>NC_084735.1:45961791-46294291 GCF_033978785.1 Entelurus aequoreus | reverse complement strand
AGTCTCACTCACCTGTTAAACTCTGCTCGGTGGCCCTTGCAGCTGTTTTTAAATCCTCTGCTCGCTTCCTCCTTCATGCGCGCGTGTACAGAACACAAAAAAATAAAGCCAATCAAAGCCAACATTTCATTCTGTCTGTGTGGAAGTGTTTTTACAAAGTTCAACGAAGGTCCTATGTCCTGGGTTCCATTCCCGGGCTCGAGGTCTTTCTGTATGGCGTTTGCATGTTCTCCTTGTGACTGTGTGGGTTCCCTCCGGGTACTCTGGCTTCCTCCCACCTCCAAAGACATGCACCTGTGGATGGGTTGATTGGCAACACTAAATTGACCCTAGTGTGTGAATGTAAGAATGTAAGTGCGAGTGCGCGAACCCGAGAGGGACATGCAGTAGAAAATGGATTGATTGAACTCGTAGTTGTGACAAATATAGACGTGTTTATTAAATCTATTCTCTTAAACAACTAATGGTATCATAAGCTAGGTGGTGGTGGTCTTGTTGCATTGTTTGGTTCAAAATGTTTTACTTTCAACAAGTTGCAAACAGCCTTTCTAATACTAGCATATTAGATAATACCAGACCTGCCAACACAACATGCAATTTTCATACTTGGCACTTGTTGGTCTCGAGGTAAGAATTTTGTCGCATTTCAGTTCTGAGTTCAGTCTGTGAAGCTTGGATTATGTTCCTTAGTCGAGGCACCAGTGTATGCTTTGCTGGCTCGCTCCTCCCCCTATAACAAACTTTCTTTCTTAGCATGACGTGCACCTCGAACAAAATGTGACTATGCTTGTTAAATGTCTTACCAGGTCTGTATTACAGTACTTTAACTGCAACTCAAAGCTAAGAACCCTGCATCATTCTTTTTTTTGTATGTGGTCCTTGATGGAAAATGTTTCAACACGCCTGACTTTAACCGTTTGGCCATAAATTATTTAACCACTTTATATTGTACTGAGGTAGCTAACTATGATGCGTTCAGTTTATCGCAACATCAAGCAAACAATCTGAATATCCCCGTCGTATCAATTCCTAGATATGGTCGAAACTATTTAAAGTGCAATACGCATAATAAACGCAACATTATTAATATTGCTACTTCGGATAATTTCAACAAACAATCCTCAAAACAGCCCACTACCTATAATATGGGCTTTTTAAACATAAGATCATTATCTTTCAAAACGCTATTAGTTAATGAAGTCATTAGAGACAACAAACTTGACGTCGTTGGTCTCGCCGAGACCTGGCTCAAACCAGACGATTTTTTTGCGCTAAATGAGGCATCTCCTCCTGGCTATACCAATACACATGTTGCCCGACCTCTTAAAAGGGGAGGGGGTGTCGCACTAATATACAATGAAAACTATAATCTTACACCTAACCTAAATAATAAATATAACTCGTTTGAGGTGCTCACTTTGAGGTTTGTCACACCGCTGTCTCTCCACCTAGCTGTTATCTACCGCCCCCCTGGGCCCTATTCGGACTTCATCAGTGAATTCTCAGAGTTTGTTGCTGATCTAGTGACGCACGCCGACAATATAATCATAATGGGGGACTTTAACATCCATATGAATACCCCATCGGACCCTCCATGCGTGGCGCTCCAGACTATAATTGATAGCTGTGGTCTTACACAAATAATAAATGAACCCACGCATCGCAATGGTAATACGATAGATCTAGTGCTTGTCAGGGGTGTCACCACCTCTAAAGTTACGATACTCCCGTACACTAAAGAAATGTCCGATCATTACCTTATAAAATTCGAAGTTCTGACTCATTGTCAACAAACTAATAATAATAATAATAATAACTACTATAGCAGCCGCAACATTAATGCTGCCACAACGACGACTCTTACTGACCTACTGCCTTCGGTAATGGCACCATTCCCAAATTATGTGGGCTCTATTGATAACCTCACTAACAACTTTAACGACGCCCTGCGCAACACCATTGATATTGTAGCACCGCTAAAGCTAAAAAGGGCCCCTAAAAGGCGTATCCCATGGTTTACAGAAGAAACTAAAGCCCAGAAATTATCATGTAGAAAGCTGGAACGCAAATGGCGTGCGACTAAACTTGAGGTTTTCCATCAAGCATGGTGTGATAGTTTAATAACTTATAAACGCATGCTTACCTCAGCTAAAGCTAAATATTACTCAAATCTCATCCACCTCAACAAAAATGATCCTAAATTTTTGTTTAGTACAGTAGCATCGCTAACCCAACAAGGGACTTCTCCCAGTAGCTCCACCCACTCAGCAGATGACTTTATGAATTTCTTTAATAAGAAAATTGAAGTCATTAGAAAAGGGATTAAAGACAATGCATCTCAGCTACAACTGGGTTCTATTAACACAGATACGACTGTATATACGACGGATACCAGCCTCCAAAATAGTTTCTTTGATGAAATAACACTGGAGGAATTGTCAAAATGTGTAAATGGGACAAAACAAACAACATGTTTACTTGACCCAATTCCTGGGAAACTTATCAAGGAGCTTTTTGTATTTCTAGGTCCATCAGTGTTAAATATTATAAACTTATCACTTTCCTCTGGCACTGTTCCCCTAGCATTCAAAAAAGCGGTTATTCATCCTCTACTCAAAAGACCTAACCTCGATCCTGATCTCCTGGTAAACTACCGGCCGGTGTCCCACCTTCCGTTTATCTCGAAAATCCTCGAAAAAATTGTAGCACAGCAGCTAAATGAACACTTAGCGTCTAACAATCTCTGTGAACCTTTTCAGTCCGGTTTCAGGGCAAATCACTCTACGGAGACAGCCCTCGCAAAAATGACTAATGATCTATTGCTAACGATGGATTCTGATGCTTCATCTATGTTGCTGCTTCTTGATCTTAGCGCCGCTTTCGATACTGTTGATCATAATATTTTATTAGAGCTTATCAAAACGCGTATTGGGGTGACAGACTTAGCCTTGTCTTGGTTTAACTCTTATCTTACTGACAGGATGCAGTGTGTCTCCCATAACAATGTGACCTCGGACTATGTTAAGGTAACGTGCGGAGTTCCCCAGAGTTCGGTTCTTGGCCCTGCACTCTTTAGTATTTACATGCTGCCGCTAGGTGACATCATACGCAAATACGGTGTTAGCTTTCACTGTTATGCTGATGACACCCAACTCTACATGCCCCTAAAGCTGACCAACACGCCGGATTGTAGTCAGCTGGAGGCGTGTCTTAATGAAATTAAACAATGGATGTCCGCTAACTTTTTGCAACTCAACGCTAAGAAAACGGAAATGCTGATTATCGGTCCTGCTCAACACCGACATCTATTTAATAATACGACCTTAACATTTGACAACCAAACAATTAAACAAGGTGACTCTGTAAAGAATCTGGGTATTATCTTCGACCCAACTCTCTCGTTTGAGTCGCACATTAAGAGTGTTACTAAAACGGCCTTCTTTCATCTCCGTAATATCGCTAAAATCCGTCCCATTTTGTCCACAAGCGATGCTGAGATCATTATCCATGCGTTCGTTACATCTCGTCTCGATTACTGTAAAGTTTTATTTTCGGGCCTCCCTATGTCTAGCATTAAAAGATTACAGATGGTACAAAATGCGGCTGCTAGACTTTTGACAAAAACAAGAAAGTTTGATCATATTACGCCTATACTGGCTCACTTGCACTGGCTTCCTGTGCACCTAAGATGCGACTTTAAGGTTTTACTACTTACGTATAAAATGCTACACGGTCAAGCTCCTGCCTATCTTTCCGATTGTATTGTACCATATGTCCCGGCAAGAAATCTGCGTTCAAAGAACTCCGGCTTATTAGTGATTCCCAGAGCCCAAAAAAAGTCTGCGGGCTATAGAGCGTTTTCTATTCGGGCTCCAATACTATGGAATGCCCTCCCGGTAAAAGTTAGAGATGCTACCTCAGTAGAAGCATTTAAGTCTCATCTTACCCACATATGCGGTCCTCTCCAAGGTTTCTCATAGTCATTCACATTGACGTCCCACTGGGGTGAGTTTTCCTTGCCCGTATGTGGGCTCTGTACCGAGGATGTCGTTGTGGATTGGACAGGCCTTTGAGACACTTGTGATTTAGGGCTATATAAATAAACATTGATTGATTGATTGATATACTTTCTGAGGGCCTTCTTTAATTATCACAATTTTCAAGGTTACTAGCTGATCCTCTTATTATATTGAGTGTACAGATACAAAGGTTCTAGGATTGTTGTGTGAAAGATGATTTCTGTGCCTCATACTGTTTCAAACCACCCTCTGTAGTTTCCTCAGCTTTTGTCCGCATACTGTGTAGCTGAAATTATAAGACTATAATTGGGCCGAATCTTCAGAACACTGCTCTATAAAATATTTATATTGCGAGAAAAATTACCCATTAAGTAGTCTGCAGCAGGACCTGCTCTTCTTGACAGTTTTTTTTTGTGCGCTTCTCTTGTCACTTTTTTCCTTCTAACTTGCAGTCTGACACTTTTTATGTTAGTATATGTGCCAAACCTTATGCCTGATTCAATCTGTGCAGTGTTGCCTTTCAGAAATATACAAGGTTGTACTGCACACGTTCACAAAGTAAAATGTGCATTAGATAGTACTTCTTTAATCTGCTTGTTCTCAGACAAAGCATTAGCCAGATTTAGTAAATAATCTGTTGAGTAAGGAGAGAAAATTGTTTCCAAAAGCTTAAACATGAAGCGATTGCTGTCGCCATGGCAACGAGACACTCATTCTTGGAGCCTGTGCAAGTGTTTTCTCCCAATTTTCCTATTGCTCTGTTACATTTTAGTATAGCATGTTTTTTGTTGTGCTTTTACTGACTCATATTTAAGTTTAGTTTTCCTATGAGAATACCCTCCCAAGTGTTGTATACATTTCCACATTCACATCTTCTCTGATTTTACTACATCAGCTGTTCTAGCTGTTCTGACCGTTATCAGCCTATCACTGCATTAGATGTGCTCTCAGCCATAATTCTGATATTTTACAAAGTGCATGCAGTCTCATGTTTATACAGTATGCATGGGCCTGTCAGGTGGGGCACTTTAATTTCTGCTTGAACAGAAGTGGGGGAGGGTGCAGAGGCTGACAGCAGTGACGAAGCAAAAAACTTTGCCAGGCCAGCTGTGCTCCATATTTGTGTTTCTCTTGAAAGGGAAATTGTGGTGCCCCATACTCTTTAATGTTGTCAAACAATGGCACCTTACATAGAGTAGAATAGAAAATACTTTATTGATCCCTGGGGGAAATTCAATCTGACTTGTTCAGTATAATTTATGACAGAAGTAAAGCATCCATGATAACTCATGTAACCTTTCCTCACTATTTATTTTTAGATTGTACATGTTTAGAAGCACCAAACAAAATAATATATCACTGATACAGCAACACTGGCATCGACCACACAGATGTTGCACTCCTGGTTCAATTTTAATTTAAGCCTCTGAGTGCCTTATCAAAGAGGCTTCATTGTAACAGAATCCAGTAAAAGGTGTTGAAAAGTTAAAGCAGCACAAAGGTCAGGACAAAGCAAGATGCTGCAGTACTCGTTAAGATGTAAAGACTTGAGATTGAATTCATGCTGTCCTGCTCAATTATTGTTTGGAGAGGATTTAACATAATATCTTTTGATAACCTCTGCCTTGTACACAAAGGTAACCTTTATGCCCTTCCAAAAAACAAATACGTCAATGACAGCTGGTGGCTCAAACTGCATAGCATGATCCGGGTGTAGCAGGTCCTCTCTGACGAGTTCTCAGGTGAAATCACAAAGTTGACGTTGCACATCTTTCCACAATGTTAGACTCTTTTACCCCTGTTCTTTTGTTGAACAGTCAAATGTTGTGTCATCTGGAAGATTTCACAAATATTTATTTAAAAATGGTCACAGGTAAATGTTAGAGCATTGGTCTAACTCCACAAAAGCATTGTCAATCAGTCAGTATTGCGTACAATCATCATCACGTGTGGGCTTCCACAAAAGAGAGCTTCTGCTAAAGTGAGCCCTAATGAATAATTTTTCACTCTCTTTATACCTACTCAGTGGCCTAGTGGTTAGAGTGTCCGCCCTGAGATCGGTAGGTTGTGAGTTCAAACCCCGGCCGAGTCATACCAAAGACTATGAAAAAATGGGACCCATTACCTCCCTGCTTGGCACTCAGCATCAAGGGTTGGAATTGGGGGTTAAAACACCAAAAATGATTCCCGGGCGCGGCACTGCTGCTGCCCACTGCTCCCCTCACCTCCCAGGGGGGTGATCAAGGGGATGGGTCAAATGCACAGGACAAATTTCACCACACCTAGTGTGTGTGACAATCATTGGTACTTTAATCTTTAAAATGGGTTTTTTAAGTCTGTGTGTCAAAAAGTGTTTACAAAGGTAGGGGCCAGTCCTAAAAAAAAAGGAAGTGAAGAAGAGGGAGCCACTTGAGTTGTTCTATCCATCGATGAGGGGAACTTTGGCAAGAGGATGTGTGACTAGTGTGTAGCTGATTGTAAATATTAATAAGCCACAAATATTAAATCTGAGACCCGTTCTTCCTTTTTGAGATGTTAACCTTTCGTACCATTCTTTCGTTAGCTATGTGAGGACAGCTTGGAGTTACATTTAGAGTCATCATTCCTTCATCTTTGTACCCAGTGAAGTATCAGAACAAATTACAAAATCCCCAAAACAACAATTAGTAGTAAGTAGATGGGCAAAATGGCCTAAAATCAATATCCCGATATACTGCAGCCTCCCTACGATAATGATATATATTACAAAATATTATTTGGTATATAATTATAATAGAACCATTTTAAAACGGGTTACAAAGGCTACCAATTTTGTGGCTGACGTATGCGGTAACATATTGCATAATTTGCAGTTGTATTTTCTCAAAAGTATTAATCGACTGGCTCATTTACTGTTAGTATCCGGTTACCGTACTTTGTTTTCCAACTTCTATCGTTTAACAGAAGTGTATGTTTCTGTTCAAATATAATAAGCGCTTATTCTTCTGTTGTTTTCTTAGTTTTGGGCGATACTACAAATTGTATCTTTTATGTATCTATCCAATACCAAGTAGTTACAGGGGGCAGTGTTGGTCATACCAATGCTGATATTTACTTCAAATTTTCGAAATAATTTAATGATTACATTGTTCTACTTCCGGATACAAAACGCTTGTGTGTGTGTTCTAATCATGGCAGACTTGGTAACAAACAATGAAGACTGACATCAATTTAATTTGTTATTATGTGTTGTCTCCCTTGTACTTTTTTGTTTTTTATGTCATTGCCTGAAATACATTAATAAATGAAGTATGAAACCACAAAGTCACAATAAAACGGTAAAAAAAAGACTATTTTTGGACAAATAAGGATTCACAACCTTATCTTTTTGGATCTGAATTTATGGATGAGGAACTACTGCTTATAGAAGCCAGCACAAAGAAGAGTGAGACGATCGAGCAGACGAAAGCCCGACAGAGAGAGGTGAATGTGAATCAAAGCTGCCAAATGTGGAACTTGCAGCAAAGCTATTTCGACACAAATGGCGTGCTTACCCATAATTAACCGGAAAAAAATCCCTGGCCAGCTGGACCAAATAGACAATTGTCCATCGAGTGATTGTTCAGGATACACGCAGCACGTCAAGCGTGTATCATGACAGACAGCCTACGCTGTTCGATGATCAAGCTTGTGGGTGTATCATCCGATCGTGGGGGAGGATGCCGGACAGACCTGGAAAGCCCAAACGCATAGTGAGGTTTGCTGGGAACGTCTGGCAGAGTCTCACGTCAGAGACCCGTGTATAGAGAGAGTCTATACAACTCAGTTTTAAAGTTGGTTTCAAACATAGCACCCTGCAGTCATGTGAGGGGCTTTTGACCAATCAGAGAGAGTATGGCAGAAAATCTCCTAAATAATAAAGCCCCTCATGTGACTACTGGAGTCAAATTTGCAACCAACTTTGAAACAAAGTTGGCCATTCTCTCTCTATATTCAGCTCTGAGACATACGTGTGAACTACAGGTTGACACGTGTTCAGTAAATGATGCTAGCAAGTACCGGTAAGCAAATAACAACAAACGTTGATGTTTCATTTAGAACATTACACACAGGTGCTCAAAAATCTGTCAAAATGTTTTAGTATGACTTTGGTAAGCTATGAAGCCGCACCCCTTGATGGATTGTCGGTGCATTATGGCTTATTATGGTGTGTGACCCCATAATGCACCTAATATGAAACATTATCTGGCGTTTTGTTTCGCAATATTATGCAAAACAACTTTTCTTAGCTAGTGGTACTCGCTTTTGTGCATTTGAGATCTGCCTAAATCCCGGAAATGTGCACGCGTCCACCATTGTAGGCCGCACCGTAGTTATTATGCTCCTTCTTCTGTATCTTCTTGTATTGGGACATTCACCCTCCGCTGTTGCCATTTCTTAATACAAAGTACTGTAGCGTATAGTTTGAACTTACAGGATACCTGACAGTAGATTTATTCTGGAAGCGCTAAAACTACTGGTACAACAAAGATGAAAGGGAGAAGACTGTCGATGTGGAGCCACGTATATAATACCACCCACAAAATGGTGCATTCTGGAGAGACGGTCAGAAAGTAGCTTGAAGATGGTAAGTAAAACATAATATATGTAACATTTTGACCAAAGAAGCACTATTACACATTATGTAGACCACAAGGAAGTGTTTTAAATACAGAAATAAAAATCTGAATATGACCCCTTTTAATTCGCGTGTAAAACCGTGCGCCTTTAGTATAAAAATATACCTGAATATATTAATCTGGTGTGCCCTATTGTCCGAAAAATACCGTAAAGCCTTGCTTTACAGAGTGTGTACAATTGAGTTGATTACTCATCAATCCGAGAGATGAGGCATAAAACTACTTATACCCACTTTTACACCAACATACATTCTTCAATTGACTGAATGTTAACTTTTTTGACTGAATACCATCCAAGCACTTAATCCTTTTGTTTTATGCACTCTGGAAAAACAAATACATAATTCGAACAGTACAGAGGCTTATGTTTTCCAGAAATTTTGAATTTAAAAAACTTAAAGGTGGTACACTTTTCAAATGCACTAATAAGTAAATATTATTAAAACATTAGTTTTCACACCCTTCTTTTAACATATACTTATGTGTAATAATTGTATCATTAAAATAATAGGATGTTATTCATCTGGTCAGTTTGCTTTTAATACTCTCAGTATGGGTTTCAGACAATGTAATTTAATTTAAAGGGGTCATATTATGATTTTCCTTTAAATCTACAACACTTCCTCGCGGTACATAACATGTACAGGTAATGTGTTGCTTTGGTCATTTCACATAGATCATGTTTTACAGACCATCTTTAAGCTGTTTTCTGACTGTCTCTTCAGAATGCACTGTTTTTTGGGCAGTCTTATTTACCAGCCAAAGGCCTCCTGCAAGCAAAACCTTCTTTGACTGCGTCGCCACCTTGTCAGCCATGTTTAGTTTTTAGCGCTTTCAAATGGAGTCTACTGACCGATACAAGTTAAAACTATACGCTACTTTTTATTAGAAATGTTGAAAAGAAGGCAAAACTGTTGTATTATCTCCGCCATGCCTTACGGCGATCCGAATACAGAAAACCAGTTTCCAACAGGTAATAAAAGTTGGTTTTGCATAATACGACCCCTTTAAGTCAATGCAAGGCCTGAGCATAGTCAAGTGTTCAAAAATGATGAATATGTAACATTTTTCCCTCACTGCTTTTCCTGTCTCTCTGAAATAACTGCAAGTTCTGTGCTATATTTTATATAGAATTTTTGTTCTCACTTAGTCAATGGTTAATCTCTTTTGTAATGTATGTGTGTTAGTAAGTGCACATTGTGCAATTTTCCACCATGTATTACACATCAAAGGCCAACCACCCTGTTATTAGAGGGTATGTTAACTCGGAATATTAACTTTTTGTTTGATTTATACTCACATTCTTTCAACCTCCATGACCCATCTATTGCTCCTTATGTAGTGTAGTACTATATGATTTCAATTTTCTCTGCAGTTACATTTTAAAGACCCTTTAGTCATGTTTTATTTCCATAATGTTTTTAATATTTTTTTCTTCCATTTACGTATTTGTAGGGTGAAGAGGGGCCTCCCAGTCTGGAGTACATCAAGGCCAAGGATTTATTCCCCCAAAAGGAACTGGTGAAGGAGGATACAAGTCTTCAGGTAAATGCAACAATATTCATCAAACCTTTGCTCTTGAGTTCAGTTCCCTCTGGAAAGTAGTTAAGCTAAATTGCCATGCATTGTGTTTCATTAAAATCCCATTTTAAGGCACATTCAAGCCATATACATTTTCTTGCCACACCTGAGTAGTACAAGTAAAGTGGAAAAACAAGTTAACTTTATATTATTTGTTTCATTATATCCATTAACCTATATCCAATTTAATTTACAATCTGCAAAGTATGTGAAAACACGATTTTAACATCACAATATGCCACAAATTCAGTCAGCCATTTGTAATATTCCGCTTCTGCACTTTGGCCATATTATCAGTTCAGTCATACTGGAAATACAAAAACATTTTGACAGAGATGTGGTGTTCATCATTCACAATCCGTATGCAAGTAAAGTACACATGTGCTTAGCTTTTTCTATGCGTTCAAAATCGTAAATAAATAGCTAACAATTGAGTCAGATCGAGGGTCCTCTGTTGCACTCATGAATTAACTCTTGTTATTAACTCTTTAATGTTATGTTGATTGATTTATTTGTATTTTATACATTTTGTTTGATTTTTTTATGAATTAAATAAATAAATGAACTGAACTACTCGCTCTAAAAACATCCACAAAGCGCTAACAATACTTCATTTACATGTCGTGACATGAAAATGAACCAAATTTGAATGATTTTGTTATTATAAGCGCTTATGCAGACTGACTATTTTAGCGGCGCATTGATTTCAGTGAGGTAATGTTAGCTTATGCTGCTATTGTTGAAGAAGAAGCGCGCAGATAATACGTTTCATTTCATTTGTGTGTTTCTGTAAAGACCACAAAATGTCTCCTACTAAGAGACACGTGTACAAGGTTCCACTGACTTTTGATATTCATGTGAACCGCACTGTGGATACAACGGGAACACGTACGGTGAATATTCGCACCACAGGGAATGAGAAGTCGTCCAACTGTGGTTCTAGCTTGCCATGCTAACGGCCAGAAACTTCCACACACGGTGATATTCAAAAGGCAGACCTTGCCAAAAGAGAACTTTCCAGCCGGCGTCATCATAAAAGCTAACTCGAAGGGATGGATGGATGAAGAAAAGATGAGCGAAGGGACGTAATATCCGCACGCTTCTTCTTCTACGGGGGCGGGTGCTCACCTTGGCGGTTGCTTACAGTAGAAGAAGAAGCGCTTCCTCTTCTATGGGGGCGGTTGCTTACCGTAGAAAAAGAAGCGCTTCCTCTTTTACGGGGAAAAAAGATGGCAGCTGTTTACCGTAGTTGCGAGACCTAAACTTTATGAAAATAAATATTAATATGAATCCATGTATAAGGCGCACCGGCTTATTAGCCGCACTGTCAGCTTTTGAGAAAAATTTAGTTTTTTAGGTGCGGTAGTCTTTATTTGAAGGGACAATGCACAGAAACATTAAGCTCAAAGACAGATACGTTCTGTACCAGATTATAGCTAAATAGCTCATTTCCATCTGCAGTCCTTGGCTACCTAAATTAAAGGGATACAAAAATCATGCAATAAAATTATGACAATAAAATCACACTATAGCATGTAATCAAAACAAGAAAAGTCATAAAATGCCCTTTCATGGACACATACTTAATATACAATACAACAACACCTCATTTACATCATCACAAAAAGACAATACATGCTTTTGTTCACATCTGTCATAATTTGTAAAAACAACCATGATTTTAACAAACACACCTCACAATTTACAACAAAAATGCTCTCATGGATAAATATAATACACATTAAGTTGATGTGTCAAACATAACCCCCACCTTAGTGACCGTGTGAGCAGCCTTGATTGCTCCAAAGCCACTTTTTAACTTCAATTGTGAATGAAGAGTAATCTGTTGGACTTTTTAAGTTTGTTGTGAGGTCGTTCCATTCCTTTATGACTTTATATGAAAAGGCTGTGCAAAAGAGGTTTTACATCTGGGTACGCTACACTGCCCCCTCGTGGAGGCTCGTGTGTTTCTAGTTGTCACAGCAGATGTAAACTGGACAAAGTGCTTAAGTGGCGCTGGTGCAGTGTTATTTAGGATTCGATGGGCCATTCGTATTGATGCTAATCTTTGAATGTTAGCTAAATTTAACAATCCATATTTTTGGAGAACTAAACAGTGATGGTGGTGTTGTGGTTTTCGGTCAAGGATTTTGAGCGATTGTTTGTGCAAAGTTTCCAATGGCCTGAAGTGTTTGATTGTGGGTCTGGGTGCTGGGTGGGACACAACTGCATAACTACTGTAATGCCATGGTCGCCACCTTGTGGTGGAAAATTATAACAGTCATAACTTTCTTACACATGCTCTGATCCTCCAAACTTTTTGGTGGTGGGTCAGGGCATCGGAACTGTCACGCGTCCCCGCCGACTTGTGTAAACCCAGCGGTGCCAGTTTTAATTTAAAAATTATCTTTGTGTAGAATGGTATTAAAAATTATCAAGTAAAATTAGCCAAACCGAGAACAATGGTAATTATGAAAAAACACTAACCTATTTAGTTCTGTCTAAAATTGACTTATGCTGGCTTGAAATTGAAGTGGATTGGTCATTGTTTTTGGCAACAACTGGTGGCCACAATAATTAATTAAAATAAGCTGTGAATGTGAGTGTGAATGTTGTCTGTCTATCTGTGTTGGCCCTGTGATGAGGTGGCGACTTGTCCAGGGTGTACCTCGCCTACCGCCCGAATACAGCTGAAATAGGCTCCAGCACAGTAAGGGACAAGTGGTAGAAAATGGATGGATGGAAGCTCATGACCCACAAGTTGAATGATGCAGATACTTTTATTACTGAATACTTTCCAATACACTTCTGAAAAGTGGATACTTAAGATTTAGAGACTTTGTATATGTAAGTAAAATACAACTATAATTATTTGTGCTGTTTATTTGTGTCGTTTTAGACAGCAATATTGTTTAGTTAAGGACACCTACAGCATTGTGTTTGTCTAGCTTGTGTGCAACTGTATGGTTAGCTGTTGTATAGCTGCTAGCTCCTTGTAGCCTATAGCATACCATGTTTACCTTTTTGTAAATTATAAAAATTCAAGAAAAGTCCAACTGTGTGTGCTTATTGGAGGATATTTAGATATTAACTGGCTCGAGCTTTGCACAAGTAAACACACTGCAAGACTGCTTGTATTGGAGCGTTTGTATCGGAGCTTAGATGCAAGTTGATTTTTTTTTTTTGCCGATATCAGATCAATACAGTCAGATCGATGTCTTATATCAGTATCGCATCAAGACATCCCTATTGTTCACAATGACCTAAATGAGCTTTAAGAACTGATAGGATTTTGTTGTTCTTGATGATTGTTTGTTGCAGGCCTCTTAAAACTCACACAAAAATAAACCGATAACTTGGGCCCAACTCTTTGCGTTTTGCAGAGGTGATACAGTGGTGTTTTGCAGCCGTATTTCACAATAGTTCCAAATAAAATGGACAGAGTCAATATCACTGATCAAAAGTCTAAACCAAAAAGCAGTTTGATTAAAATAAATACATTCTAAAGGCTTTGCATGTGTAATTGTGTAAAAACTGTGTAACAGCACCGTTTTGACATTCTTACCCTATTGCTATAGCACTTGTGTCTACATTCACTAAAATAAGTGTGTTTGATGAATGAGGCTTAATCTAGGACAGCAATCCTAACTGTGGTATGTATACAACTAGTGGTACGCCAAAATAATTAAATATTCAAATGGTGTTACTGTTCAAACTGTGTAATATTGCAGTGGCCAACAATATTAAAGGCCTACTGAAACCCACTACTACCGACCACACAGTCTGATAGTTTATATATCAATGATGAAATCTTAACATTGCAACACATGCCAATACGGCCGGGTTAACTTATAAAGTGCAATTTTAAATTTCCCGCGAAACTTCCGGTTGAAAACGTCTATGTATGATGACATATGCGCGCGACGTCAATCGTAGAAACGGAAGTATTCGTACCCATTGAATCCAATACAAAAAGCTCTGTTTTCATCTCAAAATTCCACAGTATTCTGGACATCTGTGTTGGTGAATCTTTTGCAATTTGTTTAATGAACAATGAAGACTGCAAAGAAGAAAGTTGTAGGTGGGATCGATGTATTAGCGGCGGACTACAGCAACACAACCAGGAGGACTTTGAGATGGATAGCAGACGCGCTAGCCGCCGACCTCACCTTGACTTCCTCCGTCTCCGGGCCGCCGACCGCATCTATGATCGGGTGAAGTCCTTCGTCGCTCCGTCGATCGCTGGAACGCAGGTGAGCACAGGTGTTGATGAGCAGATGAGGGCTGGCGTAGGTGGATAGCTAATGTTTTTAGCATAGCTCTGTGAGGTCCCGTTGCTAAGTTAGCTTCAATGGCGTCGTTAGCAACAGCATTGTTAAGCTTCGCCAGCCTGGAAAGCATTAACCGTGTAGTTAAATGTCCATGGTTTAATAGTATTGTTGATTTTCTGTCTATCCTTCCAGTCAGGGGTTTATTTATTTTGTTTCTATCTGCATTTAAGCACGATGCTATCACGTTAGCTCCGTAGCTAAAGAGCTTCGCCGATGTATTGTTGTGGAGATAAAAGTCACTGAGAATGTCCATTTCGCGTTCTCGACTCTCATTTTCAAGAGGATAGAGTATCCAAGGTGGTTTAATATACAAATCCGTGATCCACAATAGAAAAAGGAGAAAGTGTGGAATCCAATGAACCCTTGTACCTAAGTTACGGTCAGAGCGAAAAAAGATACGTCCTGCACTGCACTGTAGTCCTTCACTCTCACGTATCCTCATCCACAAATCTTTCATCCTCGCTCAAATTAATGGGGTAATCGTCGCTTTCTCGCTGCATTGTAAACAATGGGGAAATGTGAGGAGCCTTTCAACTTGTGACGTCACGCTACTTCCGGTACAGGCAAGGCTTTTTTTTTCAGCGACCAAAAGTTGCAAACTTTATCGTCGATGTTCTCTACTAAATCCTTTCAGCAAAAATATGGCAATATCGTGAATTGATCAAGTATGACACATAGAATGGATCTGCTATCCATTCTGTGTCATACTTAAATAAAAAAAATAATTTCAGTAGGCCTACTGAAATGTTAAATACTACTTGTTAAATAAAAGCTCTGCCTTGTTTTTTGGAAGACTTATGCCTACTTTGCTACTGTATTTTAATGTCCGTCATTATGGTGGAACTTGGAGAGCCAAGTCATTTCTGAGGTGGTACTTGGTGAAACACGTTTGAGAACCACTAGTCTAGTAAGTTGTTGCAAAGTAATTTTCCTTCTATTTCAAGAGCACATGAATCATAGATTAAAACATGCCTGCAGGTTGTTGTTCCACACATGCAGGGACATGTTACAGCTTAGAGTTTGGGGAGAGATCACAACCAAGTTATCAGTGTGAAAGAGCCGCTCACAGCTGTGCTTAGGTGGTTTGATAACTAGTTAAACAAATATGAGACTTCCATGTCTACGTTTACAAACACATGGGCAGCATAAGCTCCTTTTTAGAGTACAAGTATATAAAAAGGTAACAACTATTAGTATCAAAACATCCAAACAATAAAACACTGGGTAACACTTTAGTATGGGGAACATATTCACCATTAATTAGTTGCTTATTAACATGCACATTAGTAACATATTGGCTCTTAATTAGTCATTATTAAGTACTTATTAATGCCTTATTCTGCATGGCCTTATTATACAACCTTTAAGCCATTAACTAAGAGTCTTCCCTCAATAACCTCAGAATTATTGCTTAGTAGTAACCCTAACCCTTATATGTTCCCCTAGTGTTCAAATAACTCTAAATTAAGTCTTTGTTACTTAGAATATTTTCCCCATACTAAAGTGTTACCAAACACTGTTCCACTACATAGGTGGAATGCAGAGGTTGCAGATGTGCCACGTGGATCTCACTTTATGAACTTGCAGTTGGAGAGGGTTACTCCACTATCCTAATTTTTAAAGTATTTTTTTTAAATGTATTTAACATCGTTTACAGTGTTCAAAGCGACAGTAGTGAAAGTATTAACATGATATAGAATAGAAAGTCATTTTGTCAATTTTAATCAATCAATCATCCCTCCATTTTCTACCGCTTATTCCCTTCAGGGTAGCTGGGGGCGCTGGAGCCTATCAATGTTTATTCATATAGCCCTAAATCACAACTGTCTCAAAGGGCTGCACAAGCCACAACGACATGCTCGGTTCAGAGCCCACATAAGGGCAAGGAAAAACTCACAACCCAGTGGGATGTCAATTTGAATGACTATGAGAAACCTTGGAGAGGACCGCAGATGTGGGTGACCTCCACCCCTCTAGGAGAGACCAGATGCAATGGACGTAAAGTGCCATCCATCCATCCATTTTCTACCGCTTATTCCCTTCGGGGTCGCGTGGGGCGCTGGAGCCCATCTCAGCTACAATCGGGCGGAAGGCGGGGTACACCCTGGACAAGTCGCCACCTCATCGCAGGGCCAACACAGATAGACAGACAACATTCACACTCACATTCACACACTAGGGCCAATTTTAGTGTTGCCAATCAACTTATCCCCAGGTGCATGTCTTTGGAAGTGGGAGGAAGCCGGAGTACCCGGAGGGAACCCACGCAGTCACGGGGAGAACATGCAAACTCCACACAGAAAGATCCAGAGCCCGGAATTGAACCCCAGACGTCAAGTGGGTCTAGCATAATATTGTGAAAGTCCAGTCCATAGTGGATCTAACATAATAGTGAGAGTCCAGTCCATAGTGGGACCAGCAGGAGACCATCCCGAGCGGAGACGGGTCAGCAGCGCAGAGATGTCCCCAATCGATGCACAGGCGAGTGGTCTACCCCGGGTCCCGACTCTGGACAGCCAGCACTTCTTCCATAGCCACCGGACATGTGCCCCCCTCCCCTCGCCACCACCCCTCCACAAGGAAGAGGGGGGCAGAAGAGAAAAGAAAAACGGCAGATCAACTGGTCTAAAAAGGGGGTCTATTTAAAGGCTAGAGTATACAAATGAGTTTTAAGATGGGACTTAAATGCTTCTACTGAGGTAGCATCTCTAACTGTTACCGGGAGGGCATTCCATAATACTGGAGCCCAAATAGAAAACGCTCTATAGCCCACAGACATTTTTTGGGGCTCTGGGAATCACTAATAAGCCGGAGTTCTTTGAACGCAGATTTCTTGCCGGAACATATGGCACAATAAAATCGGCAAGATAGGATAGAGCTAGACCATGCAGTATTTTATACTTGAGTAGTAAAACCTTAAAGTCACATCTTAAGTGCACAGGAAGCCAGTGCAGGTGAGCCAGTATAGGCGTAATATGATCAAACTTTCTTGTTCTTGTCAAAAGTCTAGCAGCCGCATTTTGTACCAACTGTAATCTTTTAATGCTGGACATAGGGATACCTGAAAATAATACGTTACAGTAATCGAGACGAGACATAACGAACGCATGAATAATTATCTCAGCGTCAATTTACACATGGATATGACCATGATTTAGCATTGGAGAGTTAAACACTCTGTAGAAGTTTAACCTTAGTGTATAGTTACAGACTTGCAGTCTATGGTGTCTGCCTCTTTTCTCTCGTCCGCCCGCATATAGTCTCCTTATCGCGCCCGTTGATTTCCCTATATCATCTGGGATGTTGTGTTGTGGGGAAAGTCACTCAAAACAGATGACTGGTGCCGGTTATCGATGTCCAAAGTGCACAATAAAAGCTAGAAAACGAAAAACTACAAAACATACTACAAACTACAAACGAGGGCGAATGCTGACTCAGCATGAGGGGTTAATTTGCTTCTAAAACGAGCTGTTTTAAAAGGGAACAAAATATGGCTTACAAATATGTCTCTAAAACAAAATCCATGTACATTTTTCACCAAAGTACCATCATTGTGGGACGGCGTGGCTCAGTTGGTAGAGCGGCCGTGCCAGCAACTTCAGGGTTCAAGGTTTTATCCCCGCTTCCCCCATCCTAGTCTCTTCCGTTGTGTCCTCGGGCAAGACACTTTACCTACCTGCTCCCAGTGCCACCCACACTGGTTTAAATGTAGCTTGAAGATGTAGATAATGGGTTTCACTATGTAAAGCGCTTTGAGTCTCTTGAGAAAAGCGCTATATAAATATAACTCACTTCACATTACATGTTATGGAGACTAGGGATGTCCCGATCCGATATTTGCCAAAAAATGCGTATCGGCAAGGCATGGGAAAATGCCAATCCAGATCCAGTTCTTAAAAAAAATTCCGGTCCGTGTTTTCCAACGCACCGATTTAAATAATACATTCCACTTTTCTGCTGCTCCCTAATTTCCGTTCTGCATTTTCCAGCACACCTTCAACACATCCACAGGTCTGTGTCCTAACCGTTAAGACGGCCATGTGAATTAAAAGTTACCGGAAAAATGTCAGCTGTCTCTTTGCGATATAGAAAATGACTATATTGTGATATTCGAGTATACGTTCTCACGCAGTTGCTTTTAGCTGCTGGCATTACACGACAGGCTCTTCCCACTCCTTCTTGTGTCTTCTTCTCACAGACAGCAGGCGCACCTTCTTACACACGTCACATACTGTCACGACATACGTCACATACTGTCACGACATACGTCACATACTGTCACGTTATCATACGTATACGCCCTCTCCCTGCAGAGAGGTAGCAGCATGGCTAACGTTAGCTGTGATGCTAGCGTAGCCGTGTGAGCGGTAATAATGAAGGAAGAATTAATTCATTCCCAAGAAAAACAGCAGGGGTCCATCGTCTGGCGGTGGTTTGGCTTCAAGTGAGAATATGTCGAACAGACAACCGTAATTTGTCAAGTGTGGGGCAAAAGCGTTGCTATAAAAACTAGCATTACTGCTAATATGTAGCATCATTTGAAAAGTCCCCTGCTAGAAAATGAAGAGTGTTTGAAACTCCCCACGTCAACATCTCCATTGTGTATTATTCAAACTCACCTAATTCAGCTGGCTAGTTGTTCTGACAACTAAGTAGGCTAAATAACTTTAAACTTTAATACATGCTCGGATAAGG
The DNA here is from genome assembly GCF_033978785.1 of Entelurus aequoreus. Lineage (NCBI taxonomy): Eukaryota > Metazoa > Chordata > Actinopteri > Syngnathiformes > Syngnathidae > Entelurus > Entelurus aequoreus. Next base: position 46,275,007 of record NC_084735.1, on the reverse strand, counting down.
CCAGTATCGGCCAGTATCGGTATCGGATCGGAAGTGCAAAAACATTGGTTTTGGATCGGAAGTGCAAAAACCTGGATCGGGACATCCCTAATGGAGACCTAAATTAAGTGTTTTAAAAATAAGGGGGGGAAAAATCCTAATATGACCCCTTTAGCCCATTCCATAATTTAATTCCACATACAGTATGTGTGCAAATGTTATAAATATAGCTTATGCCAAAGAATGTATTTCTCCTCTCTTGTCAATAAGAGTTGTACATTTTTAGGATGGCAATTTTCGTTTGCTTATTACGTAATTTTAGCTGTTTGGAAATGTACAAGCTCTATGAATTTAAATATTTTGGATGTAATGAACAATTATGTTTCCTGTGGCCAGCCTCATGTAGTTTTGTAACTGATCTTTTTTATATTCGTGTTATAGACAAGAAATGTGCTTTTATAATTGTTTCCCCATATCAACACACGATAACTCAAATACTGTAACACAAGGTCAAACATAGACTATTGAGTGATTTTTGGTTCAGAATGTCCATCCATCCATCCATCCATCTTTTTCCGCTTATCCGAAGTCGGGTCGCAGGGGCAGCAGCCTAAGCAGGGAAACCCAGACTTCCCTCTCCCCAGCCACTTCGTCCAGCTCCTTCCGGGGGATCCCGAGGCGTTCTCAGGCCAGCCGGGAAACATAGTCTTCCCAACGTGTCCTGGGTCTTCCCCGCGGCCTCCTACCGGTTGGACGTGCCCTAAACACCTCCCTAGGGAGGCATTCGGGTGGCATCCTGACCAGATGCCCGAACCACCTCATCTGGCTCCTCTCGATGTGGAGGAGCAGCGGCTTTACTTTGAGCTCCCCCCGGATGGCAAAGCTTCTCACCCTATCTCTAAGGGAGAGCCCCGCCACCCGGCGGAGGAAACTCATTTCGGCCGCTTGTACCCGTGATCTTGTCCTTTCGGTCATAACCCAAAGCTCATGACCATAGGTGAGGATGGGAACGTAGATCGACCGGTAAATTGAGAGCTTTGCCTTCCGGCTCAGCTCCTTCTTCACCACAACGGATCGATACAGCGTCCGCATTACTGAAGACGCCGCACCGATCCGCCTGTCGATCTCACGATCCACTCTTCCCTCACTCGTGAACAAGACTCCGAGGTACTTGAACTCCTCTCTCCTCCGCAACCCGGAGATGGCACTCCACCCTTTTCCGGGCGAGAACCATGGACTCGGACTCGGAGGTGCTGATTCTCATCCCAGTCGCTTCACACTCGAACCGATCCAGTGAGAGCTGAAGATCCTGGCCAGATGAAGCCATCAGGACCACATCATCTGCAAAAAGCAGAGACCTAATCCTGCAGCCACCAAACCAGATCCCATCAACGCCTTGACTGCGCCTAGAAATTCTGTCCATAAAAGTTAATGAACAGAATCGGTGACAAAGGGCAGCCTTGGCGGAGTCCAACCCTCACTGGAAACGTGTCCGACTTACTGCCGGCAATGCGGACCAAACTTTGGCACTGATCATACAGGGAGCGGACCGGCACAATCAGACAGTCCGATACCCCATACTCTCTGAGCACTCCCCACAGGACTTCCCGAGGGACACGGTCGAATGGCTTCTCCAAGTCCACAAAACACATGCAGACTGGTTGGGCAAACTCCCATGCACCCTCAAGGACCCTGCCGAGAGTATAGAGCTGGTCCACAGTTCCACGACCAGGACGAAAACCACACTGTTCCTCCTGAATCCGAGGTTCGACTATCTGGCGTAGCCTCCTCTCCAGCACACCTGAATAGACCTTACCGGGAAGGCTGAGGAGTGTGATCCCAAGATAGTTAGAACACACCCTCCGGTTCCCCTTCTTAAAGAGAGGAACCACCACCCCGGTCTGCCAATCCAGAGGTACCGCCCCCGATGTCCACGCGATTCAGAATGTATTTTGCTTTATTTAAAATTGAAATATCTCCTGCCACTTTAGGGTGTATTTACTTTACACTGAGTGTGAATAGTTGCTTGTCTATCTGTGTTGGCCTTGCAATTAGGGACAAGTGGTAAAAATGGATGGATGAATGTCATGCATCATTGCAGAAAATGTTGATGTTCATGGCTGCTGTACAGAGTAGAGTTGTTACGATAAACCGATGCGACCGGATATCCAGTTCGAAAAGTGGCCGGGTCGCCGTTTGCAGCTCCCTCAATCGATAAGATTCAGCTGAGAATCCTTAGGTTAATCGAGTGTAGACACATAAACTGGTTATCGCGCCAAACTACAAAGCAGTTGATATTTTTTGTCTTTAAAACGACACGAGAGCCAGGGTTGTCCATGAAAAGAGTCCCTCGTTTGTTACGTTACTTTCGCAACTGGAGATGAGAACAAACGCAGATACATGGACCAAGTGTTGCACGAGACTGACATTTAGTAGACAGTTTTATCTTTAAAACAACGCGAGAGTCATGGCTGCCTGCCAAATAATAACCCACAAGGCCCGTCAATATTGCAACATCCGAAGTCATGGCAGCTCAGACAGATTCCCAGTTTGTCTTTCTTTATTTCACAACATGCAACCTTCTCGTACAACTGGCTTAATCTCCGTGTCTCGCTCTCCTTTCCTGCAACATTCAAAACGACCTTTCACTTCCACAACAAACGTCACTTTTTATCCTTGTCCCGGAAGTCCCGCCCCCCAGTCAAGCCATTGACTCGAACCCGTGGGCGTCTTTGACGGCACTGACTTGACTTTACTCGTGAAAAATAAATATATTTGACATGTGACATGTTCGCTTCAGTTTATTTCGAACATGCATACGATACAATGTAATGCATGTGTTTGCCTTTTTACTTTATTTAACATATTTCGGGATATATGTTGTGTTTTACAGTTGTGACAATATTGGAAGCATGTCACATTTATAGATTAATGTACTTATGAGTAGGGATGATACTCGAAACCGGTTTTCCCGGTTGTTTGATAAGAAAAGAACCGAGTCCTCGGACTCTAATCCCTTTTTGAGAACCGGTACCCGTTATCGAGACCACTATAGTAAAGGAAAAGAGTTGATTCTTTATTCGAATCCCGTCCCGACCAGAAATGCTCCGTGGGACATCACAAGAAATGACGTCATGTAGCTCAGTCATTAGGCGCAGATAGCGAAAGCAGGAAAACAATGGACTGGAAAAAGCGCTCCAGAAGGTGTAATAAAGTTCAAAACAAAAGCTATAATCCATCGAATAACTTTACTGAGAGATTTTAGCAGGGTAAAACACATGACGAACACTTTTACGACCAACCGGAAACATAGCAACCAGGCCAGCAACGCACCTCCTTTACGGCAGCTGTCGCAACGTTCTTAAAACAACCGCAGCACATACATATATATACAACATATCTCCCTTTTTTAACTTTTGTTTTTCTTTCCTTGTAAACAAAACAAAATCACACTGTAGATGTGTTGTTTGTCTAATTATAAATAATGCAGACGAGGCGTGTTGGCTGAGTTCTTGACGTTTACTTTCACAGCGTGGCAACATGCAACACTTTTCGGGGCTACCGCGCATGCTCGTAACTCCCGTTGCATACTGGGTAGTGTAGTTGTTATATTCTCTAGCTCATAACATTTTCCCCCCTATAAAGAAATAATGTTAACTCAATAAAGTGTATTTCTTTTTTTAGCTTTAACTTTTCATTTTTTAGCATTGTAACCACATTTGCAAATAACTTTTCTCTTCATAGAATTTTCTTTCAATAAAGAAATAAATTGCAAAAATGTCAAAGCATCATAACAAACAGTTATGTCAAATAGCAGCAGAAGTGCACTTTTTGGAGAGCTGTATTATTTTCAGTTTTGTGCCCAAGGGACTGATTTTATTTAACACTATATTATTATTTATACACCTATAGTGATCACAGAGACAGGTTCTTTTTGTGTTACTGTATATATTTGTTTCTCTGAAAAATCCCACTTAATATACTTTGGGTAACAACAGTCAATATTTATTTATTTTATTTTATTTTTTTAGGTGGGTAACAGTCAATATTTATTCATCTATTAGATTTTATTTTTTTTATTATATAATAAAAGTGAGCTTTTGTTAAACCAAATATTGTGTTTTTTTTCTTCCATATACAACAACCTATCTGGACTCGATAAGAGAATCGATAAGGAATCGGTTCGATAAGAGGATCCGATAATAGGCTCGAACTCGATAATTCCTTATCAAACATCATCCCTACTTATGAGTGTTCTCATTTATCAGGTTATTGTTATTCTCATGGCATTCAACTAATCAGTTGTCTTAGAAGATGTTTGTCCTCTCAACCGGGTAGTTTTCATCCGTTCATGCTCAAAGACTTAGTTAGCTTGGCCAGATCTAGTCTGAGCGCTTGATGCCAAAGTCCGAGCTATTTATCCTCCAACATGAGGAGGAACGTATGCACAGGAAGGAATGCTTATGTTCTTTTTCGGTGTAAAAACGAATGTGTCCATCAACAAATGTTAACCATAGAATTTAAACGTTCATACACTAACTCAATTAGCATCAAATCATTCTGTTTTATAAATTAATCGCTATTGAGTCGCATCACAACCCATATATCGTGATGCGAATACAATTGTCTATCACAAACAGATTTACATACCTAATACAGAGTAAAAACAAAACTAACATATTCCGGGATGCAAAATAGGGGGTGCGCCCGACTTTGCTCACTAAAGCATGACCCCTTGGTTACAGTTGTCATTGTCACTACTCGATCGGTACTGGAAGACACGATCGGTCGGAGACTTGCAATATTTTATGACAGAGCTTCTGCCACGTCATTTTATGTGATATTTAAATGTTTTATTAATGTTTTGTATAAAAACAATAGCTTACCTGGGAGTAAAAGGGAACAAGAATATAAAAATTAAACGGGGGTAGACTATCGCCACATTTTCAATCACTTTTACCTTTCTGCAATAAATGATGCACAGGGGCACCACTGACTCCCATCGCAAACGTTCTTTTTTGAAATGTTTTATTTTATTTTAACAACGCACTTACTGTAACTTAATTCTATATCTGTGGTGTAACAAAAACAAGACTTTTAAATGATCAGTATTGTGAATTTATGTATTTAATGTAAGTAGTAGTACTAAATAGATTGGTTTCTTTGCCATTTAAGCTGCTGAGCACATTGTTCAGGTTTCTGTATGGTTTCAAAATAAATCCTGTATTCTTAAATAACGTTTGTTTTGTTTTGCATGTAATCTTCTATAAGATATTGTTATTCAAATAAATATTCCAAAAGAGAAAACCATGGTAACTGGGATGACGGGCACGATCATAACATCCGTAAAACATTTTGATGGAAGTGACGTAGTCTTTGCGCATGCCTGCACCGATCGTGTCTTCCGTTACTGATCGAGTAGTGACAGTCATGTCCTCCCCTTTCGTCAAAGATGGCAGAAGATCAGCAATCACTAGCTTGAATTTTAGCCAAAAGAGCATATCTTTCCTTCCGGATGCTGAAAATCTGCTGCACCAATCACTTAGGAGGGGGTTAAACTACTTTACCAATGGCTACATTCATGAATTTCGTATTTTGAAAGGTGGAAATTGTGATGTACGTGTTGAAGCGAAGTACTAGTGCTCAATGCAGAAAAATCAATCACCAGACTAACAGACTAGTACTACACATTCAAATTTACCAGGAAAAAATTAAAGATTCCTTATGCTATCTTAGTAACTATTATTACTCACCGTAATCACCCTGATAGACAGCCACATTAAAAGAGAGAAGTTATGTAAAAAGTGTCACGTTCCACTGCAAGATGCCTCTTTTTGTTTACCATTCATAAAAAAACAATACATTTCTTCAGTAAGCCTATAACTACACACACAGGCCTCTGTGTCGTCAATGATCGAAACAAATTGTGTTATCCTTTGTATTTATGGACGTAATGCTGTAAATATGGTATTTTCCAAACGTAAGTTTTTCATTCAGTTATGAACTAACTTTCCAACAAACAACTTGTTGATGTTATTCACGTTCAGCTGAGTCTAGATTTGATTCAACAAGGACATTTCTCGTAGTTTGCTTTTGATTTTGGAAATAGGATGAGCTAAATTGTATATCTTCTATCTAAATTACAAATGCCCCATGTATAACTAAGAACCATTTTTTTCCTGAAATAAACAGAATAAAAGATTTTCATTGTCTGTCTATATGCTTACGCTTGATTATTTTTGGGACAGGTTATAGTGGGAGGGCACTGTATCTGATTATTGTAACGTTATTTTCGGGTCTCCTTATGTCTAGCATTAAAAGATTACAGTTGGTGCAAAATGAGGCTGCTAGACTTCTGACAGGGACATGCGAAAATTGGAAATGCGTCTAGGACATCTGGTTGAAACTAGGGATGTGCTGATCAAACGTGTCAGTATCGGACGATTTTCGTGAAAAAGTATGTGATCGTTATTGCAGATTAATTCTGATTGCCTAGCTAATCCCCTATTGCTAGCATTGTATGTATTTTTAGTCCCCTGGCTACATTTATGTTCCACTCACATGTAGACGCATTCTGTGAAGGCACTCCATGATCATTACACTGAAAGTCCACATTTCTTAGTGCAATTTTCTTGCAGGCATTCCCCCCCACTAGATGTATCACTTAACACTCTGCTGCCTTGCTGCTGGGATGCATGTGTGCAGCTGTGTGTACACTTTCATGTTCTCATTGGCCAGCTTCTTCAACCGGAAGTCACGACTCACGAGTCTGTTATTCATGAGCCTCTCCCTCTCCTTTTAAAAAATGAAAAAATAAAAAATTCTCCTGCTGAAGTCTTTGTGGCGGAAACGTGACTCTATCTTTTGCTGCACTTGCAGGCGCTCAATGACTCATGCATCTACTTTTGGATTGCAGATGGTTTAAAACTGTCAGGCTGTACAGCATGTTAACTATGGCCTTCTCAGCAGGACATCTTCTGCTCCCTTTCGCAGAGTACCACACAGACTGGAGCTCTACATTCTCATTTCTGCTGCTGTTGAATCAATATTTAATTTATTTTGGCGACACATTCCCTGACTTACACAATTTTTATGCATGCAAAGAATCATCTTGGCAATTGAAAAAAAAAGTTGAGATAATTCAGACATTTACCTAACTAGATTTGAAGTTTGTATGGTTTGCCATGCAATATTTAATGGTCATTAATTATATATAGATATTGCACATAACTGAATCTGAATGATGCACGTTTTTGCAAATTCCTAATACAGGGTTAGCTGGTTTCAGCCAGCTTGCTGCCTATATTTGGCTGTTTCGGTATCTGAGTGCAGAGTCTGATGTGTTGCAGTTCCTAGGTTAAGCTGTACCCACATGTATTCACCAAGTGCACACATTTTTAGGTAGAGATGCAGCAACATTGCAGTCAGTGACAGTTTAATTTGCCCTAATACATTTTTTAATCTCGCTCAATGTAATTTTCCTGAAAGTCAAGTACCCCATCTCCCATTTAGACTAATAACAAATATTTTTGAAATAGCAAAATTTGAGGTCAGACACCAACCGATGTAGACAAAAGCTGTTTGATGCAGTAGAGCAGCGCTATTCAATTACATTGTTTTGGGGGTCAGAACGCTAAAGACCGGATGGCGGACTTCTCCCTTCACTATTTAGTCTTATTTAGTATATTCCTGGAGAACCTGTGTTCTCCACAGTAGACATTTAATTTTGTTTTTGTTTTTAAGGATCTTCTGCAAAAATGCTAGTCAAAGATCAGCTCTGACAGCACTCTAGACTTTTTAGGAATCTGCAGCAAAAAACGAGTCTCTCACAAATAACTACAGACTGCATCTGAAGTAAACAAGCAACACAACACCTTAATCATAATGTGAAAAAATGTGTAACTGCCAAAAAGAAGAGGACTTACAGGGGTTTCCTGAGGAACACCTCAGTTATGTAAATGCCGAATGGCATGTAATGCACGGATCTGCTGATTAGTTTACAGTGTTCCAAGTTCCTCTATAACTGGAGCACTCTGTTTTCAGGTATTTGCAGCAAAAATGTTTGTCTTCCAAATTTTGAACTCGGGGGGCGGTGGTATTGCGTCATTCCCTGGCCGGGTGAATAGCCCTGCAGTAGATTCTAAATTGTATTCCAATTATTTGTAACTTACATATGTCCTTAAAGTAAGGCTGCACTCTTCATTCTGTCGGCTCAAGTTTCAATAGGACTTGATTTTCTGACCGTTTACAATAATCCCCCATCGTCAGTCATCGGTGTTCTTGTGTGCGCATGCATCAGTGATTCCATTTCTGCATGACTCAGCATTGCATGCTAATGCAGGATGGGTTAGACTTTACTGCATGGGATGCAACCTGGCTTGCAAGCAGTAATCTTTGCTCTCCACCTCCTGTATTGATTGTTTTACCCATGAGTAGATTAATGTAGTAATTTTGATTAAACTCCAAACAAATAAGAGATGGAACAGGGTCCTGGAAAGGATTGTGTTCCACCTCATTTGTTCTACTGTACTTGGGTGTCTTTCTATGTTGCTTGTTTGTACAAAGTTGATAATTTCCAGGCTTGCAATTTTCTTTCACAAAACACAAAAGTTACAATATCAAGATTCAATTCCCCTCACTGATAAAGCCCACTTTATGCTGACAGACTTTTTCATGTCTTCTTCTTAACCCCATTTTCGACAATTTTTACAGTTCGCACATAAAAGACATGCCCTGCCCAATTAATTGTAACCACAAATTACTACTTTACTGTTAAGTGGTACTCTAACTTATACGCTCAATTGGTTCCATAACCAAAGTCGTTATTCATAACACTCATATCGGAAATTCACGTCAGCCATTAAAATTATTTTGAAATCTCTTTAATCGGTGCTTGGCCCCGCCAAATCACAACAATTTTGTAACAGGTATCCTGCCATTTCAAAACACACTTTTATAAATACAAATTTAATGGATAAAAATCCTTCTGAATGCTAGGGCGAAGCCTGGATACTGCTTTGGTGGGGTGCAGACTGAGTGTGCATTCAGGCTGCCTCGTCGGGTAGGCTACATGGTTCGTCTTGTTTCTGGTGGTTTGTTTTTCTGATTCGGACAGCGTTGTTCTTTTTTTCTTCTTCGTCATCGTTCATTCTCCTTTGCGCTCACTTTCACAGTTCCGGTGGTAGGAGGGCAGGCTTGTGTTTATCTCTGGCAGTGGGCTGTGGACAATCACTACCTCAACCAGCGGTAGAAAGGCTTGTGACACAAACAGCTGAGCTCGTATCTCAAAATGCTTGAAAATTGGGGTACTCGTTTAGTTGGTAGCAATTTAGTTTGACTAGAACACCAAAGTTGGAACTTTGTATTGAATATAATTTTAGGTGACATAATATTCTAAAAAAAATAAAATAAAAATGACCTGCATCAGGACATTATAAAAATCTAAATAGAGCCAAAATATGTTTTTCTTTTAAATGTAAGGGAGAAAAAGTCATTAATTCATATTGTTACAACAAAAACGAAAGCCACAGCTTTGACTTGACTTTAGTAGATGTGGTACATCATTGACAAAATTGTGTGAATCTGCTATTTTGGTACTGCTTGTATTTCTGCAATCTGTGTTTTGTCTTTACAGATACCCTTCCCAGTTCTACAGGGGGAAGGGGTGGAATATCTTGGCCATGCAGTTGAGGCTGTCATTGCTATTTCTAACTACAGACTCCACATCAAGTTCAAGGACTCTGTCATCAATGTAAGTACATCTGGAAAAACTAAAACACTTATATCTCAGTTCAGAATTCACAATTTTGAGATACATTGTTAAGTATAATCAATGCACCAATCCCAATGTGATGGCTTGTGAGAGTTTCTACCAGGTGTATGTATACCACAGGAGTTACTGTCATCTTTGCACTTGGCAAGATAGGTTTAATGTTGCCCTCCCTATACTCAGATCACACACTGTGCAATCCATGTCTGACCCTGTTTTGCGTGAATAAGCACATGTAAAATGTAAATTAATGATTGACAGGGCACTCCATATAAAAGTTTCTTGTAAACGTAATACCAGCCGTGTCCTGCTGCGTCACTGAAAAGGATATAATGGCAACCTTCCATAGACATTGTCATTGTTCACCGTAACACGCATAATTAATGCTGGACTAGTAAACCGTTGTACTGGGAGCAAATCCCGACCGGAGATGTGTCAGGAAGATATGCAAGTTTATGTTTTAATTACCATATTTTCCGGACTGCAGAGAGCACCAGTATATAAACCGCAGTTACTACATTTTAGAAGAAAAAAATATTTTTCCATAAATTTACCGCGCCGGACTATAGGCCGCAGATACAAACGTTGTGAAATTAGTTATTTACACAGAACGATTTGTAAATGTTTATTTACATACTTTAATTGTTTCCAAACGGTTTCTGTAACATAGCAGGAAAACGGCTGATCAAACAAAACAGAAGTCATCGTCATGGGCGCACTAGCTGCGGACGCTAGCTCTCCATTTAGCTAAACACCTCAATAACTCCAAGGTGACGTTTTGCTGAATTTACTGAGGAATTTGTGAAACTGAAACAATACAAAAATAATGCCATTGTAAGTTAATACTAACACAGACACTTGTAAACATGTTAGCATATTAGCTAATGCTAACGACGCTAGCTTCAATACATTATGATAGCACGTACAAATATGCATGAAAACACTCCTACAGACATCACATGTGGGACGGTTCAGTAAGTAAGACTTGTTTGTTATATTGTAAAACATTGCTTAGGATTGATGAATGAAGAATCCACACAAGTAGAAAAGCTATGGACAATTAGAAGCAAAACGGCACTTGTACATCCGGTTCAAAGCTTTTAACAGCAGAAAACACTGATGACATTCGCCAAAAGATTGCGCCGTAGCACAAACAGTAACACACCATCATGGAAACTATTTGCATTATGACTGTAAGCAAAGAAAAAACGTTGAATAAATCCAGTCAATCCATTTGCTTCACCGTTTTATAAACCATGGGGTCCAAAGCGTAGGAAAAAAGTAGAGGCTTATAGTCCGTAATTTACGGAATGGTAAATTTGTATTTTGCACTAAAAATAAATAATTACATTTAATTCCCATTAATTATCTTTAATACAAAACAAGTCAAATTAAATTAAAGTTGATTAAACCATAAAAATAATTTCACATAAATAAAAGTGTTAAAAGGTTGCCATGAGAGGGGAGGGTCTCAGGATAAAATGCTGCTTAGAGCCCCAGTTTAGCCAGGGGCAACACCCCCCTCTGATGCCACATCTTAATTTACAAACAATACACACTGTAGATTCCAATTGGCTGTATTCACTAGGAGTGAATCCCAAATCCCTGACATCTTTATGAGAAATAGCATTCTAGAAAAAGATGCGAGGACTGAAGTAATTGGTGTCTATCATACTGCCTTTTGACCCCTGCAGCATAGATGATCTCTTCAATGCCAACAAGCCACAACCTCTACCCCACACTCCCTTTTAGGTTATCTTCATACTTCCAAGCTGTTTTCTTGCCCTTTGCTCCTCTCTGTTTGTCTTTCCCTCCATGATTTCAATTTGGCAATGGCATGTGGTCACGCGCATAGTGCACTGCATAAGCCACTCTGTCTACTTTCAACCTTCAAGTTTTCTTTCCCTTTTATGACTTGTGATTCTTTGTTTTTTACCACCTAATTTTTGGGGATTTAATTGTTTTTCCATTTCCTCCTGTCTTGTGTCCTCCCTCTGTGTGTGCTCCATGTTGTCACTGTGTTTTAGACCCACCCAGATGTGGACAATGAAATATCTGTGAGTACCTTGTGTTAAAAAACACCCCTTTTTGCAGAGGAGAAAAAGTGTTCTCATCTGCACAGTTATACTTCAGGGAAAGATTACTCCTTATTTCATGTATTTAAATAATAACACTGGAATATGACGTAGTTTAATGGAACCAGTTCTGTAATTGTGTTGAATTCGGTAACATTATTGAGACATAAATAACAATTTTCAATTAAAAGAACACACATTCCAAAAGATAGTCAGCTAGGGTTGTATGACAGAAGCCTTGAAAGAGGGATGGAGCAGCCTAACTTGGTCAGTCTATTCTAGACCAGTGGGTGGTAACCCTAGCACATGTGCTGTCTTCTCTTTCAGCAAGCCACCAGTCTCATCACACATGTTCTTGTCCCCCCCTACAGGTTCCTCTTAGGCTGATAGAGAGCGTGGAGAGCAGGGATATGTTTCAGCTGTATATCATCTGCAAAGACTCCAAAATTGTCAGGTAATAAAGATAATTAATTGAGATTAGAGAATATGGAACGATATTGATCTTTTTTTTTTTTTATGCTCCAATAATTGTTATCAATAATGAATCAGGTGCATGATGATTATCGGGTCGATATTATGCATTATGATGTTACACCAATAATCCAATACAATTAAAAATAACCCTTCGTAACTTATAAAATGTTTTTTAAAAACCCTCCCATGAGGCGAGATACCCATACTGGGCTGGAGGTGGGTCAGGGTTAACAAATCAAGCACTTCTACCTCATAGCATGCTCCAAACCTCCCCTAAGATCACCGGACCCCTCAATCATAAACAGACATGGCAACTTCTCACATTCTAAAAAAAACAATTACCTTGCAAACATTGTGGTAAAAGAAAAAACAACACCTTGCTTTGACACAGCAAACCTCACGAGCCGCCACCTAGTACCCACACCAAAAGAAGAAGAAGCTATCGGTTCCTTATTCTGGCTCCTACTAACTCTTGTTATTAACGTAGCACCCTGACAGAAGCACAGAGTCTGAGCCTCTTTTTAACTTTATTGCCGACCTTAACACGCCAACAGCAGCCCTCACAACAATGTTAGCACAGCAGCTATAGCCTAGCGGCCCGAGCTCACTCAATTGGCGGCCCGCGGGCCACATCTGGCTCTCCAAAGCTTTTCATTTTGCCCGCCGAACATCATCCAAATAGGCTTGATGAAACAATTAAAACTAAGGTTGCTCATGTATGCAATACTCTCGCCACCCCACAGAGGGCAACAGCGATGCATATGTGTCACAATATAAAAAACCCTGAAAAAATTCAAAATAAATTGCCAAAACAACGACTGGACAACAGTCGTTGCAAGGGCACTCTTGCAAGTGGTCGAGTTATTGTTTCCTGTCGGACCTTTTGAGTGACGGACACAAGCCGCAACAATGGTAGAAAACCACACGTGTGAGCTTCATCACAAAACTTGGTCAAACCTTTGTAAGTAGATATTGTGCATAAAGATATTTAATTTGTTTTTTATTGAAATTGTTGACTTTGTGATGTCTTTTGTGTTTGTGGTTGTGTTTTTTGTCTGAAAGTAACCCTGGCGATCAAAGCCAGGGTTAATATACAAAATACATGTAGCGCTAAATTTGACCAGTAGAGGGCAAAAACGCTACAATTTAGCTTTAGTTGTAAGGGACAAGGGTAGAAAATGGATGGATGGATTGTGTAATCACAATGTTTGATATGGATGTTTAATTTCTTTGTCAGTAAACATCTGTAGTTTATTGTGTGCATGTATTAACACAAAATCTTCAAAAAAAAATTGTACAAAATACACAATGGACATTATGTAAAATACACAATTGACTTTGTAATGTTTATTTTATGTTTAGATTTTATTCTTACAAACCTAAATGAAGGAAGAAGTGTAGAGGAAATACAACTAAGGAAGGAAAATAATTCAGAAGAAGAAACATCAATCCCCAACAAAACTTTGAGAGCTTCTCTTTCCTCATGTTTTTAATTGCACTGGAAATGAGTAGTGAGGGCACCATGTATGTGCTACCCCCCATAGATGCCACTTTACAACCTTCAAGCTGTGTCAGGAGTGGGTGAAGCGTCTCACGAGGGCCTTGGCTCATCCATCCCGCCTTGAGGACCTCTTCGCCCTGGCCTATCACGCGTGGTGTCTGGGAGGCAGTGCTGATGACGAAGACCAGCATGTTCATCTTTGTCGTCCAGGTCTATAAAAACAAGTCTAATTTGGGAATTATAATGTTCTTCAACGTGTTGTTAACGTGTTCCCTAATCCCATTTGTCTGCAGGTGATCACGTGCGGCAGAGAATGGAGGTGGAGGTCAAAAGAATGGGATTTGACACGCAGAACATCTGGAGAATGTCAGACATAAATAGCAACTATAAGTATGTCACAGATGTTGTGTCCATAAATAGCATGACATGTTTTATACAACATTAAGATGACACGGAGTGGTTTAAGTTTTGAGTATCTGTATCCACTGGCCCCCTTTACACTGCACACAAAATCTGATTTTTTTTTTTGCTCTTAAGTGACACAGATCGGATTATTTTTGCCAGTCTAAACGCTCTCAAATCTAATCTTTTCGCATCAGATTCAGGCCACATCAGAATTCATTCAGTACGAATCTGATTGGAATATGACTTTTCAAATGTGACTTCAGTCTCAACGCAATGAGACCAGAATGTGACCCGTATGTAACTTTTACGTCAGCTTTGGGCGAGCTACATCACTCTTGTGCACCGGGAAAGATGCAGTCGCCAGCAAAGTGGATATTTCATCACAACATCGGGTTTTGGTGAGCAAAGTCTATTTAAGATGACCGAATTTTCGGTGCATCGCTAGTCAATAGTGCGTGAATTATAGGCTATTTGTAATATATTACGGTAATATATATTTTGATTCTGAAGAAATAGCGATTGTTGAAGGAATTGAATTGACGCTTACATTTGCTTACATGTGAGTTTAAAAACTCATTAAAAGATTAGAACCCTCCTAAATATATACATTCACTCATACATTAGTTTACTTTAATTTATTTTCATGTTAAAAAAAAAAAACAATTTTTAAGGCACGGCGACTTTTATTTTATTTTGTAGTAGTATTGACTTCCTCCCGGTCAACTTTCTTTGTTTTCACTTCATTGCACTGTGCATGCAAGTGACGTTGGGGCCACTTTGGGGCCACATGCGCGTTTACACTGAAGTCAGATACAAAGCACATTTTACTTGCAGAGTAAACAGTCAACTGGAAAAAAATTAGATTAAAAAAAACTTTGGCCTGCAGTTTAAACATAGTCACTGTGTATGTCACAATTCACGGTGTTGTTTTCATTGTTTAATTAACGATGTGTACAAGCTTCATTTTTACGTTCCAACAAGCACCACTTGTATAGTCTGTGTACGTGTGTGAAAATCAATACATAAAATAGCTGTGTGTTTACTTGCATTCATGCTCACAAGATCACAGCCTGTGAGGTAGACGCACAGGACAAATTGCTAATTAACCAAGATGCAGCCTGCTGAGCCACATGACTCATTAGCACAGTCTTTTATTTTCTCACAGACACGCACTTTTCTCTCCTCTTAAGAAACTTTGCAAGTAAACTGAAATATGTCAGACTGATATAGGCAAGCACCACATTTATAACCAATATTTGCTTATTTTTACCACACTATTTTTTTTAATCATTACTGACACTCAAACGCTCTGTTTGTATGATGTCACATTATTAACTGTATTTTGTATTGTTAGGCTGTGCTCCAGTTACCCCCAGAAGCTTCTTGTTCCCATATGGATAACTGACAAAGAGCTGGACAGTGTGGCCTCCTTTCGATCTTGGAAGAGGATTCCTGTTGTGGTCTATAGGTCTGTGAATTTTGTGCAACTGTAAAATCAAATGTAGGATTTTTATCTCACCCTGATTTGTATTTTTAGGCACCAGAAGAATGGTGCTGTGATTGCTCGCTGCAGCCAGCCTGAGATCAGCTGGTGGGGCTGGAGGAACACAGATGATGAGTATTTGGTGACATCTATTGCCAAAGCTTGTCAAATGGACACTGGAAGCAAAGGTTCCTGTGAAGCACCAACCTGCCAACAACGTGAGGAAGCTCCTGACTCATCAGACAGTGATTTTGGTAAAGTATTATTTTAATATTTACTGTACAGGGTATCCGCGGGGTCTTAAAAAGTCTTAAATACAATAATTTGAATCTAAGGCCTTAAAATGTTTAAAATTCTCCTAAAATCTCATAAAAGGTCTTAAATACGACGTTGAAAGGTCTTAAAAATCTAATGACATTACTTTTATTTAAAACATGCATAAACTTCAGTCTCTCTTTGAAATGTTTAGATTTTTGAGGACTCTATAACGTAATTACACAGCGGAACTAACTGAGCTGCCCGGTCAGGATTTATCGAACACCACCAGCTTTTGCTGTGCTCGCAGCTGTGTGTTGACAAATTAGTTAACATAGCAGCGGAGAAAACTTAACGAAAGCCCACAGAAAAACCAAATTACTTGCATAAGATGGGTAAATAAAAGTTCAAAGATTTGTGTCTCCTGAACGATCAATTTTCATTCTTTTATTTATTTTTTTCATTTATTTATTTATTTCAGGCAATGACATAAAAAAGTACAAAGTTGACAACACATAATAATATAAATTAATATAGTACAAAAGGTAATGTGTAGTATGTAATGCATGATTGTCCAGTTTTGCCTGAAAGGGAGTGGGAAGAAGATAATTTATTTAATCCCACCCCCAGTTCTCCATTCAGTGATTATTCACATGAGTTTTACTGTTGTTCAAGGATTATAATACAGATGTTGTATCATAGTGGCATTACCACAGGTAACAATAATTATTACACTGCAACAATAATTTGTATCAACAATGTAGGAATAATGAATATACTAACAATGGTAATAGACAAAATACCAACAATGGTAATAGACATCATAGCAATAATGGTAATAGACAACACAGCAATAATGGTAAGGAAACATTGAGCACATGTTAACACTTCGAGACAGAGTACAACAGCAGGTCAAATTAAAGACCCTCATCTCTATATTTGAACCAGACCCTATGTTTGTATAATAGTTTAAATCGATTACCGTAATTTCCGGACTATAAGCCGCTACTTTTTCCCCTCGTTCTTGTCCCTGCGGCTTATACAACGGTGCGGCTTATTTACGGCCTGTTCTTCTCCGACACCGAAGAAGAGGATTTCGGTGGTTTTAGTACGCAGGAGGAAGACGATGACACAATGATTAAAGACTGACTTTTCATATACCGGTAGGCTGGTTATTTTGATAACGTACAGGCGAGCACTTTGTATTACTTTGCACCGTTGTATTATTTGTACTCTGCACGAATGCTGTTCGCCATGTCAAAGATGTGAAAGTTTGATTGAATGATTGAAAGATTTATTGTTAATAAATGGGACGCTTTGCGTTCCCAAACAGTCATCTCTGTCCCGACAATCCCCTCCGTGGTAGCAGGAACCCCTATATACTACGGTAATTACACATCAAAACCCTGCGGCTTATAGTCGGGTGCGGCTTATATATGGAGCAATCTGTATTTTCCCCTAAATTTAGCTGGTGCGGCTTATAGTCAGGTGCGGCTTATAGTCCGGAAATTACGGTAATAGTTTGGCATTGCTTGTGTTGTAAGTTCAGTTTGTTCCATAGTTTTACCCCGCATACAGACACACAAAAACGTGTACGAGTGGTTTGAGCTCTCGGCAATGAGAAATATCCAAAGCCTCTCAAGTTATGAGCCTGCACTCGTCTTATAAAAAAAAGTTGTAGATTAGGCGGCAATAATTTGTTAAATGCTTTATATAAGATTATTAATGTAATATATTTAACAAGGTCATCAAATTTGAGCAACTTTGATTGCATAAACAGATTATGAGTATGTTCTAAATAACCAACGTTGTGAATGATCCGCACTGCTCTTTTCTGTAATATGATCAGAGGATGAATTGTGTTGTGGTAAGTATTCCCCCATACTTCAACACAGTATGTAAGGTATGGAAGTACCAAGGTGCAGTATAGAGTACGGAGTGCATTTTCATTGAGGTATAGTTTTGCTTTGTTTATAATTGAGAGGCTTTTGGAGATTTTTGTTTTAATGTGTCTGACATGAGGTTTCCATGATAGTTTACTATCAATTATTACTCCCAAAAATGTATTCTCATTTACGATTCCAATTTGGGTACCATCAATACTTATTTTCTGTTCAGACGTTATGTTGCGATTTCCAAACATTACTATCTTAGTTTTATTTATATTCAATTGAATGTACTACAAAGACAACTCATAAACTTTTTTTTTTTTTTTTTGCAAATAATAATTAACTTAGAATTTCATGGTTGCAACACGTGCCAAAGTAGTTGGGAAAGGGCATGTTCACCACTGTGTTACATGGCCTTTCCTTTTTACAACACTCAGTAAACGTTTGGGAACTGAGGAGACACATTTTTTAAGGTTCTCAGGTGGAATTATTTCCCATTCTTGCTTGATGTACAGCTTAAGTTGTTCAACAGTCCGGGGGTCTCCGTTGTGGTATTTTAGGCTTCATAATGCGCCACACATTTTCAATGGGAGACAGGTCTGGACTACAGGCAGGCCAGTCTAGTACCCTCACTCTTTTACTATGAAGCCACGTTGATGTAACACGTGGCTTGGCCAAACTTATTGGGTTAAAATTTTTTGGCCGGGGCCCGGTTTGTGTATGTGTGTGTATGTATGTATATTAGGGGTGTAACGGTATGTGTATTTGTATTGAATCGTTTCGGTACGGGGGTTCCGGTTCGGTTCGGAGGCGTACCGAACGAGTTTCCACACGAACATATGAAGTTAAGCTAAAGTCTTAACAAACTGCTCTGCTTTCTGCCTCTGTCACCTACACAGCACCCAGCATTGTCCCACCCACGCAACCATCTAATTAGTTACAACCTTAGCGGTAACAGCCAATCAGCAGTGTGTATTCAGAGTGGTAACAGCCAATCAGCAGTGCGTATTCAGAGCGCATGTAGTCAGTGCTTCTGCGGTTTGGTTAGCAGGTAGGTGTTAAGCAGGTGAGCATCAGGCAGCGGACTCTCCCCAAATTAAAATAAACACCTCCCAGTCAACTACTAGTAACATCACTAGGAGCCCGTTGACGTTCTAGAAACAAAACAAACTGCAGCTCAGCTCGCTCGGAGTCCTGGCTTGAGGTGAAGGCTAATTAGCTTTTAGCGTAACATTAGCTCATTTTGCGGTGTGTGTGTGTGTGTTAGCTCATTGTGCGGTGTATGTGTGTGTGTGTGTGTGTGTTTGTGTTTGTGTTTGTGTGTGTGTGTGTGTGTGTGTGTGTGTGTGTGTGTGTGTGTGTGTGTGTGTGTGTGTGTGTGTGTGTGTGTGTGTGTGTGTGTGTGTGTGTGTTATTTAGCTTATTGTGCGGTGTGTGTGTGTGTGTGTGTTAGCTCATTGTGTGGTGTGTGTGTGTGTAATCATTAGTAATGTAGCAGCCTAGTTTTGAATGGCAGGGTCCCTGCTATCACATGTTGATAAAAATATAACATTTACATAATAAAAAAATGCTGTAATAAATTAAGCATGATGAGTTGACTTGAAACTGTTTAATGTTGCACTTTTTATATGTAGAAGAAAAGTTTTGTCATTTTATTTAATCCAAGCAACAATTTGAGGCAGTTTAATGTTGATTAACGTGGACAGAATAATTATAGTGTTCCCAATGTTAAGAGGATAAAGCCATTGTTTACAAATTTGGTAAATAAATAACCAAAACATTTATATTTTGTTGTTTTCGTACTGTACCGAAAATGAACCGAACCGTGACCTCTAAACCGAGGTACGTACAGAACCGAAAAAATGTGTGTGTGTGTGTGTGTGTGTGTGTGTGTGTGTGTGTGTGTGTGTGTGTGTGTGTGTGTGTGTGTGTGTGTGTGTGTGTGTGTGTGTGTGTGTGTGTGTGTGTGTGTGTGTGTGTGTGTGTGTGTGTGTTATTTAGCTTATTGTGCGGTGTGTGTGTGTGTGTTAGCTCATTGTGTGGTGTGTGTGTTAGCTCATTGTGTGGTGTGTGTGTGTGTAATCATTAGTAATGTAACAGCCTAGTTTTGAATGGCAGGGTCCCTGCTATCACATGTTGATAAAAATATAACATTTACATAATAAAAAAATGCTGTAATAAATTAAGCATGATGAGTTGACTTGAAACTGTTTAATGTTGCACTTTTTATATGTAGAAGAAAAGTTTTGTCATTTTATTTAATCCAAGCAACAATTTGAGGCAGTTTAATGTTGATTAACGTGGACAGAATAATTATAGTGTTCCCAATGTTAAGAGGATAAAGCCATTGTTTACAAATTTGGTAAATAAATAACCAAAACATTTATATTTTGTTGTTTTCGTACTGTACCGAAAATGAACCGAACCGTGACCTCTAAACCGAGGTACGTACAGAACCGAAAAAGTGTGTGTGTGTGTGTGTGTGTGTGTGTGTGTGTGTGTGTGTGTGTGTGTGTGTGTGTGTGTGTGTGTGTGTGTGTGTGTGTGTGTGTGTGTGTGTGTGTGTGTGTGTGTGTGTGTGTGTGTGTGTGTGTGTGTGTGTGTGTGTGTGTGTGTGTGTGTGTGTGTGTGTGTGTGTGTGTCAGGATACCAAAACATTTTGGACAATTCAATGCTCCCAACCTTGTGGGAACAGTTTAGAGCGAGCCTCTTCCGTGCACCAGTGCACAAAGCAACGGCCATAAAGACATGGTTGACAGAGACTGGTGTGGATGAACTTGACTTGCCTGCACAGAGTCCTGACCTGAACCCGATAGAACACCTTTGGGATGAATAGGAACGGAGACTGAGAGCCATGCCTTCTCGACCGACATCAGTGTGTGACCTCACCAATGCGCTTTTAGAAGAATGGTGGACAATTCCTATAAACACACTCCGCAACCTTGTGGACAGCCTTCCCAGAAGAGTTGAAGCTGTAATAGCTGCAAAAGGTGGACCGACATCATATTGAACCCTATGGGTTAGGAATGGGAAGGCACTTCAAGTTCATATGTGAGTCAAGGCAGGTGGCCAATTACTTTTGGTAATATAGTGTGTATATATATATATATGTATTATATATATTCCTCACGCACTAACTGATTCAAAGAGCGCGTACTTGCTGCGGCGCGAGCGTGATGTCACGTTATAGATGGGAAAATGCATTTTTAGACAATATGATTTGCCTGAGCGGTTAGGAGACACCAAGAGTAACAAGCGGTAGAAAATGGATTACAAAAGACTGATTATAAAAAATAATAATGAAAATAAATATATATATATATATATATATATATTTTTTTTTTACTTGGGCTGTAGTTTGGGGACCCCTGGTATAAAGTGTTTAGTACCCAGATATGCAGCCATCGAGGAGGGAAGCGTTTGTAAACATGGCGGTGAAAGTGAATGGAATGATAATGTAAAAGTCAAAAATCCAGGATAAGTACGTGTCAAAAGATGCTGAAACGCCACAAACACTTGCACAACTTTACTAAGATAAACATAACCCCCCCAATGGAGTGTTTTTTGGGTTAGGTGGCACTGTAACATACAGTAAGCACACGCTATTTTCTCTGTGGTAATAGTGTACTCAGCAGTAAAACTATACAAAAAAAACTAATTATCTTATATTATTTATATTATTTGTTCCAATAATTTCAGTTCAGCTTCTCATGCCTAATCTTTTCTCCAAGTTTATACAGCAACCGACATTAAAAGTGGTTGCCTGTTTAAAAAAAGTCACAAAAAACTGATAAAAATGTATCCATACACACCAGATACAAAATGAGTTTAGCACATTTGAATGTTATCCACATTATTCACATCCAAATTCTGTTTGAGGCTTGCAAGCCATAATCTCCTTCCTTCTTTTTAGACAATCACTCTGTCTGCACACACTGTTTTTAACAACTTTGTGCAGATACAGTAGTACTTTGGATGTTTTTATCGGTTTGCTGAATTCTGACAGCTGAAAAAACATTACCAAAGTTAACCATTTAGCTTTAGCAGAGATGCTAACTGTCCCACAGACAATATATTATTTTGCTTTCCTCTACCATTGCTGATGTTGATGTTACATGAAAACAGTTGATATGAAGCACACTGCACCTTTTGCAAGAAAACACTTCTATGGCAAATCTGAAAATTGGCTGTTACGATGTTTGCTGATATTTTTTTCAATTAGTTTACACTACAGAAGCTCCTGGTGTATGTAGTTTAACCATTTTGTTTTCCAATATTAAACAGCAGTGAATGAATTCATGTACCATATTTTTTGGACTTTAAGTCGCAGTTTTTTTATTAGTTTGGCCGGGTTGTGCGACTTATACTCAGGAGCGACTTATGTGTGAAATTAACACATTACCGTAAAATATCAAATAATATCTAGCTCATTCACGTAAGAGACTAGACTTATAAGATTTCATCGGATTTAGTGATTAGGAGTGATAGATTGTTTGGTAAACATATAGCATGTTCTATATGTTATAGTTATTTGAATGACTCTTACCATATGTTACGTTAACATACCAGGCACGTTCTCAGTTGGTTATTTATGCGTCATATAACGTACACTTATTCAGCCTGTTGTTCACTATTCTTTATTTATTTTAAATTGCCTTTCAAATGTCTATTCTTGGTGTTGGGTTTTATCAAATACATTTCCCCAAAAAATTTGACTTTACTCCAGTGCGACTTATGGTTTTTTCCTTCTTTATTATGCATTTTCGGCCGGTGCGACTTATACTCCGGAGCGACTTATACTCCGAAAATACGGTACTTAAAATTCATTCTGGACTTCTGATTTTACTTTGTCGTTGTATTTTTTGTCCGTATTGATGTGAAATGGTCTTAAATTATTTTCAAGATGGTCTTAAAAAAGTCTTAAAGAGTTTTCTGTGCGCGCACAGCGCTGTGGTCTGCTTAGCGTAGCAGCGGACAAAACTTAACAAAAGCCCACAGCAAAGCCAAATCACTTGCATAAGATTGGTAAGTGCAAGTTTAACGATTTGTGGCTCTAGAACGACCAATGTATTGCAGCGTTGAAGCTGGTGGAGGGAAATGTGTAAAGTGTTTAGGACCCTAATGTGGAGTCATCAAGGAGGGTACTGTTTGTAAACATTGCGGTGAAAGTGAATGGAATGATAATGTAAAAGTCCAAAATCTGGAAAAAGTCTGTGTCAAAAGATGCTGAGATGCCACAAACATGTGCACCACTATACAAGGATCAACTTAACCACCAAAAGGAGTGTTATGTAGGTAAAGTAGCCCCAATTGCCGAAGGAGATCAATAAGAGATGTTTACTAGTGAAATCATACTATTAGACAAAGTTAGCACACACTAATTCCTCTGTGGTAGTAGTGTGCTCACAGCAGTAAAACTATTCTCTTATATTTCTATTATTTATTCAAATAATTTCACATCACCTTTTCATACCTAATTTTTTCTCCAAGTCATTGCAGCAACTGACATTAAAAGCTATAAAGTTTGTGTGTTTAGTCTTTACACTCAGTTTATGGTTGGGTGAGCAAAGCAAGGAACATTTGCGAATGTCATCTTGTCATGCTTAATGAAAAACTACTCCTTGTTTATTAGCAATATGTTTTCAAAAAAGTCACACAAACAGGTACAAATGTATTCATGCATACCAGATGAGCTGAACACATTATTCACATCCAAATTCTGTTCTGTACTTGCGAGCCATAATTTCCTTCTTTCTTTTTAGACAATCGCTCTGTCTGCACTCTTGTTTTTCACAACTTTGTGCAGATAAAGTAGTAGTAGTAGTACTGTAGACGTTTTTATCTGTTTGCTCAATTCTGACAGCAGTAAAAACAACGCAAAAGTTGACCATTTAACTTTAGCAGAGATGCTAACAGTCTCTTTCAAAGACAATATATAGTTGTGCTGTCTCTACAAACGCTGATGTTTTGGTTGTTGTTACATGAAAACACTTGATATGAAGCACACTGCACCTTTTGCAAGAAAACACTTCTATGGCAAATCTGAAAAATGGCTGTTATGATGTTTGCAAAAAAAATGTTTTAGTTTACAATAGAGAGGCTTCTGGAGTATTCAGTTAGTTTAACAATTTGTTTTCATGTGAAAGAGTGAATTAATTCATATACTTGCAATTCATTCTGGCCCTCTGATTTTCCTTTGTCTTTGTACTTTTTTGTCCATATGGATGTGAAATGGTCTTAAATTATATTCATTATGGTCTTAAGTCTTAAAAAGTCTTTAATTTGACTTGTTGAAACCTGCAGAGACCCTGACTGTGGAGCCATACATTTATCCATTCTCGCATAATGTTTGCTATACCAACTATTGGCAGGTATCTTGTAACTCAAATTTAGCTGGCAACTTAAAGCATAACAATTAACCTAGAGACAGCTCTTATCTCAAAAGCTTCTTAAAGGGTAATTGCACTTTTTTTTTTTTTTTTACCTATTCACAATCATTATAAAAGACATGACGACCGATAGACTTTTTTTTAATGCATTCTAAATATTAAAAAAAAAACAAGCGCCTTTCGTGTCATTCTCACCTGTTGCTGGTCCAAAATGGCGGTCAAAGTGTCCCAACTTGTCGGATTATATTCTCAGCCATCAACTTAATTTAGGATCTACAATAAACTTACAGGGAGCCGGGAAGCGAGGAAACCGCAGACCACTCGATCATGTAAACATAGGCACGTTTATCACGTTGCCTCTATAAACCATTTGACTGCGTTAGCGCTTACGTATAATAACTGTATCACTAATACTTGGTTAATATTCAAGTCACGAAATGTAAATTGAGTATTGCTGGCACTTTTTGAATGGTTATTTGTCAGAATTTGTGGGAGGAATAGTGGAGCTCCCATTCGCTCTGCTGTAAGCAGACTTTTATTTAAGTTTATTTAATATTTAGAATGCATGAAAAATAAAAAATCCATCCGTCAGGTCTTTCATAATGATTGTGAACGATAGGCAAAATTCCCCAAAAAAGTGCAGTTTCCTTTTAAGTTGGGGCAATTTAATTTGGACGTACAACAGTATTGTTTTCATTTTATTTTATTTGCATTTGGGGTTTTTTTGTACTAAGAGGTTGTTTTGAATTCTTCGGTGAAGGATTTTCTTCTTGTCCTGTCCTTACAGATTTTTTTATGCTGACTGTTTTTCTAAAATGTTCCCATTTAATGTTTGATTCTACACATTCACAACATTTTACAGTACCTTGCAATGTTCCCTCTAATTTTTCATCTGTGTGAGCAAACGCACAAACTCCCTGAGCATTCAGTGGAGCACATGTGAGCAAAATCAGACACGTACACACTGTCGCCAGACCAGCGTCACACCTGTCCCAAACCTGACAAAACAATTTAAATATTTTATTAAAATAATTTTCTGATTTAAGTGATTTTGCCCTCTTACAACGACAATAACAAAAAAACATGTTTTTCATGACCTATGTGGTAGTATTGTATGTCTGGCTGCGGGTCCTGCCTTTAAAAGAAATGTTACCCCTTTCAGAGATTACATTTAGTTCTTGTAACTTTCTGTCTGTAAAATACATCTTTTTATTAGCATTTATGAAATCTAGTGACAATATTTCATGAATAATATCCTTAGAATAACATTCTTAATAAATGGCAGTAAAATAAGCACACATCTGATTGAGGAGTCAGAGTGTTACAACCTGGCATTTACACATTGTGTGGCGTTAGGGTTGTCCTACTTTTTGTGTGGCCATAAACGCAGCACTGGCTAAGTGCCATGAGTGCATGTGTTGGTGCAGGTGAGACAGAGCGAGCGGCTTCTGTTGATATGACGGATGGCAAAGTTGGTTCAAGCCTGGTTTGTATGGCAGAAAATTACCAGTTTTTATAGATAGGAGTTTTTTTTACTCATGTTTTTGGTGTGGTTACAAACCGTTTTGCTCAATAAAGTGATTGATGGAATTCCTGTCCGTAAAGTGTCTCGACAGACGATAATTGAACTGTATTGACAAAGATTGTTTTATTCATTGGGGCCACTCTTGTTGTCACTTGTCACTCAGAGAGTTGCATTGTAAAATCATACAGAATAAATTGTAATGTGTTTATTTTGTTTAAAGTTCAGATGGGATTTTTGATTTTCTGTGCGGCATTAATTTGCTGTGCGCAGAGGACGTGTGAGCAGTGCGCAATTGCGCAGATGCGCACCTTAGAGGGAACGTTGGTACCTTGTATCCAATATGAATTAGGTCCATTATTTTGTGGTAATGTTTATTGCTAAAAGCAAGTAAATAAGGTCCACGTTATTGCTGTTAAGTTGGTTAGCTACAAGGGATCAAAATTTTAACATGTAAAGCGACTTTGGGTACTTAGAAAAGCGCTATATAAATCCCAGGTATTAAAAGAACCAGTAGGCGCTCCTTTCTTTTTTTATTTTCATAATTTTTCCAACACACTGCACAACAACTTGCACTATTCTAACATAAGGTGCTTCTTTTAGCTCGACAAGCAGGTTGTGCATGGATGTAGACCTATGAAAGAGTACAAGCACTTTTTGTACTGTTCCATGTGAGAAATACGTTTTTTTTAATATGACCCTATTCTTGTGACTTCCTAGAATTTATTATATCGTTCCTGTGTTTTCTTACGTACTCTGACCGTTAGTCACGTCTAAAAAATAAAATCCAGTTGTAATAATGCAAGCCATGTCTCTGTCCTGCCTCCTGTGTTGCCAGATTCCTCATTGACGGGAAACTCGGGCTGTGACGACAACACTGTGCCACAGAAGCTGCTCATTTTGGATGCTCGCTCTTATACTGCTGCAGTGGCCAATCGTGCAAAGGGCGGAGGCTGCGAATGTGAAGGTTAGTTGTAAAAATTTATCAGATTACTTACTGACTTTTTGGTGGTTTTATATACCATATTCAGCCCGAAGTCCAACGCCGTCCATTACATGAGGCTACTAGTCTTGGCCCTGAATATGTTTGAATTTCAAATGCATTTTGCCTATAAAAATGATAAGACAATTGCCTTAAAAAGCGAATACAATCGTAGCTAAACTTACTAGCTTAATTGGTTGTGTGACGGAGCTCTTAACTGAAAACACTTGTATCTCAAGTCAACATCGCCCTTTAAAATGAATTGAACCCAATTTAGTTTGTGCTTCCCCCCAAAAGAGGCACAATTTTAACATGTTACAAGCCTTTTAAAGACAATTTTTTCAATATTTTTGTATGTACGACAAGCAACTGCAGTAGTTTTTAAGAGAGTTCTTACTTCTACTTCTATGGTGTTTCCTTTTTGCAGCTTTTCTATATTTTCATGGATACATGTACACCATTTAAATATTATCGACTCATGCTGCTTTAGTATGATGCAGACTAGAAACTGCTTCCCCAAGTCTGGTTAATACTATCATGTTTTTGATGATTTTATTTATTTAATTCAATTAATATCATCCACTTCTTCTCAGCACTGTCCCTCACTCACTTTCTTCCTTCCCGTGGCTGGAAAAACAAAGTGATGTTCATCTCTAGCTAAAAGCTAATGCTAGCGAGTAAGACCAGATGTTTGGGTTGGATCTAATGGGGATCACTGTGACATTCGCTATACCAACTAATGGCGTGGATGCTTGCAACTTAAATTTCTGCCTGCAATTTAATGCAAAATAATTAGTCGAGACAGCTCTTATCTCGAAACACTTAAGTTGGGCCACTCTTAAGTTGAGGTACCACCGTAAGTAAGATTTTAGTGTAGTTATTTTCATGACAGTGCAAAAATAGAAAGTGTTCCTACGCCACTTCAGAGTTCACTAACTACGGTTTTAGTGCATCACTGATTTTAAAGTACCAAGGAGTACTGTGAAATTTAAGTACTGTTTACGTTTCATGTTAAAATTACGTAGGTTTTAATGTATGAAGTGATTTAAAAGCTTAAGAAATGTTTATAAATGTGTGTGACAGCTGTGAGGAGGGCTTTAAAAGATTCTAAAAGCATATAAAAATCCTAAGATTAATAGCACCCCTACTTTAAGCATCATTTGTAAAATTTAAAACATTTTTTTATTTATGTGAAGCAATTTTTATACTTTTTAATCAAACTTAATTTATTAAGTTTTGCACTAAAACATTTTTTTTTTTTTTGTTAAAATGTTTGCCATCATTAAAACATACATTTATTGACCTTACTACCTGACCTCTCTCCGGGATTTGAACAAAGTACCTTCTGCCTTGCAAAACAAGCATTTATGCTGTGCGCTTCTTCACGCAAAACAGGGGCCCTATGGATTGCGGCACCCTACGCACAACGTGTGTACTATAAATGGTTATTGTTAATAGTAACATTTTAAAACAATAGAATAACTTTCTTACCTTTGCGTATCACACACCGCAATACTTCCTTTCTTAGTACTGTTGTCAAAATAGGTAAGGCCCTTTTAAAAAGGGTGCACACACGCACCAAAAAATAAAAACTGCATATTAGTTTAGCTGCTTTGTCCCATCTCAGCCTTTTTTCTTTTTGGATTCCAATTTGACCCTTGGACCATATTTTCATTGCAATTGTAGGCCAAATTCTAAGAGCCCACTGTATTTGTATAATGTTTCACCCGATATTTCAAAACTTAGTATAGTTCTGTTCAACTTGACCTGATATGTTTTGGAATGGTAGGCCTTGATCTCACTGCTAACTTAATAGCAAGACAATATAGAAGCACACCACTGTGTCAACTACCAAGGAATTCAACAAAGAAGTGAAATGTGACACTAAATTGATTATATAGCATTTGGCTGTTTATTCGAGGAAAGCTTTCTTTGAGGAACAAAATGCATTATGTCTTTCATTTTTATTCCAGTCATTACACAGAAATGGCAATTCTATGTAAACCTATACATATCAAAAGTGTATGAGACCATTGCAATTTGTGTTCAGAGTACTACCCCAACTGTGAGGTGATGTTTATGGGAATGGCCAACATCCATGCCATCCGGAACAGCTTCCAGGCCCTAAGGACTGTCTGCAGTCAGATACCCGATCCTGGAAAGTAAGTTGATCTATTTAACCTCCCTCCCGCCCCCTTCTCAGCGTCTGTGCCAATGCTCTCACGGCAAGATGGGGAAGCCAGGTCCAGTCTTAGTCCTACTGGGTGGACTAGCTGTCTGTCTGGACCAGGGTTGCCCGTTACGTCGATTGCGAGCTACTGGTCGATCGCGGAGGGTGTGTCTCAGATCGACAGCAAGGCATTAAAAAAATTGTCCTAAAATTAGCGATCATCAATCTTCACTATGACGTCACTTGATTGACATTCGCCACACCTGAGGATCGTGTGAGATGACGCTGGGTGCTGCGAGCTCAGTATTAAGAAAAAAACGACTGACAGGAAGGCAAGAAACACTTTATTTCAACAGACTCTCGCGCCCTACATGCCGTAAAAAGCCTAAAGA
Organism: Entelurus aequoreus; assembly: GCF_033978785.1. Taxonomy (NCBI): domain Eukaryota; kingdom Metazoa; phylum Chordata; class Actinopteri; order Syngnathiformes; family Syngnathidae; genus Entelurus; species Entelurus aequoreus. Next base: position 46,245,722 of record NC_084735.1, on the reverse strand, counting down.
CCAACCGCACAGCTCCTGTCTTTACAATAAAAGTGCTGCTCCATCCTGCCTGCGCTAACAAGATAAGAGTTTCAGAAAGCTAGCGCACACAAGCTAGCAAGCTACAGAGTTTGCTGTCAATGTATTTCTTGTAAGGTGTATGGAAGCTGGACAAAAAAGATGCCAAAAACCAACCACTTTTATGTGGTATTGGACAGCAAGGACTTTTTTTTACCTCCACAATGTACATTCAAAAATGTGGGAGTTATCAGCACTACTGTGAATCCTGTCTGATTCCATTCGGTGCAAGTCATCAGAATCAGGTAAAACACCAACTTATAATTTTGTCTTCAAGAAAGAAAGGAATCTTTATGTTATGGTTATGGTTTGAGTTTATTTGAAACTTGCATAAAATAATATGTTTAATAATAACACATATACATATACGTAATACATTTTTATTAAACACCTTTAACATGTTAACAAAAAACGTCTTTCATAAATAAATAAATATAATTTATACTTGTATATGTATGTATGTGTATGTATATATATATATATATATATATATAGCACCACCCTTCGCTCTGATTATTTTTTTGCAGTCTTGGCATTCTCTCGATGAGCTTCAGGAGGTAGTCACCTGAAATGGTTTTCACTTCGCAGGTGTACTTTTTATACCAAATTGAAGAAAAAAGTCTGCCGAACATAAAAAAATACAGTACAAACTGCCATAAAGCCATATTTTCGAAAGTTATCGCCAATACGCTGTTATATAGATGTGAGCGCGCATGCACACACACACATAGACATGCATACACAAATACACACAAATACAACACTTTTTTGCCACACAGCAAAGCATTGATTGTGACATAACACCAATCTTTTGTACAAAAATACCATTTCAGTTTGCATTGATTAAAGCAAGCTATAACAGACTGAACAACACATACTTTCAGCTATCTCAATTTTAACACCCCCCCCCCCCTCCTCCCCCTCACTTCAGACCCTGACGACAATTTAATAAGTATAAACGATAAACCATTGAATATTACTTAGTATGTGAAAGTTCAATTCCTACCTTGTTTACTTTCCTGACGACTTCCTTAAAGTTTTTAATCAGAAATATCAAGCAGCTAAAATGCGCCAAACATGGGAACGTATGGAGAGTGTTTTGCATATCACCCATCATGCACTATAATGGATATATATATATATATATATATATATATGTGTGTAATTTTAAATTTTATGTACGTCTTTTGTAATGTCCACAAAGTTCAATGAGCAGGATGTGTGTTATGTGCGAACGTGTGATGACTTTATTTGTTGGTTATAGTTAATTTATACCTTTAGTGGGAAAAGGTTGTTTGGGTTGGATCATATAAATGTATGCTGTAATCTGGTCACCATCAAATGAAATGTGTGGTCATTGACTGCCAAATCCATTTCTGTCCACAAGATGGTGGCAAAATCACTCCTATGTCATTCCAATTTAATTCACAGGATACTATATTTAGGCAGAAACACACCGCGGGCCAATCAGCTTGTTAAACTTGTGCTGTCTCGTGAGCCGCATTGAAGACTTTGGTAGGCTCCACTTGGCCCGCGGACCGTAGTTTGAACACCCTTCACAAAAGTAATTATTTTATAGACATCAGACCAGGCGGGATAGCACTAAGCAAGAAGAACAAAGCAATAGAGCCTCTAGACATTGGCACAAGAGAGCAGAGAGGTATCCAAAATTTCGTGCAAGCTCACGCCCAAATGCATGAACCTTAAGATTTGACGCTTTGGCATTGTTGAACATAACATTTATATGTCAGAAAAGAAGAAAATCATCAGAAGTCATCTTTAATTGATCTTATTTGTAAAAGTGATGTCATCTTTCTGTCTTTTTTTGTAGCTGGCTTTCAGCTCTCGAGAGCACTCGTTGGCTGCAGCACTTGTCTGTAATGTTGAAGGCGGCAACTTTGGTGTGTTCCTCTGTGGAAAGAGAAGGCCGTCCTGTACTTGTGCACTGTTCAGACGGTTGGGACCGCACACCCCAAATCGTTGCTCTGGCCAAGATCTTGTTGGATCCCTACTACAGAACACTGGAGGTGAGGGTCTACACACAGTGTCGTTTTCTCTGTGAAAATCAATTAAATTAACTGTGATGATATCAGAATAAGTTGCTGCACATGGGAAGCCCTATTCATGTGTTTTTTACGCACTTGTTGTTACGCATGTTTCTTTTATTCATATTCTCTCATCCAGCCTACGGGCAAACCCACCCTACATAAGTGAGGCAAAAGTGCTTAAGTTGTGAATGAAAACGGGCTAATTCTGGAAGATGGAGTTTTACTAACACTTGTGAATGTCAATAGCTATTTGCACACGGACACAATTCATCGGATTAAAAGTCTAACCGGAATAAAACTGCTTAATGAAAACACGCCATTCGGAATATTCCGACCCGATCACGCACGTTTGGATCAAAATTTAATTCCGATCGAAACGGGTGGTTTATGCCAATAGTCATTCACATTGGTGCGCATGGAAACACGTCTTGCGAAATGCGAGTCGAAATTATCCTTACTACGCATGTCTGTGATGTAAGCTATACTTTGGTGGTGGAGCAGGGACTAAATTTAATAGTCTCAGAAGGAAGCGGTTGTCTTGCTGCTGTCTCCCCCCAATCAACATGTACAGACGTAGCGTTATACTGTATACTGTTGAGTTTGTTGCTCTAAAACCGAGACTTGCAAAAAACAAAGTATGTTCTTGAGTATCATGTGTTGATGTAACGATAAAAGAAGGGATCTAGTTGTCGTCTTAACGAGCTGTTTTATTCACATTACAGCTACTCCAAGTGCTAACTGCGAGCCTCAAAAATACACAGAAGGTTGTAACATGAAAACGCACAGCAGTCTGTACATACAGTATCACAACATGGAGGGCACAGAATAGCGCATTTCAAAAAGAGAGGTAAAACAAAAGTGCGAACAGAAGGAACAATTAATAGATGAAACATGTAACAAAGTCGAACAAGTAAAAATGCACAGAACCATGTACTTCTACTACTTTTGTTTACAGTATGTGTCCCACATGTCAAAATTAAGTATTCCGACTTAAGGTGTGATGCATGAAAATACACGTCATAATTGTATCTTTTTTTCAGGGTTCATTTATGTACACAGTAACATTCTAGTCCGAATTATGATCAGATTAAATACATTTTGACCATGAACATGTGGCTATTGTCACAAAAGAGGTAACACTTTAAATTTGAAAAGGCTGTATCAATCCAGGCAGTGCTTATCACGTGAACCTGTGTTGCCAAGGTGATGTAGTGTGTGTATGCACGTTAGAACAGCTTCTTCTTCCTTGCTGGGTGTGACTAATAATCTGTAGATTAAACTTTATTTTACTTATTATGACCACCCTGAAGTTATGTGTGATGTTCAAGAGTGTTAAAGTGTATGCGTGCAGGCAAAGGCTGTTTCTATTAAATAGTAAGATAGAAACTACCAATATCGCCTGGTCTAATGGTCCAGGCGATATTGTTGTGTAACCTTTTTGCCAATGTCCCAGAATGTCCAAATACGCCAGATATATGCATGGTCGCCTTGTGTTTTATGCCCTTCATGCGCCCTTCTTCTCTTCCACATAAGCGTGCAGAGACACAGCAGATATATGATATGCATTAAGATTTTTGATAGTTATTTCAGAGTGTCATTATGGTCCTTTTTATCCTCTCATATCAATGGATCTTTCCAGGTGTTTCAAATAAAAGCGATCAGAATAGATTTGATAGCTTTCTCAAAGTTTGTTTTATCATTTTATTATGTTTGGCGAACACTCCATTCAAACTTCAAGTGCAACATAATGCTTTGCCTTCTTAGGGCTCTGGACCTTTTTAAGCCTCAGAAGTGCATAAGAACAAAAACACAAGTCCACTGGAGAATATGCACAAGACCAGATTTGACAGAGTACGCCCACATTTAAGGGTCGCTCCACCTATAGTGCGCATCTTGGATGAAGGGGCGCACTGACAGACTTAAGTCCGGGAGGATAATGCTGTGCAGCCAGAATTTGCGCCGTTACGCACCTTTTTTTATTTAAGCACTTGGGAGAATATTGCCCATTGGCCATATTGATTTTCATAATGTTTGTCAAATAGCATTATATCTAGTATTAATAACCATCTGTTTTACAGGGTTTCCAGGTGCTTGTAGAGACTGAGTGGTTGGACTACGGTCACAAATTTGGGGACCGCTGTGGCCACCAGGAGAACGCTGATGACGTCAGCGAGCAGTGTCCTGTCTTCCTGCAGTGGCTCGACTGTGTTCACCAGCTGCTCAAACAGTTCCCCTGCCTGTTTGAGTTCAACGAGGCCTTCCTTGTGCGTGGTTGCTACTCACATTCATTCTAACAATGACCGCTTAAGTTGTTTTGTGACCATTATCAAACAAACCTTGAACTTAACAGAGGTATTGCTGGGCATTTTTAAAGAGAACATATTTTGGGTATTTAAACGGAACTGTCTCTACACTTTAACATTTATCTGACATTTTTTCTAAAACATTCTGTCCTATGCAGGTCAAGTTGGTGCAACATACCTACTCGTGTTTGTACGGTACTTTCCTGTGTAACAACGCTCAGGAAAGGGAGGCGAAGAACATTTACAAACGCACCTGCTCCGTGTGGTCCCTGCTTCGCACAGGAAACAAGAACTTTCAGAACTTCCTCTACATCCTTAGTCATGATGTGGTCAGTTTTACTTTACATTATTGCTCCCTCCTGTTTTTCGCTGAGACTGTCACACTTAAATCAAACCAGTTCTGTCCATCCAGCCTAGAAAATACCTAATTTCCACTCCTTGCCTGAAGTATACACTCACCTTTTATAATATTAAGCACACTTCTAATTACAGATGCAATCAGCCTCTACTAAAACAATACAGTACATCATACTAAAAAGTGTGTGTAAACTGAACATGCAAATATTTTAAGGTATTTATTTATTTTATTTTATTTTATTTTTTATTTTTTATTTTTTTTGTCATAATGAAGTACAATCATGTGTGCTTACGGACTGTATCCCTGCAGACTGTATTGATCTATATTGATATATAGTGTATTATATGTTTTTTATGTTGATTTAATTAAAAAAAAAATATATATATATATATATTTTTTTAAATTTCTTGTGCGGCCCTGTACCAATCGGTCCACGGACTGGTACTAGGCCGCAGCCCGGTGGTTGGGGACCACTGCAATAGAGCATGCATTTTAACCTGCTGAAGAGGAGACTGAAAGGCGTAACCCCCCAAAACAAACAACTGAAAGAGGCTGCGGTGAAAGCCTGGTAAAAAGCATCACAAAAGAAGAATGCAAAAGTTTGGTGATGTCAATGGCTCACAGGCTTGATGCAGTTATTGAAAGTTAAGGATTTGCAACTAAATGTTAAGTCTTATTCACTTTCATCTATTTTAAGTTTATACGTTTCAATACTATTGCTCACCTAAAAATGTTGTGTTCATTACAAATAATGCTATCTTCTAAGTTGTGTATCAGATCCAGATGTAAATACCTGGAAATAAAAGCTGAAATGTTGTTCTCTTGTCCCATATTCATCTTTTGATGTCAAACCCAAATGTTTTCAGTCTACAACAAAAATAAAGGAATTGGCCTCAGTGTTCCAAGACTTTAAGAGGGCACTGTACATCAGTAATATGTGGCCCTTGTTAAAAGTAGTAACCTAAATAGCTCAGTATTAGAAATATGGTGCAGTGCACGTATAGCCCAAACTTCAACCTCATTAATAAATGTTGTTAAATAATATTGTGCAATTTGCAATTTTGTGTAATTTGTGAAACTGCAATTGGTAATTCAGTCAGTAGACTGTGGTCTCTTCATATGCTGCCTCCTATTGGTTTTAGGTGACATTTAAAGCATTGAAGCTCCTTTTTTGTATCGTAACATTTTTAATGGCAATGGTTGTAAATAGCAAGTGTTAAAATATCACTCACAGATTTAAGTACTAGGGTAATTTCTGGTTAGCTACTTTCTAAAATGTTATTTTTCACTATTTGTCTGCTAGGTGCTGCAACCTGTCTGCCACACACGGGCGTTACAGCTGTGGACAGCGGTCTACCTCCCCACCTCTTCTCCTTGCACTGCTGTGGACGATTCTATGGAGCTCTACTTGTCCCAGAGTGTCACAGAAGATGAACTCGCCTCCCGTTCCTTTGACAGGTGTTTGTTTCAGGATGTCCCTCTGTTTATTATCTAAAAATCACAGTATTTCAATAACTATGCATGCATAAAAGGACTCCTCCTCTTTTTCAACTAATAATTCATCTTTTTTTAACCCTTTGGGGACATTTGAGTTCAATTCTCTTTAAGGTCAAACATAAAAGTCCTTTAAGTTTTTGAAGGTTGAAAACATATTTTTTTCCTTAACAATCCTTAAAAATGTAAACCCTTTTGGAAGGCCTTGTGATCAGATAGTGTCACAGGTTTGAAGTAGTTTGACTCTTGTTATGCTATATATATATATATATATATATATATATATATATATATATATATATATATATATATATATATATATATATATAGACACACACAGTATATATATAATCACAGGTTTAAAGTAGAAAAATAACCTGTTATGCAAAGCATATGTATATGTGCATATATACATAAACATATATATATACTGTGTGTGTATGTATATATATATATATGTATATGTATCTATATATATATATGTGTATATGTATCTATATATATATATATATATATATGTATATGTATATATATGTGTGTATATACATATGTATGTATATATGTGTGTATATATAAACTTGTATGTGTGTATATATATGTATATATGTGTATATATGTATGTATATATATATATATATATATATATATATATATATATATAAACTTGTATATGTGTGTATATATATATATATATATAAACTTGTATATGTGTGTATATATATATATATATATGGCACAACAGACTGCAGCATAACTTTAGTTTGCTAACATTCCCACATTTTGAGAAACTCTTTCAAATTAGTGTTTGTGTCACAGCTGCGTCTATCTAGTTCAATAGTGTGCAAGTCTTCTAAAAGGAAAGCTCTCTCTTGATGGCGCCTACTGCTGGTTTACATATACAGTAGTCATGTTAAGTAATGCAACAGTTTAACGAATGAAATCATCCATGATTGTTCGAATGTTCCCCTGTCATGAAAATGCATTTCTAATGTTCTATACTGAAACTAGAACTTTACTCTGACAAACTGCGACCCAACAATTTTGGTTTGTTACTTTGGGAAAAGCTGGTCTAAAACCCAAAATCAATGTTGTTTAATTAATGACCCTTTCACAGATGTGGTTTTGTCTAAATACATTGGTAAATAGTAGATACCGATATCAAAATTAGGCCCAAAGTATAAAAAACTTGATTTCTTCCAAACTTTGGAGAAACAGCAAATGCGTCACTGAGGATCTGCATAATTTAGGGGTTATCCTAATATGACTTTTTCACTTCCGATGTTGGCGCCTTGACATTAACCCACTAGGACATCAACAGGAACCACAGTACATGTTTATTATTATTTTGTAGTGTGAAGTGTTAGAAAAAGTTAAGTAGAGTGTTAAATACTGTTTTAGTGACACCTAGTGTTTATAATAAAGAAAGGCATGACGTAAGTTGAATGATCAGACACATTTGTTAGTAGATATTTTTGTCTCATTTAATAATTTTCTGCCTTAGAAACTTTGTGTCTGTAAGTAATTTGCAACTATAATTATGTTATAATTGTTTATGATGACAAATGTGTTTTAGACTGCAATATTGTTTAATTAAGGTCACTTACTACTACGCATGCCTAACTTGTGTGCTGAGCTTTTGTGCATTAGCTGCTTTCTCTGAGCCTGCCATGTTTAACTTTTATAAATTACTTCAATATAATACAAGGAAAGACCAACCTTTTGTGCTAATTGGAGGACATTTAGATTTTAACTGGCTGTCCAAATTGGCATGTTTTGCAAGGCTGCTCAGCTTGAAATGGAGATTTCATATGCAAGCCGATATCATCCTATACTTATTTTTTTGCTGATATCGGGCCAATATCGGAACAGAACACCCCTAGTAATAATGTCCCAATAAAATAATTACTCAGTAAACCAGGAGGAGCCTGTTAAGTAATGAACAAATGGATAAACAAATCCACCACAATTAGTTTGACATCCTTTAAATAGCATATCTTTGTCTGCGCTATAATGAAATTATGTTAGTTTAGCATTGTAAACAACAAATCTAATAGTAAGTAAAGCTAAAATATATATTGTATTATGTCTTTTTCAAGACTTCCCAAGACCCGCTCCATGGACAACCTACTTTCAGCGTTTGAGAATGGGCTGCCCCTGACACGAACATCCAGTGACCCTAATCTTAATAAGCACTGCCAGGAGGGTCGCCCTACCCTGGAAGCAGTACCCGTACCGAATAGCACTTGTGTAGACTGCTCTGACGAGGTCACACCTGACAGTTGCGACGGGGAACCTCTACAGCTGGGTCTGACGAAGCCCTCAGATGGCGACTGTGAGGTCCCAACAGAGGAACCGTGTCTCACCACTCAGCCGCTGCCCTCTCTGCCTCTTCCTCCAGTCCAGCACACTTCAGACATCACACATGCTCACACTCCTCTCTTTGCTCCAGTGCTACTACACACCACTACCCCTGCTTTTCCAACAACTCTGCTGGAGGCTGAAAGCCCCTATAGTACTGTGGCGGTTACCCTCCCACCCACTCCTAAATCCGAAATGTGTTTACCGCTGACGGACACCACACAACCATCAGACACCCCAGTGTGCCCGCTACTTGATGGCCACAATGACAGCCAGGAAAATGATGAACCGCAATCTGCAGACCTCATGACTCTGAAGCTTCTAATGCCACTTCCTCCCCTGGAAGACTCAACTGAAACCCTTACAGATCAAGGAGAACCTCTGCTTGCCCTCCCTTATAACAGTCATAATCAGAATAAATTCAACAATGAGGAGCAGCAAACGGCGGCGGTAGCAGTTGAGCTGCACGAAGAAGACATGACCACAGATGTTGTCCGAGAAAAAGATCAGACTTCAGCACTTGGAGAATCTCCTATAGACTACATTCAGGGAGCAGCGCACCATCTAATCTCCCAGAGCCCGCTGCCAGACATGTCCCTCTTTGGCTCCCATTGGGAGGGCGTTCAGGGCTTGATGAAGTCGTCCTGCAGCAGTGCCAGTCACTGCGTCAGCCGCTCTCTGCAGGTTAACACCTACCAGAGCCACCGACTTGCCCAAAAGCTGCTCCGTTCCCAAGGCTTCGCCATCCCAAACAGCTCCCAGTGCTGCCGCAGGGAGGCACTTTGCCCCAGCAGCCCTCTGCAGCCTGCATGGCCCTCCGCCACCAGAAGTGCAGGCTACACCAGCCTGTCCAGCGCTGCTCAAAACATCTGCTCACTGGCTGGCTACCAACTTTCAGCTGTGTCGCACCCCTCACCCTTTGCCTCCAGCTCCCCTCCGCCCCAAGCGCCATCTTACCTCGACGATGATGGGCTGCCTGTGCCCATGGACGCAGTTCAGCAAAGACTACGTCAGATCGAAGCAGGCTACAAACAAGAGGTGGAGGTGCTGCGACAGCAAGTGCGACAGCTGCAGATGAGACTGGAGAGCAAACAATATAGCACTCCTCCCTCAGAGCCAGACGTCGACTATGAGGATGACATCGTTAGTATTTTTGTTTTCATATATTTGTATGTATTTAATATGTGAGTTTCCAATACTTTCTAAATAATGAGTGATTGGAGCACATACTTGTTGGTCACAAAAAACATTCATGAAGTTTGGTTCTTTTATGAATTTATTATGGGTCTACTGAAAATGTGACCAAATCTGCTAGGCCAAAAGTATACATACAGCAATATTTGGTTACATGTCCCTTGGCAAGTTTCACTGCAATAAGGCACTTTTGGTAGCCATCCACAAGCTTCTGTCAAGCTTCTGCTTGAATTTTTGACCACTCCTCTTGACAAAATTGCTGCAGTTCAGCTAAATTTGTTGGTTTTCTGACATTGTTTTTCTTCAGCATTGTCCACAAGTTTAAGTCAGGACTTTGGGAAGGCCATTCTAAAACCTTAATTCTAGCCTGATTTAGCCATTCCTTTACCACTTTTGACGTGTGTTTGGGGTCATTGTCCTGTTGGAACACCCAACTGCGCCAAAGACCCAACCTCCGGACTGATGATTTTAAATTGTCCTGAAGAATTTGGAGGTAATCCTCCTTTTTCATTGTCCCATTTAAAGCACCAGTTCCATTGGCAGCAAAACAGGCCCAGGGCATAATACTACCACCACCATGCTTGACGGTGGCAATGGTGTTCCTGTTATTAAAGGCCTCACCTTTTCTCCTCCTAACATATTGCTGGGTATTGTGGCCAAACAGCTAAATTTTTGTTTCATCTGACATCACATGGACAAAGATAAGACCTTCTGGAGGAAAGTTCTGTGGTCAGATGAAACAATAATTGAGCTGTTTGGCCACAATACCCAGCAATATGTTTGGAGGAGAAAAGGTGAGGCCTTTAATCCCAGGAACACCATCTGTACCGTCAAGCATTGCGTGTGTGTGTGTGTAAAGTTAAAGTGCCAATGATTGTCACACACATACTAGGTGTGGCGAAATTATTCTCTGCATTTGACCCATCACCCTTGATCATCCCCTGGTAGGTGAGGGGAGCAGTGGGCAGCAGCGGTTGGGGATCATTTTGGTGATTTAACCCCCAATTCCAACCCTTGGTGCTGAGTGCCAATCAGGGAGGTATTGGGTCCCATGTTTATAGTCTTTGGGGCGGTATAGCTCTGTTGGTAGAGTGGCTTTGCCAGCAACTTGAGGGTTGCAGGTTCGATCCCCGCTTCCGCCATCCTAGTCACTGCCGTTGTGTCTTTGGGCAAGACACTTTACCCACCTGCTCCCAGTGCCACCCACACTGGTTTAAATGTAACTTAGATATTGGGTTTCACTATGTAAAGCGCTTTGAGTCACTAGAGAAAAAGCGCTATATACATATAATTCACTTCACAGGGTATGACTCGGCCGGGGTTTGAACTCACAACCTACCGATGTATGTATTTATATATATATATATATATATATATATATATATATATATATAGGTGTGTGTGTGTGTATATGTACATGTATGTATGTATGTATGTATGTATGTATGTATGTATGTATGTATGTATGTATGTATGTATGTATGTATGTATGTATGTATGTATGTATGTATATATGTATATGTACATATATATATATATATATATATATATATATATATATATATATATATATATATATATATATATATATATATATATATATATATATATATATATATATATATATATATATATATATATATATATATATATATATATATATATATATATATATATATATATATATATATGTGTGTGTGTGTGTGTGTGCATATATATGTATAAATATATATGTATGTACTGTATGTTAGGTCTCATTCATGTCTTGTTCTTCTTTCAGACATGTCTACGAGAGTCAGACAGCAGCCATGAGGAAGACTCTCTGTCAACACACAGTGAAGACAGGTTGTCTGAGGGCAGCTGGGATCGAGTGGAGAGCAAAGACACAGAGGTCAGCCTCCTTGTCAGACTCTGTCTACACTGTCATATTTTCTCTCTCACTATGATGGCTTTTAGCACCTCTAATTATCAAACGGTGTTTGTGTGTGTGTGTGCACGTGTACGTGTATGTAGGTCACAAGGTGGGTGCCTGACCACATGGCCTCTCATTGTTTCAACTGTGACTGTGAGTTCTGGATAGCCAAGAGGCGTCACCACTGCAGGTGGGACTTCACTATGTTTCCATTCACACGATCACACAAAAATTATCTCATATCACAAATTCAATCAGCAAAGGAGCCCCTGTACATTTAGTGTGATAACATCAGTGGTGGGGTTTCCTTTTTGGTAATTTTTTTTCTTTCTGGACGTTCTTGAGGGGAAAAAAGATCCTGCCTAAGTAAACAACATCGTCATAACTTAAGTTGAGAGGAATTGGCTGTTTGGATTTAACTTAAGTAAAGAAAAACACTCATTTCAACCATGTTGCCTTTTTCGTTGTGATCAGAGATCACCTAAATGACACAACAGATTCTCTGGCCTAAAAGCATACATATCCAAACAGTGATACTTTCAATTGTTGTTGTAAGTGCACCTTAGTCGTTAGAAAATACAGTAGTACCTCACTTACAAGTTTACTTGGTTCTCTGACGGAGCTCCTAACTCAAAATACTTATATCTTAAATCAGCATGTCACATTTAAATTAATTAAAATCAATTCATTAAAAAAACAAAAGGGCACCGTGTTAACAAGTAACATGCCTTATCAAAAGAAAAAGTAACTTTTACATTAAAAACATTTGATAAAAAGTTACAATAAAATGTAGTACTAACAGCTATAGTAGTTCTATGAAGTGTAATAATATTGTACAGCATTTACCTTGGAGAGTGAACTTTTACGGTATCTCCTTCCAGCTGTTTCGCCGTCATACACATCATCAGCAGCAATTTTTACCATATTTTTATGGATAAATGTCCATCGTTTAGATAATATTTTTAAATCCTTAGATGGCGTTAGACTCGTTCTGCTTCAGTATGTTGCAGACTAGCAGTGATGCACTCGAATTGCTTGGCCAAGTTGGCAACGTTCTGATTTCTTTATTTAATTCAATTAATATCTTCCACTCCTTCTTCTCAGCACTCTCCTTCACACTCACTTTTTCCCTTCCCATGCTTGAAAAAATGAGTCATGTTGATCTCCAGCTATAAGCTAATGTTAGCGAGTGAGACTAGATGTTTTGCCCGGGGTTCATTGTGATATTTGTTAGGCTGACTATTGGCGGGGATGCTTTTAACTCTTGCTTGCATCTCTAAGAACAACAATTAGTCGAAAGACGGCTTAAAACACTCTTAAATTGGGACACTCATAAGCCCTCGAAATTGGTTTTTTTCAGAGATTTTTTTAACCTAAATACTTAACTTGAGTGTTGCAGAGTCAAAAGTGTTAAGGATCCTAAAACAATTTTTTAATCAAACCTCCGGCTCAACTATATTGTATTACAAGCCACAAACAGTTTTGTTTAGACCTTAATATCTTTAGCGTATATTCAATCAATCAATCAATGTTTATTTATATATTTAGCATTTTCATGCATTTGGATATTGTAAAGAACGTTTTGATTTTTTTGTGCTTTATGAAAACGTTTATCTTTGTTTGTTTGACTTAGTTAAAGTTAAAGTACCCATGATTGTCACACACACACTAGGTATGGCGAAATTATTCTCTGCATTTGACCCATCTTTGCTCATATTGTTCTGTAAGTGTTTTGTAACCACTGGTCGTAAGATATAGTCAAATGTGCTGTGGGAAATGTTCCCTTTTTGTCTAATTGGTAAAAAACAACAACAAAAAACACTTGTTTTTGTGCAAATAAGAAGTCTGTGTGCTTGTGCTTGCGTTGCAGTGCAATGCAATTAAATAACTTTCCACTAGATGGCATCGTACATAAGGACCTTGTTAATAATACAATACAAATAGTCCATCCATCCATTTTCTACCGCTTGTCCCTTATGGGGTTGCGAGGGTGCTGAAGCCTATCCCAGCTGCATTTGGGCGGAAGGTGGGGTACACCCTGGACAAGTCGCCACCTAATCGCAGGGCCAACACAGATAGTAAATCTTAAAACAAACTACTCAGGAAAAACAGGCTTTGATTAGTGTTTGTGTGTAACCAGGTAATTCTGAGCGTAATTTTTTGTGCGACATAATCTTGTGTTTTTTAAAGTTTATTCAACCACCGAACACAAGTGTTTAATGTTGTGCAGGGGCAGACATGCGTGCAGCACCTTTAAACCATTCACAGGTGATTAAAAAAACCCAAAACCTTTTATGATGTTTTCTTTTTTCCTTGCTCGTGTGCTTTTAATTCTGGCCGTGACGGCTTTTATTTTTCCAAAAGTGTGACTCTAAGGTTGTAAAACACTACAGTAGACAACAAACTGATAGTTACAGACAAGTAGGGTACTCTGTTGTGTTCTGTTTTTTATCAATACTATTGTCTAAATCGGTTAATAGATTAGGAATCAGCGATTATTGCAAACATAATCGAAACAGACATTTAGAGCTTCTAACACAAAAGAGTGGTGTTGGTTTATTTTGTTTTGTTTTGAGGTAGAAGGTCCAAATAATTGGGACTTTGACCTGTGCCATAATCAACCAGCCCTATAATACTCCAGATTATTTGAGTCCAAAACGCAATTTATCTTTCAGATGCAGTGAAAACGTCTTTATGCAGTGGTGTAATTTCCTCATCAATACCAAATATTGATAAAAGGTGAAGCCATTATGGACAAAATTTTCCGATAAATGTTTTTGCATTTCAAATAATATTCATATTTATTGAGCAGTGTTACATGCTTTAAAACAAAGCAGGGAGTTAACTACATTAACCACAAAAAGTATGAAGTGTCAATTGGACGCAAAACTCGACAAACATTTTTTATGATGCAATATATATGTTGTTGTTTTTTTACTTCAATAATTATTTGGAGTGTATAAAAAAGTGTAACGGAAAATGTTGCTTTTGACTATAATGACTCCTCAGTGAGTGTGTGACACACTCACTGGCTGTATTGACACTGCACTGATAATGTGTTGGTGTTGCCATCTACTGGATTAAAAAAACTCATTACATTTACAAGAAAAAGAAGTGATGAATAGAGAGAGACGCTTGATTGGTTCCATCCATAAATGAAGGTATTTTTTGTCAAAAGGATGTATGGCTTATTAAAAGTATTATAATTTTAAAACATTAATATCTAAGGCTGGTTCCTCCTTTTCAAGATTTTAACCTTTGTGCTAGAGGTGGCAATCTTTGAGCAACTCACGATTCGATTCCGATTTTTGGGGTGACTAATCGATTCATAAATGATTCTCGTACTATATCATTTGGCATATACATTATAATCAAACCTTTCCAAACTTTTCAAAAGCAGGTTGCCGGTTACAAAAGCTCCTTTGGTCTGCTGACGTCCGACTTAGTGTATGTCTAAAACATGTCTTTTTAAAATGTTGTTTACAAAAATTGCAGAATGTGAATCAATTATAAAAAAGAAAATAGAGCAACCCAATCCCAGCTTTGCAATACTTACGATAGACATTTACAAAGCAATTGAGAAGACATACAAATACAGTACTTAAACAAGGAGAACCAAAACTGAATGAAAGCAATCGTATCAATAAAAATATTAATATTTTTAATCCAAAAAATTGTATTTTTATAGTACCCTTACTTTGCACCATTCTTTAGTTATTGAAGACAACTTGCACTTGAGGTTACATTCAGAATGTCTCCAAAACAACAGATAGTAGTTGGGAGTCCTTAATGTCGCAGCTGCAGCTGTTTGTCCTTTTGCGCTTCACAGTTTGACGTCGAATGAAGTAAAAAAAAAAAAGAAGTGAATTTAAGTGTGTATTTCCTCTAACATTCATTCAACATTTAACACTGTTGTGTGTGTGTGTGTGTGTGTGTTTGTGTGTGTGTGTAGGAACTGCGGCAATGTGTTCTGTAAAGACTGTTGTCATCTGAAGCTGCCCATCCCGGACCAGCAGCTGTACGACCCAGTGCTGGTGTGCAACATCTGCCACGACCTGCTCCTCACATCCCGCACCCGCGAGCTCCGCAGCCAACAGTTCAAGAAGGCCATAGCCACAGCCTCGAGTTGAGAGGAGCGACATCCTGCAAGCTCGGCAGTTCACACGTCGTCACCCCGGCCTGCTGTGGATTTTCGGCTGCGAGAGCGTGGGGGGGTGGGGTGCAATGAGGAGGAGTCGATCCCCTTTGGGAGGCTCGTTGTGGAAATGGAGCCGCTCTAAGAGGAGAGGCACAGTCTTTCAGCCTGTAGCATGGCAGCGCCCCTAGTGGTCACCTCAAGTACCAGACACCTGCACTCCTGCGTAAAGACACCGTCACACTTGACAGGGACAATCGATCGGCGGTCAGCGACTCCAAGCCTTTACCTGATTTACTGGAGGTTTTCAGCTAAGACAAAAAAAATGCTGCTATTGTATTTAAAAGTCTAATTTTGTATTCTTATTTTTGTGCACTTCTACGTTGTTGTCTAACTGAGGCAATCCTGAGACCAAAAGGGAGAAATCTGCTGTCGCCATGTTATCTTTTGAATGTAACCGGACTGAGTTTGTACAGTTTTTGTGTCCATTGCACTGTCGATGTGGGCGTGTCCTCTTCAATGCCACATTTCAGTGTTTGAAAGATGTTGATGGACACGGCACGTTTCTGTTTTGGACGCACTGACGGTATTCTGGGAAGGGACAGAATTTTCCAACAGCACTTAAAAAAAGCTTAATTGTTCTGATTGGCGTTGAGGAAAAACACTGAACTAATGCTTAGCTATTTGTTTTTCTCAAAAGGGGAAGTCAGCCACAGCTCCCCCATTTATGAAAATATATATACATATTTCTTTGTGTCTACTGGTTGTACAAATGTGCCATATTTTTGGTCTTCTGTCAATGTTTTTTTTCTTTCCAATAGCAGGCAGCAGGTTACTGATTGGCTCCTCCTGTGTGTTTATGGTACAGATATTAAGCTGCTAAAGATTACCATATTGTTCTAATCACTTACCGGATGATCACGTGTCACTAAATTAGTCGACCTAATCATTTACAACCTGAGAAACTTTGAAGTATAACATGTAAATTGATATCTGAATCATTGGTGGTGGCTAAATTGTTGTTAAATTCATGAATAACTTGTAAAGAAATGCACTGTAAAAGTTAATTCACAGTGACTAAGATAAAAGATTATGATGCATTTGTTTTCTATTTGTGTGTTTTTTTTTAATTATATTTTAGAGGCGCCCCATAGTCACAAGTCCAGCATACTAATTACGATGCAGTATAAGGAATCATAATATAGGAATACTATATAGGATTTTGTTTTAATATATTTTAGTCCTGCCATTGCATTAATGTCCATCCATCCATCCATTTCTACAGCTTATTCCCTTCGGGGTCGCGGGGGTCGCTGGAGCCTATCTCAGCTACAATCGGGCGGAAGGCGGGGTACACCCTGGACAAGTCGCCACCTCATCGCAGGGCCAACACAGATAGACAGACAACATTCACACTCACATTCACACACTAGGGCCAATTTAGTGTTGCCAATCAACCTATCCCCAGGTGCATGTCTTTGGAGGTGGGAGGAAGCCGGAGTACCCGGAGGGAACCCACGCAGTCACGGGGAGGACATGCAAACTCCACACACTCATGGTTTCAAAAAGGGCCATAAATGTATGATACCCTTCATCCCACCTGCACAATCCAAGGAGCTCCAGACAAAAACTGGTACAAATGTTGTCTTTGTATTCGTGTGAAAATGCTCCGTTGGGAGTTGTAGTAGTTCTAATATTGTGGCGTCTATACGCCGATCCCGCGCCTCGCATGAAAAAGTTCATGTAAAATGTCAATTAATGGATGACACGGGGCTTTTACTGGGTACATATTCTTAGTCCTTTCCTGCTCCATCATTGATAAAAAAAATAATGGCACTTCTCTTGAAATGTAAATATGGCCCCTGTGGTGCACAGAAGTTAGCACTGGTTGTTCCAGAAACATATGTAACTTAGTGCAAAAGAACACATTTAACATAAAACTAAAAAGAAAAATTATTATTGAATTCAATTATTTGTGAATTTGTTGATGGTACAAAACATGCATTCAATTAAATTGTAGTTTGATAAAGTATATGTAAATTGTTTCACATGGACTAAAAAGTGTGAAAATTTAATGGTGGGGGACTCAAAATAGTTTGGGGATGTGCTAGTCGATCGACCACCGATCTGTACCCGATGATTTGCGTGAAGAACTCCGTAATCACCTTAGCTAATTAATGCATTTTAATGCAAAACAAATGCCGATTCCCTCTGACCATGCCATGCACTCACACTTGGTATGTTCTCTTGCGCTAAAAAAAAAACTAAATTTTGCATGGATTTGGTTGAAACCAGCTTTTTAAAACATATGTAAAAACCTTGTTTAGGTGTTTGACTTTTTAAAAATGCGATTAACATATCTCGAACATATCTAGATAAACCCCCCTAAATAATTTAGTTCCGTTTAAAAAAAGTGTCAACAAAGTCTATATTAAGTGGCCAGAAAATGTATTAAGATAAGTCCTACAACCACTTAAATATGATTATAAATGTGTCAAATGTTCTTTTACTTGAGAGTGTAAAATAGAAATTAGCTGAATCATGTATGATTGTCATAGGTGGATAAAATGGTAATAGTGCATCATCAATATAATGTTATTTTTAGTGCATCTCCTAGGAGTTTAGTTTCCCCTTGTCTTCATACACAAGTAACACTTATGTTTCTAACTTTCATCAGTCTTTGAACGCACCACAGTTATGTACAGTGGGATGCAAAAGTGAAACTTGTACATAACTTTCTCCTATAATGCCACAGATATTTATCATATTTTACCTTTTTTTCCGTTTGTTCCAAAATTTTGGTGCTGTGTGTGAATGCATAAATGTGAGCTTTGATGACGTCATGACGTCGGTGTGGAGTGAAGTGTTTGAAGCTGGCTTTGCCGCCATCCGGGTGGAACAAACCAGTTAGTGTTTTTGAAAAGGGTTATAGGTCATGGTGATGGTTTATTTGGAACATGCAGACAATTACAACAAGATAGGGAGAGGGACGAGCAGTAGAAAAAGGATGGCAGGTATTCTCAGACCAGGGGGTGTCCAAACTTTTTCTACTGAGGTTCGCTCACTGAAAAATCCAAGCATGTTGAGATTTTTAATTTTTACAACCATACATCTGTTTTACTTTTAGGGCTCCCCTCGAATTTGGTCCCAGGGACCTGGGTCTCAATCATAACAATTTTAAACATAAGTAATTTATTATCAATCAATCAATCAATCAATGTTTATTTATATAGCCCTAAATCACAAGTGTCTCAAAGGGCTGCACAAGCCACAACGACATCCTCGGTACAGAGCCCACATACGGGCAAGGAAAAACTCACCCCAGTGGGATGTCGATGTGAATGACTATGAGAAATAATAATAATAATAATAATAATAATAATAATTATTATTATTATTATTTATATCATTGTTATTATTATTATTTAATGCTTAAATCTCTAGAACCTAAAACTAAAATTAAACCTTGCTTTTTTTTTTGGCAAAAACACAAAATATGCAATATTTTCCTCTGAATTTTTAAAGTTGAATATTTGATATGAAGTAATCGGAGCCTTTAATAAGTCAATAATTCATAACAACTTTGATTTCAAATCATTATAATTTAAAAAAAAAAAGAATATAGTTTAAAAATAAGTCCCACTAAAATGTTTTGGTGTTTAAACATGTTTTTAAACTTTCAAAGCTTAAATCTATAGATCACCTTCAGATCTATATCCATGGATCATCCATTGGATGAGTTTTTATTATTTGTTCATGTTTTTTGTGTGTCTGTTTTATGCTCATATTGTTAAAGAAAACATTGTTTTACATGGCAAACACACCAAATATGCAATATTTCCCCCAAAAAACATTCTGAAGTGCAATATATTATTTGAAGTAATTGGAGCCCTGAATAGATCAATAATTCATGACAACATTGATTTTAAATCTTATTTTTAACAATGACAGTTAAAAAAACTGCCTTAATGACACCTTGTGTTATTAGAGTAAAAAAAAAAAACCTGAAACTTTTTGTTTTTCCATTTCACCGGTTTGCTGTTTTATTCCACTTTTTTTATTTTTTGTTTTTTTTTAATAGCATTTTTAGAATGTGTTAAAACCGTTACCGTTAAAAAAAAAATGCTGCAGGCTGCAAATAGTCCCCGGGCCTCCGTCTTCATTCACATTCAACATTTATTGTAAATTATGTAATTTTTTAAATAAATTACATATTGAAATGACATCTTTATAAACTTTACAAAAAAGCACGGGGAGTACCACGTCCCCAACTCCCCCCTTCACTTCAACGCCCCTGCAGGCCTGCATCCTATAACCCGGCCGACGCTGCTTTATATGTGCAGGGTAGTCATTTTCCAAAAGTCCACCAGATGGCGACCTTTCCCCAGCGGTTGAGAAGAAGCTGCTCCTTTTTTTTCTGGAACAAGAGCAATCACTTTCACACTTTCAAATCAAGATGTGAATTCTCTCCCCTGCCCTTCTTCAACATTAAAGTCATTTTCACTGTGAAGAACAACACCAAGCAAGCTGTGATGCAATATATCCCACCGTCATGGCTTACCTTCCTTTTTTCAGTGAATTGAATCAATAACCTAGACCAGTGGTCCCCCACCTTTTTTCCCACCAGGGACCATTTTATTGTAGGCATTATTTTCCCGGACCGGCTTTCCACATGTGGCAGAAAAAAACAGCAAAAAAATTAGCTTGAAAAATCCACTTACCGTAATGCTGAAGTAGTCGGAGCCCTGGTCGCGTTTCTTTGCGAGGAGATGGTCCCCGACACGTTGATGGCATATACTATATACCAGGGTTTATTAACCATTGCTGGGCCGTGAGTGCCCCTTAGAATGTAATATATATGTTTTTCAGCTGTGGTCCGTATAGGCCGCAGCGGTACTTAGTTGTAATACACTTTTCCACCACTTGTGGCAGTAATGACAATATAAAACAAACAGAAGAAGTCTGGCGCTAATGTCATAAAGAAATGTCTTAAGCACAAAAATTATGACTAAAGTGCTGCAGCTGTATTTTCATTTGTACTTTAATTTTATTGAATATTTATTATAAATGTATTTTATTTATTTTAGCACAACATAAGACATATTGCACGTCAATTTATTTTTTCTAATCAGCCTGACCTATTCCTAAGGTTTATTTGTTATATTAATAATATCATCTTTGTGATTGACACATGCTTTTATATCAATTTACATCAGGGGTCTCAAACTCAATTTGCCTGGGGGCCACTGGATGCAGAGTCTGGGTCAGGCTGGGCCGCAAGAAAATATTTCTTAAAAAAATTATTTTTAAATGTCTTTATTTTTATTTTCAACACAAAATCAAATCAAAATATAAATGAACAAAATGAGAATTAAGTAAATAAATCAGTCATAAGTAATAACAAGAGAGGAGAAGTCTAGCAAAACTTCTAGCCATTATGGACAACACCTTCCACCCACTACACTCGGACCTTGCGGGGAGAATGAGCACGTTCAGTGGAAGGCTCAGACTCCCAAAATGCAACACGGAACGACACAGGAGGAGGTCCTTCATACCGACAGCCATCAGACTGTATAATGCATATGTTCCTTGACTGCACTTAAATGTAGAGTATATGTAGTATATGTAGAATATATTTATATTATTTATATATTATATATATAATATATTATATATATTATATTATTTATTATTATTCTTGTCTATTGTGAGCGAACTGTGGTGCTGAATTTCCCCCAGGGATCAATAAAGTACTTTCTATTCTATTCTAACAATAATAATTAGATTTCTCCAGGCAGCAACAATGTATACACATACACATAATGTGCAACCCGGTTCACTCTCTCATCTCCCTGGTATTTTGCATACTCCTCAGCATGTCTAGTTGTATAATGACGTTTTAAATCGTATTTCTTGTGCACGGCAACTTTCTCTGTGCAAATAAGACATGTCGGAGTGCCCCTGTGCTCAACAAAGAAATATTGCATCTCCTACTTTTCCTGGAATTGTCTTTGCTCATCACTAACCTTTCTCTTCACTGCACGCTTTGAAAAAGACATGTTTGAGGTTGTGGAATATATTTGTATTTAACCGACGCACGTAGAATAATGTTATTTCCGCAATGTGTGTCGTTCCGCTTGTCCTCCCGACAGCAACACTGCGGTTGGTGGAAAGTACCGGGAAAAAGTGACGGCTCCCGGAGTGTTAAATGGCGTCATATAAAAATATATGTAGTGTTCATCGTGTGAGGCAATGCAAATTAAACAATAAAAAAAAACAAATAACGGTTTGAATTGGTCCAGGTTATCGGGGACTTTATTACTGACGGACAGGTGTCGCGGTGTGACTGCCCTCGTCTCCATGGCAACGTTTCTCTCGCTTTCACTCATTTGCCGCTTTTCCACTAACGCAGGGGTATTTTGGACCCAAATAACAAAAATCGTCTCTGTCTGGAGCCAACGGGAGGGGGCGGGGGGGGGAGGTTGGGGGGCTCGCCCTCATCACTCACTCGCCGTGTGACCACAAAGGGTCCTTGCCACTTGGCAAGTGATTTCGAGCTGGATGTCGGGAGTAATACAAGCACTTTTTCTCCCGGTGAAATTTTTCTTAGCTGTGTCCCTCTGTTATACAGGCGCTGCTGACGTTCCTGGGCCCGGAGCAAATTCTCACGTGATAAGTGACCCAATGTGTGGAGTTTTGCTCTCAGGTCCATGATGTATTGAATTTCATTTTTGCTGGGGCTTGGACCTTCCTCCCAGCTTTCCTTAACTATGTCCAAAACCCCGCGCGGCTTCCTGCCGAACAACAATTCAAAAGGGAAAAACCCTGTGGAGGCCAAACACGCATTTACCTATGTGAACAAGTCATTACCTGTGGTTGTCCCTTTTAATTGACTGCATGGCTGCCAGCTACTCCGTGATTTGAAAGTCAGCAGTTATCCCACGTAAGAAGATGAGCAGCTGGGCGGTGTCACGTACATTGCAGCTCTCATCCAAAGCCAGCGAAAAACAGTCAAAGTCGGCCGTTCTGTTCTTCAGCTGAAGCTCCAAGTTTCCAGGCATATCAGCGCAACAGAGTCCAATAAGCACTCCTTAATAAACTCTCCGTCAGAAAACGTCTTACTTTTTCTGGCGATTTTGTGAGAAATGACGAAACTTGTCCTGACGGCTGCATTCTGGGGGTGTGAAATATGGCAAAAAGTCCTTGTTGGGTTTGCAGTTTTACCATCAACGCATCAGCCTCCCTTGCGTGCTCTTCATTAGACACATTCCGGTATTTTTACTTGTGCTTCGTCATGTAGTGGCGATTCAAATTATATTCTTTAAACACAGCAAGCTGTGTAACACAAATTAAGCACACGGCTTTACCTTTAATTTCTGTAAAGAAATACTTGACAGTCCATGTCTTGTTGAAAACACGCCATTCGTCATCAACTTTTCTCTTTTTAGCGTCTCGGGGGTAACCGTGTGTGGGGAGGCGGGGCCGGCGGACCGTCGGCGCCCGCTCCAAGATGGCGGCAAGGAGGCGTGGATGAGGGAGCGGCAAGGGGGGGCGCGCTGGGAGCGACGCCGCAATCAGCATAAGGTGCGTGGTGCCGCAGCTGTGGACAGTGCAATCACCCTCTTGGACCGTATAAGAGGGCGAGAGATGTGAACATCAAGAGAGAGACACGGAGAAAGACGGCGGATGGGAGGAAACCATCCTCTGCTACCACGTGAACGACGGCGACATGCTGCTGAAAAGCAGACGGCGGACGGAAGGAAACCATTCCTGTGCTCACGTAAGAAAAGGCAGCTGCTGAAAAGCACGCAAAAGACTGTTATTGAAATAATAAAGAAGTCTTCCCTGGATGATCCTGAGAACCCGCACGGCAGTTAGGACTGTCACACCGTGCATCACTTGTCGCTGTGCACCTTCACTCACAGGTTACACCCGGACATACGCCCATAAATAACACTTTTCAAAATAAAAGCATCACAGTTTTATTGCGCGCACGACATAGATGTTTTTTAAACTTTATTTTGTAATTTGTAATTGCCGCTGTTCACATTCACTCACACGCATATGTCCACACGGAAGTAATACAAATAACGCTTTTCAAAACAAAAGCAGCACCGTTGTATTGCACACTCGACATAGATAAATGTATTTTGTCATTTATGATTGGCCTCACGCGGGCCGGACAGGGACGCACAAAGGGCCGGATGTGGCCCGCGGGCCGCAGAATGCCCAGGTCTGATTTATCCCAATTAGGTTTGTCCTCGTGCATAAACTTACGGATCATGGTTTTCAGCGTCTTATTCAGCTGCTCCACCAGCCCGTCGGTTTGCGGGTGGTAGACACTAGTCCGAATAGCCTTAATTCCCAATAGTCCGTATAGTTCCTTTATCGTGCGTGACATAAAGGACGTGCCCTGGTCAGTCAGAATCTCTTTCGGGATTCCAACTCGGGAGATGACCTAAAACAGTGCTTGTGCCACACTACTTGCAGAGATGGACCGCAGCGGCACTCTTTCGGGATATCGAGTTGCGTAATCCACCAGAACTAACACAAAATGATATCCCAGAGTGCTCGGGTGGAATGGTCCGATGAGGTCCATGCCAATCTTTTCAAACGGGTGGCCGCGGGATTGACTAGCTAGCAGTTCGGGCAGGCCGCGCACCAGCGGCACACGTCTGCCTGGATGCCTGGCCAATAGAACCGGACCATTACCCGATTGAGTGTCTTATCATACCCTATGTGGCCAGCCATAGGGTTAAAGTGCGCCCCCTGGTAAACCATTTCCCGACTGTGTTTTGGCACCAACAACTGGGTGATTTCTTCTCCTGTTTGAGTGTCACAACTCACTCTGTACAATCTGTCCCTGATTAATGCAAAGTGAGAGAATACCTGCGCTATTCCCGAGCGCGCCCGCTGACCTTCAATTGATATCACTTGGTCCCAGGCCGAGCGCAGAGTGTCATTCCGCGACTGCTCAAGGGGGAAGTCCTCCACGGGGTGCCATTGGGGGGCCGGGGGCTTCCCGCGAAGCCCCCGCCGGTTCCCCCTCGGCAGCGCCGGATGACCTCGCGTGGCCGCTGAGAACAGGCAGATATCCCATTTCCCTACCGGTTGTGAACGCAACCCTGCACACTGTTTCACTAAGTCATGAACCCCCGCCCAATTAGTTCCTAGAATTAAGGGGTGCGTAAGGTGCACACTTACAGCAACCTCGACACTATATTTTCTTTTATTACACCAAATTTCTACTGGCACTACAGGTTACTCGTGCACATCCCCATGAATACATTTGATTTTCACCCGTGCTGCCTGCCTCAAAGCCCCGGGTCGAACCAGGTTCTGGTAGATCATAGACTGCTCACAGCCCGAATCCACCATTGCCCGGTGTGTACTCCCTTGTGCCCTTACCAGGACGCGATACGTCTCTCCCGGGCCGGGGGAGGGCGCCGGAGGGCTGACAACCCGAATCACCTGTCCCGCACCTCCAGCACGCCTGCCCAGGTGTTTGAGGGGCCGTCTGTGGGGGAAGCACCATATCAGCAGCGACCGGAAACTGGAAGACAGGAGACAAATAGGGGTTATTTCTCCGGGGCCGTAGGGCCACGTCGAAGCCGTCTCTTGGGGCGCGTGCGGCCGGCGCGGTGCTGGTACGGGGCGTGTCGGGACCTGGGCGAGAGCAAAGGAAAAGTCAGTCTGTGCGTGGTCTGCGCGGGGCTGGCCCTGGGCGCTCGGCTGCTTCTGCGGTCCTCTCCTCCCTCCACGCCTTGCGATGCACCGCTAAGTGGTCTTCCGCCAGTGTCACCGCTGCTGCCAAGTCACGTGGCCGGTGGTACCGGACCCAGGCTGATGTCCGCGCCGGGATGGCCTCCAGGAATTGTTCAAGGACGACGAGTTCCACCACCCGGTTGTCGCCGTCTCTTGGTTGCAGCCAATGTGTCGCCGCGTCCCAGGGCTGCTGCCCGAGCACAAACGGGCGGTCCTCTTTCCCCAGATGCAGCGCTCGGAATCGGCGTCGGTGGTCCTCGGCGGTGCAACCGGCCCGGTCCAGCACCGCCCTCCTCAGGTCCAGGAAGTGCACGCGGG
Organism: Entelurus aequoreus; assembly: GCF_033978785.1. NCBI lineage: Eukaryota > Metazoa > Chordata > Actinopteri > Syngnathiformes > Syngnathidae > Entelurus > Entelurus aequoreus. Next base: position 46,219,780 of record NC_084735.1, on the reverse strand, counting down.
AGGCCGCCGGTAGGCTAAACGCCGCCCGCTGTGCCTCCCCCACCAGCAGCGGCAGTAGGCGCACCCCCCATTCTTCTTCAGGCCACCCGCATGCTGCCGCTGTGCCCTCAAAAATGACGATAAATGCCTGGGGGTCTTCGGTCTCGGCCATGCCTTGCACGGAGACGGCTGATGACGTTGGCGGTGCCGCTACCAACCGGCCCGCCAGTGCCTGCAAAATTTGGCTCTGCTGGGCCACTTGTTGGCGGACCGCCTCCAGCTGGTGCTGGCTCGCCATTGCCACGTCCGCCAGCACTTGTCCCAGTGCCGTCAGGGGACTCGGTGCCGTCATCTTCTGGCCACAGGTTAGTTGGGCGCCAATTGTAAACGTCTCTTGTGTGTGGGATCTCTGTGGTCTGATAGACATGGCGGGACCTGCAGTCCAGGGTGCAAGTATTTTATTTTGCTTCTTTTTAATACTCAGGGCTGTCTCGCTCGCGGCCTCTTGCTCGCTCGTGTCTGCGCTCTCCTCTCTCCCCCTCATGGCCTCGGCCCCTGCTGATAAAAGAGACAGGTGATTAGATAACGCGCCTCAGCTGGGTAATCCACTCACTTGTCAGCTGCTTCGAAGCCGGTCCATACACACGCCCTTCCTGCAGGAGGCGCGGCGACCACGCCCCCCTCCACAGGCACATTAACATTTTATATGTTTATTAAATTCCCGGGTGCGGCCACCGCTGCTGCTCACTGCTCCCCTCACCTCCCAGGGGGTGATCAAGGGTCAAATGCAAAGAATAATTTGGCCACACTTAGTGTGTGTGTGACAATCATTGGTACTTTAACTTAACTTAACTTAATGTGCATTAATGTACTATAACAAATGGCGACTTCCTATGAGGAGTTGTAATACACATCTATTACCAAGTTATTGCTGTGTTTAGTGGGACAGGCCAAAGTTAAGTTGGAGAAAGTGCGGTAGTTTACAAATTAATTAATATTTCTGTGCGGCCCCGTAGCAAATGACCCATACCAGTGATTGTCAAACTGTGGCAAACTGGTGGTTTGCGGGCTCCATCTAGTGGTACACCAAAGAATCACCAAATTAAATATTCAGACACAGTGTTACAGTTAAAACAGTGTGTAATGTTAAGGTTGCAAAAATTATTAAATAAACTGGTTCAAATAAATCCCCTGCCTTGTGTTTAATGAATATTTACACCTACGATGCTACTGTATTCTAATGTAATGGCCATTATGGTGATACTTTGGAGAGCCAAGTGTTTTCTGACTTGGTTTCTATACATACTTTTTTGAAAAGAAAGCGTCTGTTTTATGAAGGACAACAGATATGAAAATGTGCCGTAGACATCACCAGACGACATATTTCCTCTCAGCTGCTTCTATTAAATATTAACTTGTCACCTTCTCCATTAATCCCGCTATCAACAGGATGTGTTTACCTGTCGGCACGTTGACAGGAGTGATTGCGTCATCCGGCACACACACACACACACACACACACACACACACACACACACACACACACACACACACACACGCACACACACACACACACGCACACACACACTCGCACACACACACACACACACACACACACACACACACACACACACACACACACACACACACACACACACACACACACACACACCCGCACACGCATACACACGTTCTTGTATTTGTATACATACAGATTTGTATTTATAACATTAATAATATATACATACTATGCAAATATGAAATTTTGGCAGTATTATAATAAAAGTCGTAATTTTACTTACACGCAAGTCGAAATTTTACAAGAAAATCTGAACATTTGTGCAATGTTATTATAAAAGTTGGAATTTTACTCAATAACAGTCACAATTTTATGAGAAAACTTTAAAATGTTATACTAATAATCAAAGTTTTACTTGGCAAAATTATGACAAAAGCCATAATTTTACTCAAAACATTTCACTGTTTTAGAAGAGCAACAAAAACATTGGCAATATTGTGATAAAAGTCAGAAATTGTTATGACAAATGTCACCATTTTGCATTAAAAATGTATAATGTTACATAAAAAAAGGAATAATTTCACGAGAAAATATTGCAATATTACAGAAACAGAAAGAATATGAGAAATTGTTCCCAATTTTATAAAAAAAAAAGTCGACACATTGTGAGAAAAAGACTGCTTTTAGGTATTTTTTAAAATTTGTATTTTTTTTTTTTTTTGTGTGTAATTGTTTTTGTGTCATTATTTAGCTGTAGAAGCTAACTGTTAATGGCCACTATAGTTTTAGTACCGTAGTGTATTTGTTCATCCTATGGTCACATACGGAACGTGGGTTGTCTTACGTCAGCACCGGAAGTCGTTAAATCAGCTGTTCACCTGGCGTTTTTTTTTTGGAGATGAATAGGGAAGTCCTTCTTCAGCTACTGTCTTCTTTTATCATAAATTGCTGCCTTTGCACCTGTCAATGTTTACTTTTGTATGCACATTAAATCAACAAAAAAATGATGCAATGTTTTTTCTGTATTGGCACCATGATTTCGGTCCTTCCTAACTTGTTCACTACTTTTCCTTGTTGATGTCTCAAGAAGGGTAGAAATACAAGAACACACACACACACACACGCACACACACACACACACATACACGCGCGCACACACACTCACACACACACCTTCATGCATTTATTACCTTCTTGAGGCCTCTGAAAAATGCCTACCTCTTTAGGACCACCCTTTCTAGATGTATAAAGATTTGTATTTACAACATTAATAATATATACATACTATGCAAATATAAAAAAAGCAAGAACAACTTAGAATTTGGGCAGTGTTATAATAAAAGTCGTCATTTTACTCAACGCAAGTCAACATTTTACAAGAAAAACAGAACATTTGTGCAATATTATGATAGAAGTTGGAATTTTCCTCAATAACAGTCGCAATTTTACAAGAAAAGCTTAAAGTGTTGGCAATTTATGAAAAGAGTCGTAATTTTACTCGAAAAAAATCACAATTTTACAGGAAAACTTTAAAATGTTGGCAATATTATAATAATAATCGGAATTTTACTTGGCAAAACTATGACAAAAGTCATAATTTTGACAAAAATTATGACAAATTATGACAAAAGTCATAATTTTACTCAGAAAATGTCACTATTTTACAAGAAAAACCAAAACATTGGCAATATTGTGATAAAAGTCAGAATTTTATGACAAATGTCACCATTTTGCATTAAAAAATAACAATTTTACATAAAAAAAGTAACAATTTTACGAGAAAATATTGCAATATTACAGAAACAGAAAGAATATGAGAAATTGTTCCCAATTTTATAATAAAAAAGTCGACACATTGTGAGAAAAAGACTGCTTTGAGTTAATTGTTTTATTTAATTTATTTTTTTGTTTGTAATTGGTTTTTATTCTTCATTATTTACTTCAAGTTATTACAGTATGTCTCCATATACATTTTTATTTTATTTTTTTAAATTAATTTTGGCCAAAAGGGGCGCATTTCAATTTCTTACACACACTTGTTATTACATATGTTGACCAGAGGGGGAGCACTTTTAAAACCGACACACCGTCAATGTGAAAAATCCCTCCTTTTTGGGACCACCGTAATTTTGATAGATTTCCCAACCAGGGGTGCAAATGAGACCTGTGTGAGGTCGTTAGGTGCATAAAGACACCTGTCCACACCATACAATCAGTAAGACGCAAACATTCAGCATGGCTAAGAGCAAAGAGCTGTCCAAAGACACCAGAGACAAAAGTGTACAACTCCACAAGGATGGAAAGGGCTACGGAGAAATTGCCAAGCAGCTTGGTGAGAAAAGGTCCACTGTTGGAGCAATCATTAGAAAATGGAAGATGCTAAACATGACAGTCAATCTCAATCGGAGTGGAGCCCCATGCAAGATATCACCTGGTGGGGTCTCAATGATGCTAAGAAAGGTGAGGAATCAGCCCAGGACTACACGGCAGGACTTGGTCAATGACCTGAAAAGAACTGGGACCACTGTTTCCATGGTCACTGTTGGTAATACACTAAGACGTCATGGTTTGAAATCATGCATGGCACGGAAGGTTCCCCTGCTTCAACCAGCACATGTTAAGGCCCGTCTTAAGTTTGCCAATGACCATTTGGATGATCCAGAGGAGTCATGGGAGAAAGTTTTGTGGACAGATGAGACCTAAATTGACCTTTTTGGTCATAATTCCACTATGCGTGTTTGGAGGAAGAAGAATGATGCGTACCATCCCAAGAACACCATTCCTACTGTGAAGCATGGGGGTGGTAGCATCATGCTTTGGGGGTGTTTTTCTGCTCACGGGACAGGACGACTGTACTGTATTAAGGAGAGGATGACTGCAGCCATGTATTGTGAGATTTTGGCCAAAAACCTCCTTCCCTCAGTCAGATCATTGAAGATGAGTCGTGGCTGGATCTTCCAACATGACAATGACCCAAAGCACACAGCCAGGAAAACCAAGAAGTGGCTTCGTAAGAACCACATCAAGGTTCTGGAGGGGCCTAGCCAGTCTCCAGACCTAAATCCAATTGAAAATCTTTGGAGGGAGCTGAAAGTCTATGTTACTCAGCGACAGCCAAGAGACCTGACTGATCTAGAGAAGATCCGTGTGGAGGAGTGGGCGAAAATCCCTCCTGCAGTCTGTGCAAACCTGGTGAAGAACTACAGGAAACGTTTGACCTCTGTAATTGCAAACAAAGGCTACTCTACCAAATATTAATGTTGGTGTTCAAATACTTATTTTCAGCTTTATCACACGAATAAATTGTTAAAAAATCATAGATTGTGATTTCTGGATTTTTCTTTTTAGTTTATCTCTCATACAGTGGACATGCACCTACCATGAAAATTTCAGACCCCTCCATGATTTCTAAGTGGGAGAACTTGCAAAATAGCGGGGTGTTCAAATACTTATTTTCTTGACTGTATATATATATATATATATATATATATATATATATATATATATATATATATATATATATATATATATATATATATATATATATATATATATATATATATATATATATATACAGTATATATATGTATATATATATATATATGTGTATAACATTGATGTTCATCAACATTTAACATTGTCACGTTATCGATGGGAAAATTCATTTTTAGACAATATGATTTGCCTGAGCGACTAGGAGACACCGAGAGTAACAAGCGGTAGAAAATGGATTAGAAAGGAAAGACTTCAAAAAAAATAAAATAAATAAATAAATAATAATTATTTATTAAAAAAATTTTTTTTTTTTAACTTGGGACTTTCTAACTTGGATGCTGGGGGGCCGGATCCGGCCTGCGGGCCGTAGTTTGGGGACCCCTGCCGATGACAAAGGAGTCACGGACCACAGATGGCCCCAGTGCCGCACTTTGGACAACCCAGCTGTAGAAACTAACTGTTAATGGCCACCATAGTCTTAGTACCGTAGTGTATTTGTTCATCCTATGGTCACATATGGGACGCGGGTTGTCTTACGTCAGCACCGGAAGTTGTAAAATCGGCTGTTCACCTGGCGGATTTTTTCGGGGATGAATAGGGAAGTCCTTCTTCAGCTGCCGTCTTCTTTTGTCATATATTGCTGCATTTGCACCTGTCAATGTTTACTTTTGCATGCACATTAAATCAACAAAAAAATCCTGACTTTGGAGCAATGTTCACAGACTCTAGTATTTGGCTCTCAATTAGATGCAATGGTTTTCCCGTATTAGCACCATGATTTCAGGTACTTTTCCCTGTTGATGTCTCAAGAAGGGTAGAAATACAAGAACACACACACACACACACACACACACACACACACACACACACACACACACACACACACACACACACGCACACATGCTGGGAGCCACTGAAGAAAAAAGAGGGGGCCCTCAGGGAAGATACATCCTTTATTAAGGGGGCGGGGCCTATCTCTTTCTTTCCTGATGGATATAAGTACAAGAAGACCCCCTGCAAGAATGTGACCACATTGGGGAAAAAGAAGCCTCCGCCGACATGCAGCATCTTCTGGTGATCGTCCTCCTCGCGTCCTGCTGGACCTTCTGCACTGGAGCCGGAGGTGAGAGACTTCATCCATCATTCATAATTACCGTGGATTGTTTGGACAAACACACACCCTTTTTCACACATTACACACACAGCGACAACTTGAACGATTGCAAAAAGGGGGGGGGGGGGGGGCTGTTCATGTGCATGCACCTGCCCCTCCATCACTTTGATCCCGCTGCGTGTTTCTGACACGCAGGTCCACGGATGGAGCTGTATTCTCAGGTGGATGATTGAGGACATTCTTCATTCTCTTTCCTTTTCGTGTGCGTCTGGTCGGGAGGCTGCGTGGAACCAAAAAATACAAAAAAAGGGCTCTGATTTGGTGGCAAATATTTGAGTTGATCAATAGTGTTTGCAGTGCCCTTTTAACGCTGCCGTACATGCTATGCGCGACATATCAAGATGAAAGTGTTATTAATGGACGATAAGGAGTCTGCGTGACTGCGCGGCACATTTTCATTGTCAATTTCACAGCAATAATGACGTGACTTCCACGGTAACATTTACTGCGAAATATCCTGACAGCAATTTGCTGTCACTGCAAAGCTGTGATTTCACAGTTAATTACAATACAATTGCAACCAAAAGACGCAACTTTCCCGATTGTAATTGTATAGTTTATGACTTTAACATGCATATACCGCCACCTACTGTACAGACTCTGCAAAGTAGTCTAAAGAACCCTTTCAGAGACAAATCAGTTTGAATTTCCTGTCACTTATTGGGATATTACAGAGGACTCTGATTACAGTATTTTACTGTCAAATAGCAGTTAATTGCTGTCAAATATAAGGAGAAAGTTTTGTTGTTGTTGTTGTATTCCATTCATCCATCCATTTTCTATCGCTTGTTAAAAAAGTTAAAAAGTTAAAATCCCAACGATAGTCACACACACACTAGGTGTGATGCAATTTGTCCTCTGCATTTGACCCATCCCTATGTTCACTCCCTGGGAGGTGAGGGGAGCAGTGAGTAGCAGCGGTGGCCGCGCTCGGGAACCATTTGGTGATTTAACCCCCAATTCCAACCCTTAATGCTGAGTGCCAAGCAGGCAGGTAATGGGGTTGAACTCACAACCTCACAGTCTCAGGGCAGACACTCTAACCACAAGGCCACTGAGCTTGTCCCTTTGTTACGGTAAATGTGGATTTTACTGAGAGAAAAATACTGTTAAAGGCTGTGAAATCCTGGTAAACTTTTACATTATACATGTGGAGAGCTCCATGAGAAAAGTTTGTTATCTTAAAAAGTTCATTCTTAATAAAAATGTTTATAAAAAGTTATTTATTTAAATTTGTATCGAAATGATCTAATTCATAAAATAGTCGTCCTTTGTTTATCGCTGTTAGTTGGTTCCAAATATGGCCGCCATGTACGGATCATTAATTATAAATTACATTTTACAATAATTACATTTGAAATATTTTTAACCTTTTCGTATTTTTGTATACTTTTTTAATTCAATTTGAGTTAAATTTCATGCATGTTTTGCGTTGAAACAAATTCATGAGGGAAATACATTTTTGTGCTTGCAGTATAACAATTTCAACAACATAAAAAATTAAATTTAAAGACTATTAACTTTTTTAATTTGTTCAGTTAAATTGTTTTCTATTTGTATTACTGTTATTACCTTTTTTGTATATATTAAGACCTTGCTACCTCACTTCCAACCTGGATTTGAATCCATAACACTGGATGATTTGGGGAAATCTGCTATTATATTCTTATCAGTGACGGAGCAGAAAAGAGCAAGCAATATGTTTTCAATACCATTTCACATTACTCACCCTGCCATTCATTAATTCACATTTTACATGTGCTTCTTCACAGCAGCGCATGATCAGGGTGGGGCAGCACTGGGTCCAAATATACAGTATTAAGTTCATGTAGCTTTGTGTTCTATGGTGTCTTGTGTCAGGCCATGTTTAATTTTGTCTTTGACAAAAGGGGCCAATAAATAAATAGTTGTGGGCCAAAATGGCCCCTGAGCTGGACTTTGGATATACCATAGTCTAAATTTTGAACATTCAATCAATCAATCAATGTTTATTTATATAGCCCTAAATCACAAGTGTCTCAAAGGGCTGTTCTGATGTCCTCCACTTTAGTTGCCAAAAAAGATGTAACATGCTCAATGGCCGTGTCGAGGGACGTAGCACCAAGTTCTGGGCACCCATACACGAGACTCCTAAAGGGCCTCCCATCCTACCCTAAACCCAATGTATGCCCCCCCCCCATACACACATTTAGTATGTTTTCATGTATTAAATATATATATATATATATGTCATTGATTACATCGTTTTTCCCTAATTCTCCTCTCATCAAAAACTTGTAACAGCTCTGTCTTTGAACGCACCACATTTATAGTTATGCGAAGAGATGCAAAAGTGAAACTTGCACATAACTTTCTCCTATGTAGGCACATGTAGATTTAGAGCATATTTACTTTTACCCCATCACCTCAAATTTGCTCCAAAATGTTAATGCTATGTGTGAAAGCTTAAAAAGGTGAGCTTTGATGCCATTTTGACTGTTTTGAGTTAAGTACTAGGTTTGCTTATCCAGATAGAACAAACCATTTGGTAGTTTTGACAGGGGGTGTAGGGTCTCAGGCAACGTTCCCTCTAAGGTGCGCGCCTGCGCAATGGCGCACCGCTCACGCGCCCTCAGCGCACTGCAAATTAATGCCGCGCAGGAAATCAAAAATCCCATCTGAACTTTAAACAAAATAAACACATTACAATTTATTCTGTATGATTTCACAATGCAACTCTGTGAGTGACAGGTGACAACAAGAGTGGCCCCAATGAATAAAACCATCTTTGTCAACACAGTTCAATTATCGTCTGTCGAGACACTTTACGGACAAGAATTCCATCAATCACTTTATTGAGCAAAACTGTTTGTAACCACACCAAAAACATGAGTAAAAAAAACTTGTATCTATAAAAACTGGTAATTTTCTGCCATACAAACCAGGCTTAAACCAACGTTGTCATCCGTCGTTTCAACAGAAGCCGCTCGCTCTGTCTCACCTGCACCAACACATGCACTCATGGCACTTAGCCAGTGTTGAGTTTATGGCCACAAAAAAAGTCGGACAACCCCAACGCCACACAATGTGTAAATGCCAGGTTGTAATACTGACTCCACAATCAGATGTGTGCTTATTTTACTGCCATTTATTAAGAATGTTAATCTAAGGATATTGTTCATGAAATATTGTCACTAGATTTCATAAATGCTAATAAAAAGATGTATTTTACAGACAGAAAGTTACAAGAACTAAATGTAATCTCTGAAAGGGGTAACATTTCTTTTAAAGGCAGGACCAGCAGCCAGACATACAATAGTAGCACATCGGTCATGAAAAACATGTTTTTTTGTTATTGTCATTGTAAGGAGGCAAAATCAATTATATCAGAAAATTATTTTAATAAAACATTTAAATTGTTATGTAGTCAGGTTTGGGACAGGTGTGACGCTGGTGTGGCCACAGTGTGCACGTCTGATGTTGCTCACATGTGCTCCACTGAATGCTCAGGGAGTTTGTGCGTTTCCTCACACACATGAAATATTAGAGGGAACATTGGTCTCAGGCATTCTTCATTTGATTCAAGCAACCTTATTATTGAACCTCCTTTGTATTTGCTGTATATTAACATTTATGAGGTTGTTTTTATAACTGATATATTTAAATGACAGAAAAAACAACCCCCCCCCCCCCCCCCAAAAAAAAGGCACATTTACACTTGCTGTAACCAATGATGGTGATGACCTCCAAAACGAGACTGCCATGTAAACAAAGCTGGTTGCTCTGTACTTCCCCGACCCAACGTAGCCGTTTCATTCGGGACGATTCGTAAGAGCCAAAGATTTGTGGACTGCACTGCACTTCGGCCTTGACTGTCAACTCATTAGAGCAACCTTTTACTTACTTAAGGGGGAACTGCACTTTTTTTTTCAAATTTGCCTATCGTTCACAATCATTATGAGAGACAAGACGACGATGTATTCCTTTAATGCATTCTAACTCGTAAATAAAGGTAAATAAAAGTTTGATTACAATGGAGTCAATGGGAAGTCCTCTATTCCGCCCATAAAACCCAGTAAACCCATTTACATTTCGTGACTTGAATATCAACCAAGTATTAGCGATATTGTTATTATAAGTGCTCACGCAGACACACTATTTTAAGCGGCGCCGTGGTCAGAGGGAGCTGACAGCTTGTGCTGGCTGTATTGACATCAGCGGCTGCGGTGAGCTGCTTTCACGCCTCGGAGCTCATGAAAGATAATTCTAGATCATAAATAATGACTCTCACCTTGACAGTAGAAGGATGAGGACATAATCCAGCAAATTGGTCCAATTTGGCCTCCAATTTAGACCCAGATCCTATCAGTCGGTATCCAGGTATGAGCAGATATTGTACAGTAAGTGATTGTTTATTTTTGTTGGCTCTCATGAAGTCTGCAGTGAGTAATAAGCAGTGATGTTGTTGAACGAAAAAGTGAACGCTGTGTTGCGTTTTGAAAGTAATGAGTTGCTGTATGCTTAAAATGAGCAAACTATGTATATATCAGTGGTGTGCCGGCAGGGCCAGCAAGGCCTTCTCTGCTGGCCTAACACAACCAGAAATCATGATCATGATTAAAGATACAATTATTTTTTTATTTACTTTCCCTAAATATCTAAAAGTATTCATATTCTCTTCATGTCATATTATGCTCCTTCCAGTGCTGTTGTTTTTAATTTTAGTTAGTATCCAATCAGAATTCAGTTAGCTTATGTTGCCATGCTGTACCAAATCTGCCAGACGCCTTCAGAATCAACAATGCAGGCGTCCGTGCACTGTAAGTGAATGGGGACATACAGTGATAGATAGTTGCGATAGCCAATCAGATCACGAGTTGTTGTCAGTAGCCTGTCCGAGTAGCCTGATGTTAACTAGACTCTGATTGGATATTCACTTGTCATTCCAAAGTGAGTATGCGTTCACAAGTTTCAATTTAGCAGGAAACGGGAAGTGTTGCGCCGTAGCCAGACCGAGATAACAGAGAAGGAGAACAATAAGTTGAATAGGTGGCAGATATATATTTGGAAGGCCATTTTCAAGAAGGATATTTAAAGAGAAACTACATCTTGTGAGATGATGTCGGCCAACCCCGGAAGCTAGCTCAGCTGTTCTGGCGATGAAATGCTCACCATTTCCACTCGAATAAGCCGACGACGAGGGGTACCACTGGCTTATACGGCGTCAAATAGGTCCTACAAATTTTGAGTTCAAATGTTTTATTTTTTCACTTTTAACATGTTTTTTGCAATTTTAATTTTGGCAGTACCACATAAGATATGTTTTAATTGCTGATGCGTTTTAATTGATTTTTAAATGTGCCAGAAAATAACCCGTTTTGTATACTGTTGATGTGATTCAATGCCCAGTAGGGTGTAAATGTGTTTCTGTATAGTATTTCTCCAGCAATGGTCATGTGGGGACATAAATTATGGTATTTTGAGAGGTAATCTTTGAAGTCGGACATCACTGAAGGCCTAGGTGGGAAACGCACGGCCCGCCACTGGTATATATTAAATGTTATTATAAATGTGCCCATTAGTAAATTACATATATACTTACATTATCTATTCAAAACCTTATTGGAGGTGTTAGAATTTTTAAAAAGGGCTTTATAGGTGGAATAGAGCGACTTCCATGGGCTCCATTGTAAGCAGACTATTGATCGCATATATTTACTAGTTAGAATAAATCAAAAGAAAAAGAAAAAACATGTGTTCTTCTCTTACAAAGGATTGTGAATAATAGACAAAATTCCCAAAAAAGTGCAGTCCGCCTTTAAGAAAAAGTTGTATTAACTATACTACCGAACAGGATCTCAATATCATGACATTTGATTGACGTGGGGTACAGTGGATGGGCCATTTTGCCTCAATCCGTTCCCATAAGACTTTGCGTGGGAAAAAAATGAATTTATAAGCTACAGTAGGTGGAAACTCTCTGTGTCTGAAGGCTGTCTGCCTCGTGTGTATACATGTACATATACGTATACACCGGAAGTGTTCTTTATTATTCTGCTCTCCGCCTGCTACACAACCACATCAAAGTGTGTTTGTTTTCCTTTCGTTTAACTTTTTTTTAGTTTTCTTACAGTTTCCTCGCACTCTGTTAGCTTTTGAAGTTGCTCTTCTCCATGAGAAACAATCTCTGATTGGTCTTTGCAAACAGCGATTTAATTGGCTAGGATCTAGCACATGTTATGTTTTTTAAAACATTAAGATTGTAGTTTACTTTATGGTTATGGTAGTTTGCAGTGGTGCACTGTGAATCAAATCAAATCATAAAAATGCTTACATTTGTGAATTTGTGTTATTTTTGTAAAAATATACTTATATAATAATATATAAAGCTTGTTTCACACTGAAATTATGTTACAACATTTTTTTACATCAAATTATCCTGACAATTTCATGAAATACATATGTGTGAGCAAAATGTGTGTTAAAAAATTAGTTTGTTAAAATACAGTGTTTTAAAATTCAGTATGTACAAATTCAGTATATAAAGATTATTATACACCGAATTCTTTTACAGTGAATTTTTACACACACTGAATTCTAAAGCACTCTTTTTGCTCACAAATTTTTATTGAATGAAATTGTCAGCATAATGCGTTGTAAAAAAAAAGCAGTTTACAATATCACAATGCAAAAAATTCAGTTACATAAATAAAAAAACTTTAATAATGAAGACAAATTAACCACCATATTTTGATACAGCGCTTGTATTGGATCCAATTATACACTGCAAAAAGAACTGACAAAATATAAGATAAAACATTTTTTAGGAAAAAAAATACAAAAAATGTGTGAAATTATCTGTCCATGCAGCTGATTAATTTTACTTGACAAGACATCCTACATTAAAAATTGTACATCTAGAAATTAGCAGGACTTTTAAGATAGAAATAACAATTTTATTCTCAAAACAAGCATTTTCAACTTGCAATTCTTATCGGTAGGTCGTGAGTTTAAAAAAATGGGACCATTACCTCCCTGCTTGGCACTCAGGGTTGGAAATGGGGGTTAAATCACCAAAAATGCTGCTCACTGCTCCCCTCACCTCCCAGATGCAGAAAATAATTTCACCACACCTAGTGTGTGTGTGACTATCAGTGGTATTTTAACTTTAATCAAATTTAAATTTAGCATCCTCGGGATGTTGCAGAATCTTTAAAGAAGATTTACAATGTGACGAAAATTAAAATACAGTATCTTATTCGAATAGCTATTTTCTCAATTCTAACATTTTAAAACTAGAATAGACAAAATATAGTTATTCATCCTAAAATTAATATTATGATGTAAAGTCAATGACTAAAAATAATATTTTTTTAAATATAATTTTAAATCTTGGCAAATAATTTGCCGTGTAATGTGCATGTCGTGTACAGAGCCTGCAATAAACTCACTTGTCAAGTCATCACTTTGTTAGTTGAATAAATAAACGGCAGTCATTTAGTGAGGAAAAGATCACAGCAGACGCAGATATGAATCACAATGCTACAACAGGAGCGGTTCCCCATCAATGGCAGTTTATTTTCAGCAGCCATTATTGTGCATGAACAGGAGGAAAAGGTTGACATGGCAAAGACTTCCTTCCCAAATGTTGGCTGGGAGAAGCCTTCATACAATTCCAATAACAGAGCTGCTGTTTCTTTTCAATGGCACCGAGTGTTTTTCATAAATATTTGATACGTGAGATAAAGCAGCAGATATTTGCCTCAGAGTACAGAGTCGCAACGTGCGCGCCGATTGTGAAATATTAATAAACTTCACCGTCAGTTTTGCAAGAATGGGCTTGTATAAGGTTGTTTACTCGGATAGAAAGGACATATATTTGTGACAATGATAACATATCCTGTGTGTTTAATATGTGGCAATAATAGCTGAGTTAAATAAATAAAAGAACAATTGGCTGTTTTGTCACATAAAAGACGAAATCTGCTCTTAAACTAGTGTCGCGGATGCCACCATTTCAATGAAAAATTATGATTTTAACGATTTCATGAATCTCTTCCAGACTGGTGTTATCAGTCCCAGTTCACCTGTGAGCATCAGTGCAACAGTAAGTTGAATCAAACACACGTCCTCATGTCTCCACACTAAAAGTATTGTTGTGATGTTTTAGCTCCAGACAAGTGGAACCATGCAAACGACGCATGTGCTGGAAAACAACAATCACCCATCAACATTGTCACCAGGAAGACTTTAAAAGACGAGCGTTTGACTCCTCTTCAGTTCACCAACTACCAGCAGATCTTCAGAGGCACCATCAAGAATAACGGCCACTCGGGTGAGCATATAATGTCGAGTCTGCTCAAAATAGGCGACAACTTTGGGGGTAACTCTTTGTACTCGTCCTCTCCAGTTCAGGTTGGAGTTCCTCACCTGAGCACAATCTCAGGTGGAGGTCTGACGACCACCTACAAGGCGGTCCAGTTCCACCTGCACTGGGGAAACAATGGAGAGGCGGGCTCCGAACACACCATTGATGGCGAGCAGTATCCCATGGAGGTACTTTTACACCTGATCAAATTGCTTTGCATCCTGCAATAATAATGTAAAGTAAAATACAAAAAAATACCACTTTAAATATGACTTCTACTTCGAAATTATTATTATTATTTTCCATGTCCCAACCTTAACATAACGTAATGTGAGTTTTTTTCACCTGCATCTCTGTGAGAGGCACTTCTGACATTGAGGGAAAAGTTGAATCTTAACTAAGTGTAAAAAGAAGGATGCAGAGCAAGGAAGGCTGAGTACAGGCAAGAAGTCCTTCTAATTGGAAAACACAGGTAGTGCAAAACAAATCTTGCAGCATGGAAGTGCATTGGAGACAAAACACTTGTCAAGGTACAGAGCACAATGATCCAGCACTGGCAAAGAGCAACAGGTGAAACTAAACAGGCTACATTAACTAATGGAAAATATTTCCAGGAAACAGAGCAGCAAGGGAAGGTGCAGCAGAACAAGGAATTCAAAAATAACAAGAGCACCAGGACAGGAAATGATAGAAACACAGAAAAAGATGTGAAGATGGTCACAACCGTCATATGGGATCATGACACGTTTAATGTAAGATAGCAACGTTGTCTGAGGCTCAGCCAATCAGTGGCCACAATACTGAACAGCACACTCTGATTGGTATGGTCTCATCTAACGTGGTATTGATATTTTTAGGTCATTTAGCCATTTTTGTGATTGAAAATGCTTAAGTTAGCTTACACATATACTTAAAATGAATTAATAGGTTTAAAAAAAAAAAAAAGCAATATATTGAAGCTGCAAACTTAAAAGCACGATGTGGCGAAGAAAGACTGTAGAATTATTTCATATTAGATGAATCATCCGCCCTTTTTTTCTCTTTCTATCCCCTCCTGCTCCGGCCCGGCTGCATCAAATGATTATATAAATACATTTAATAAAGTCAAATACAAATAAGGCAACAAGAGAAGTATCCTACACTTCTCTTTTGTAAAGTAAATCTGAACAGCCGATATGGGCATCTACATCAACTACATGATTTGCCTGAGAAGCTGGACAGGACAAAAGAAAAAAAAGAAAAAGAAAAAAAGATGTATCATCCGTGATCAATTGTGTGATTAATCTGCCTATTTACAAGCTTAATATACATATATATATATATATATATATATATATATATATATATATATATATATATATATATATATATATATATATATATATATATATATATATATATATATATATATATATATATATATATATTAGGGGTGTGGGGAAAAATCGTTTCGAATCGCGATTCTCACGTTGTGCGATTCAGAATCGATTCACATTTAAAAAAAATATTTTTTTTGAATGTATCAATCCAACAAAAAAATACACAGCAATACCATAACAATACAATACAATTCCAAAACCAAACCCGACCCAGCAACACTCAGAACAGCAATAAAATTAAATTAAAATAAAAACAATTTTTTTAGTCTCTTTCGCCTGTGGTTGAGACATTTTTCAAAACGGCTCACATTTCTTCCTCGATGATACAGAAAGTAAGAGGACATGTGAGCAGATGCAAGCTCTTCTTACATTAAAGATAATACGGCTTCCATTTGTCAAGACATTTACAAAAAGTTTAGATTTTTTGCCGTAATGTCTTCCCTACCGTTTTTATGTCCATCCATCTCTCTCCCGTTGGTGATTTGATTTAATCACGTAACAAGCAATTTGTGCGGGTTGCTGAGGTTTGAGTCAAGTCGACACGATCATTGTAGTCGCGCCGGTACAGGTAAGGAATTTTTGTTCAAAATCCAATGAAAAAACAGGACTGGGACAAACGGATAAAACATGGGCAGGTATGGTGTCCACGTAGCTTTCCCAAAAACAAGAAAAAGCTTACACATATACTTAGAATAAATTAATAGGTTTAAAAAAAAATATTAATTGAAGCCGCAAACTTAAAAGCACGATGTGGCGAAGAAGGACTGTAGAATTGTTTCATATTGTTGCTTCAACCGGCGTTTCCCAACATTTTATTTAGAAAAATCTACCAGCACATTTATGAACAAAAATGTCACCAAAAATCATATAGAACAAATTAATGATTAGGTTGAATTGACCCAATCTATAGACTATATACTGTTTATCTATCTTTATATCTATATACGTTTATACTATTTACTGTATATATATCTATAAATCTATATAAGGGGGTAAGGGGGCCCATTTTGTCGCGGTTTACCTGACACATGAAACGTGACAAAAATGGGGTGTGCACTATCCACATTAACCGCCATATGGCAATATAGTGTTGTCAATTCCAACGTTGACCACCGCGTCAGTTGCTATTTAGAGTGGCGCTTTCCATCATTTTCAGCAGACTGCATTGCCAAATAATTAACCCCCTTCTTCCTCTCACGTGAGATCCACCCAGGAATGGGGTCATATAAATCCGGTACGTATATGCTATATGACGCTGCTATGGCTGGAATAACAAAGGCACATGCAAACTTCACACAGAGATGCAGAAAGAGAGAAAACCTCCATCTCCTGACTGTGCGAGTCACCTTATTATGCTAATCATTTTTAAATTATTGTTGCTTAACCCTCAGAGTATAATCATCCTTTAAGATACATCTTTGCTCTATTTTTGGTCATTGGTTTGGTTGTGTTACTCTGAAAGGAATTATTTCTCCTTCTCATGTCTAATTGTAATATATCCATTTAAAATGTTTTCATATATCAATGATTCACTTGGAAAAACATTTTGTCAACTAAGTAGCTAATGGATGAAAATGTCCACAGGAAGTTAAGAGTGTACAATAGCATTTTGGATTGATACTTTTTCTACTTTTTTGCAGAAATTATTTATTAGCTGCAGTCGTCAATAAAAACAGCAAACATGTCATGTGTTTTTTAATCTACTTAATTTTAAAATTTTAAATGCAATTTTGTCAAGTTCTTTTATTCTGAACATTTTGCATCACATGAGTTATCATTAATAGTGAATGTTAAAGGGCTGAGGTTCTGGCGTAAAGATCAGGCCGAAATATCCATTTCTTTGCATTGTTACATTTTTTGTATGGTTAGATTCAAAACTTTATATAGGTGTAGTATCAAAAAAACTCATTGACTACCATTATAATTCACATTTTTAACTGTGCAGTCTTTGACGCTGTGGGAGGGAGGTGGTATGTAGTGACGTGATGATAATTCATGGAATTAGAGAAAAATGTGACCAAAATTGTCCCATTTATTAACAAACAGAAAATATGATGAATTGTACACTTTTTTTCCAAAATGATTCCCTGAAATTTGAAAATTGTGAAATTACTCTTCATTTAAAAATATTAATTACAGTATAGTTGTAGTCAATGAGGACTTTTTTGTCCCCAAGATACTACAATGCTATAAAGTTTGTAATCTGACACAGCAAAAATGAAAACAAGACATTAACATAAGTTGTATTACTCATCCTCACCACAATACCCAACCCTTTAACATTTCCTATAAGGATGATGACTCATCGACTGATGCAAATGTTTCAAAATAAAATAATGCAACTGAGATAGGCTCCAGCACCCCCAGCGACCTCAAAAGGGATAAGCGGTAGAAAATGGATGGATGGATAAAACTGACATAATTAGATCAAATGGGCAAAAATAAAACATGACGTCTGCTGTTTTTATTTAGGACTGAAGTTAATTGAGATATTTGAGCAAAAAACAAGTAGAAATAAATATGAATCAAACATGTTTCATGCACTCTTAACTCCCCGAGGAATTTGTTGTCCTTTCGCTCCTCTATGAAGTCATCCTTGGAGGGTTAAACTACTTCTTGGAATAACTGAGGCCACATCATAGTTTTAGGTCATGTGGGTTTTTGTGAACGATTCAAGTTTCTTCACTTCAGCAACATTCCTTAGATTGTACCTTTTCCCTCCACAAGTGTTGCAACGCCTTCCAGACTGATTAAGTTAAGATAGTTTTGTTGGGCGATTTGAACCAAAAAAAAGTATTTTTGTGTTGCAGCTGCACATTGTGCACATGAAGCATCATTACACCGATCTGACGACAGCACTGGCGGATCCAGAGGGAGTTGCAGTCCTGGGCTTTTTCTATGTGGTAACTATTTGAACTGTGTACTTTTTAACACACACTGTCCAAGTGGAAAGACAGCAAAGAAATGAATTTCCCACTTTCAGGTTTCCAATACTGCCAACCGAAAGTATGAGCCCATTGTCAGTGCTCTGCGAAGCATCAAAACAACAAGTAGGTGCTGACTTTTCTTCAAAATAAACAAAACCACAACAGCATGGCAGAAGATTTAATGTTGTTGTCTCTTCTCAGACGGCAACACATCGCTGCCTCCCGCCTCCTTGGCACAGTTCATTCCACCTGAACAGAACCTGACCACCTTTTACCGCTACAAGGGCTCCCTGACCACACCAGGCTGCACCGAGGCCGTGATCTGGACATTGTTCGAGAACCCCATCCCTATGAGTTTTGATCAGGTTGGGCATATTAATAAATGTGGTTTATTAGAGATCTGCATAACAATCTACTGAACAGAGTCCACCATACAGTCAGCATTTGCTTTTCAAAATATGGTAAATTTCTCAGGAAGATGGCTAAAAATAAGGGATTTTTTATTTCATCACAAATTGCCATTAAATAAATAAAATAATGTATTCCCATCTGTATTTCAATCCATTTCTATTTAATTAAGTGTCACTAACCACAGCGTCATTCACTCCAATCTGCCTAATATATATATATATATATATATATATATATATATATATATATATATATATATATATATATATATATATATATATATATATATATATATATATATATATATATACACACATATGTATATACTGTGTATATATATATATATATATATATATATATATATATATATATATATATACAGTATATACATATGTGTGTATATATATATATATATATATATATATATATATATATATATATATATACAGTATATATATATATGTATGTATATATATATATATATATATATATATATATATATATACACACATATGTATATACTGTATATATATATATATATATATATATATATATATATATATATATATATATATATATATATATATATATATATATATATATATATATATATATATATATATATATATATAAAATGTCTCAACCACAAGCGAAAGAGCCTAAAAAAATGTTTTAATTTTAAATTATGCAATATAACAGGTTTTCTCAGAAGGAAATTTTATGGCATACATTTGATATTTTATATATATATATTTATATATATATATATATATATATATATATATATATATATATATATATATATATATATATATATATATATATATATATATATATATATATATATATATATATATATATATATATATATATATATATATATATATATATATATATATATATATATAGCTCCTGGTTTGTCCTTTCTTTCTGCTGCTCGATCGCCGTTTTCTGCTGCATATTTCACTACGTCCAGCTTGTAATCGGCAGAATATGATTTCCTTTTCGGTGCCTTTTTTGTTCAGCCCTTCTCAGTTTTTATAAGTTACCGCCAATGTTGAAATGGTCCATTTTAATAGCTACGGACATAGCAGCAGTTAGCATCCCATGACCCACAATGCACTTCTGCCACGACCCGCCCCCGCCAAATTCTTTTTGGTTGGCGTGTGTGTGACGATTGCTGACATTTTCTTCGTCTCTTACGCGAATGAGATAAATATTATTTTTTGATATTTTATGGTAATGTGTTAATAATTTCACACATAAGTCGCTCCGGAGTATATGTCGCAACCCCGACCAAACTATGAAAAAACTATGATTTATAATCCGAAAAATACGGTATGGTGTCCACGTAGCTTTCCCAAAAACAAGAAAAATAGACCAGTTCTAGACTAGATCTGACCAATCTAAGTCTAACCAATCTAACCAATATAAATCTAAGACTAGATCTAACCGATATAAATCTAAAACTAGATCTGACCAATATAAGTCTAAGACTAGATCTGACCAATATAAATCTCAAACTAGATCTGACCAATCTTAGTCTAAGACTAGATCTGACCAATATACATCTAAGACTAGATCTGACCAATATAAGTCAAAGACTAGATCTGACCAATATAAATCTAAGACTAAATCTGACCAATATAAGTGTAAGACTAGATCTGACCAAGATAAGTCTAAGACTAGATCTGACCAATCTAAGTCTAAGACTAGATCTGACTAATATAAGTCTAAGACTAGATCTGACCAATATAAGTCTAAGACTAGATCTGACCAATCTAAGTCTAAGACTAGATCTGGCCAATATAAGTCTAAGACTAGATTTGACCAATATAAGTCTAAGACTAGACCTGACCAATATAAGTCCAAGACTAGATCTGACCAATCTAAGTCTAAGACTAGATCTGACCAATATAAGTCTAAGACTAGATTTGACCAATATAAGTCTAAGACTAGATCTGACCAATCTAAGTCTAAGACTAGATCTGGCCAATATAAGTCTAAGACTAGATTTGACCAATATAAGTCTAAGACTAGATCTGACCAATATAAGTCCAAGACTAGATCTGACCAATCTAAGTCTAAGACTAGATCTGACCAATATAAGTCTAAGACTAGATCTGACCAATATAAGTCCAAGACTAGATCTGACCAATCTAAGTCCAAGACTAGATCTGACCAATATAAGTCTAAGACTAGATCTGACCAATATAAGTCCAAGACTAGATCTGACCAATCTAAGTCTAAGACTAGATCTGACCAATATAGTCTAAGACTAGATCTGACCAATCTAAGTCTATGAGCATGAACTGATTAAGCTTACTTGGATGAGAGGCGAAACGTCTTCTAAGACAAACCAAACAGTCCGCTTGCCATCGATTGACTGACCTGAGAATACAAGGACCTGGATGAATAAGAAAATGTATACACATGTAGTGGGTTGTTCCAGACAAGAAAAATAGAATGTATTTGTAATTGGATCGAAGAGAACATTTATGGTTTTCAGTAAATAGTAACAATAGTGTAATTAGTCACGGTCTGAGCACGGAGCCTTGTGGAACTCCATTATTCCCTTTTTCAATATTCAATTGTATTTTTCATTGCTGCACTAAAGTATTTTCCCCAAATGCTGACTTTCAATTTTTTTTCTTTCAGCTGCGGGCATTTTCTGAGCTCAAGTTCCATGACGGCAAGCCCATGGTGGGGACCTTCAGGCCGGTGCAGCCCCTGAACGGCCGCCCGGTGTTCCGATCAGGCGGCGCGGCGGTTCTGTTCAGCTCCGCCCTCCTCGTGGCTGCCCTGGCTACGGCCCTGGGACTGTCCCAGCCTAACTAGATGCGAGTCTCCTATGCTGCACCGCCACACCCGTGAACACACGATCATCATTCCCAAGTTTGTCACACCATCACCGCATGGTTTCCAAAATTCAGGCATGGCCCACCAAACCCCCCTCCCCTTATGACACACATGACAAAGGTGTTCAAAGAACGTCTTCGAGGTGCTCTAAGGGTTTTGCCGGCATGCACGCATGCATAGTGAATCAGTAGATCGTACATCCGCCTTATGAATGTGCCATGAAGCAGTGACCACTGCATTCAGACCCCAGCCTCTTCCTGATGTTTCCCCGTGTCATCATAAACGCCGACACGCTCACACAAACACGTCTTCGTGCACTTTAGAGCTCACTCATCCACCTTGAACAATGTCAGTCAAATTTAGTCCCCGCTAATATCAGTGCTCCGGTCTCATGACGAGGGGCACGTGAGGCCTCATTCTCCTTCCGTGGCACAAGAGACCAGCGTGGAGCTATTAATAGCACAACTGAAAACAAGTCAGCGGTCAAAGAAGTCAGCACTTTTTCACCTCAAAGTCCAGGAGCTCAGAGCCAACAGGTCAGCAAAGGAAATGAGAGCAAGCGATGACAAATTCAAATCCCACCCCTTTTTATTTTCATGCGTTGCAAAGAATTAAAAGTTGCATGAGTCAGCACTTCTTCATGACATTGTTGGAGAAAGACACGTTCACACTGCTCAACTCACAGGGTCTGATGCACTGAATGTTATTGACTGTGAAATACATCCTACTGACTTCTCTCTCATCATCCAGCAGGGCCTCTTATATTCTCTTAAGAGAAGGGTGCAGTCTTTCGGCCATATTTGCTGTAATAACCAAGAAATGTGTATATTTTTCCATCGTTTCATGATGCATTAACTTATATTTCTATGCTGTTTTAATGCACATACTGTATGTATTTATGCACTGAATGTGTATATGGATATGAGACGTACACGCTATTAGTATTATTTATGTATTGTAAACATATATATATATACCGGTATACACATACATATATATGTATATGTATATTTATGTATGAAGAATCACGTTGTTAGACATGAGTTGTATGACAATGGTGGCTTGTAACTCTTAAACGTGTCAAAGGTAATATGAAGAATGTTGAACAATAAACTACATATATGCCTTTCTAAAGAACCACTTCAAGTGTCCATCTTGGCAACACACACACTGTAGATACCGTACAAACCATGGCAAGTATAATAGAATCACCAGACTTGGAGGACGTTCGTTCAGTTGTTTTGTTTTGCAGATAACAGACATGAAACAAAACTGTGGTCATTTCAAATAGCAAATGTCCGGCTTTAAGAAAAACTAAAAGAAATCGAGAATATACATTGTCGTAGTCAGAAACAGTTTTATTTTTAGATTAAGCAGGGTACAAAAATTGTAGATTCACTCAATTCTGAGAAAAAATATGGAATCAGCCTTTGCATATTTATGCGTGTATATGTATGTACGTATATATAATTCAGTGATGAATTGCGACTCTGCATTGAGCAAGGTGATGATGCTGGAACTTTTGTTTGATGCTGTTTCAATGACAGTCATGAAGACGACTGCCTGAAGAAAAAAAGATGCAAATTTCCACAGTCATTGATACATGTCAGGTAATGTCATTACATCTTCAATAAATACACAAGTATTTTGTATTGGCCTTTTGGACACTTTTCTTATTCCATCAATTGAAAGGATGTTTGGGGATGATGACATTATTCTTTTAAACGATTATTCATCTTGCCATAGAGCAAAGAGTCTAAAAACCTTCCTTAAAGAAAGATCCTTAAGGTCAAATAGTCCGGATCTCAATCCAATTGAAAATCTGCGATGGAATTTGAAGAAAATGGTCCATTAAAAAACTCCAACCTGTAAAGATGATCTGATAACAGCAATCAGAGAAAGTTGGCGCAAGATTGATGAAGAGTACTCAGAGACTGCAAGCTGTTATAAAGGTGAGGGGTGGTGCAACAAAGTACTAGTGGTGTGTTGTTGTCTTTTCTGTGGGTTTGTTTTTCATGATTCCATAATTTCCGTCAGAATTGAGTGATTCCATAATTTTTTACTCTTTTTTTTAATCTAAATATGAAACGGTTATTAACTACCACAATTTATATTCTTGATTTCTTTTAGTGATTCTTCATGCCAGAAAGCATGTCATTTGAAATCACTAGAATTTTGTATCATATCAGTGATTTTTTTTTTTTTTTTTACAAATTTAAACAACTGAATGAACATTCTCCAGGACCAGCAATTCCAGATTTTTTTTTCTCAGGGGTTGTAGTTATTTATCGACAGTGATGGGCAGTAACAAGCTACATGTAGCTAAGCTACATACCTTAACTACATTTCCCAGTAGCTTGGCGGTAGCTTCACTACTATTTGAGCAAGTAGCGATTCCTGTAGCTTACCTATTTTTAGACCTATGTTGCTTGCAGCGTACATCAAAGCTACAAGCTACAAATGGAGAAAATGGACTGCGAATCCAGGCACCCCCAAAAATACGGTGAAAATACAATGACCTGGATGAATGAGAACATCCATACATACGGTAAAAATCCATGATGTTTGATTGGTGTTCGTATGAAGAGTCACAATTGGCTAAGGTTAGGGTGAAACATTACAGACTGGCCAATTAGAGGCAAGATAAGGCGGGTCATCGAAACCAGCAAGCAAAATAATAACAGACACTCATGTCACATGATGACGAGGGAGTCAGAGACAAAGGGACGCTTCAAGCTGACTCAAAAAAAAGAAACATACTTGAAAATGGCTGAAGAATTCTCTCCCGCAGATTAGATTTTTCCTTCAGTGATGAAGATGACATGCAGGAAACCCACAATAATGTGTGTCCTTGGCCATATTTAGACAAATGTATGTGTTTAGAGAAAACAATGCCCAAAACATTAGTTGTTTACTCTGTAAATCAAAATCATAACTGCTCTCTTCATCTAAGACGTCAAACACAAATTTAAGAACACACATTAGTTCATGAAAAGTTTTACTGCACATAACCATTACCAACTGTTCCCAAACCACACACAAGTCATTGCTTTTTTTTGTCAAGTTATAGATGGATGCTGTTTTTTTCTTTTTTTACTGTAGACAAAGAGGTACATACAATAATAACTCCTGTTTGTTCATGCACATAATACATACTAATCAAGTGTTTGGATGTATTCAATAAATCAATGTATTCTTGGGTGCCAAAAAAGTGATTTAATATAATAATTTTATAATGACACATCTCATCTGTGCATAAATTATTAGATCACCCCAGGAGTTACATATAAGATAATAAAGTACATACTTAAAGTTAAAGTTAAAGTACCAATGATTGTCACACACACACTAGGTGTGGCGAAATTATTCTCTGCATTTGACCCATCACCCTTGATCACCCCCTGGGAGGTGAGGGGAGCAGTGGGCAGCAGCGGACTGTGCCTTTTTCGGACTGTGATGTCCACATTTGAGAACACAGGGGCCTCCATGTCAGGGTTTACCAAAAACCCGCACATACTGATTAATACCTACTTTTTGACTCACACCACCCACTGGAACACAAACTAGGCGTTATCAGAACCCTACAACACAGAGCTGATAATGTTCCTACCAGCTCACAGGCCAAAGAGAAAGAGCATAGGCATTTGAGAGAAGCCCTCAAAACCTGTGGTAACCCCAGCTGGCCGTTTGTGAAAAGTGCATCCAGTTCCAGAAATAACAAGAACAGAGTGGATGAGGAGGAAAAAGGTAACAGACACACATATATTGTCATTCCATATGTATCAGGGGCCGTATTTATCAAGCTTCTTAGAGTGCCATTTTACACTTAAGTCCTGAGCATTTGCGAAATTTAGTCCTACTCTCAAACTTAAGAATAAAAGCTATTTATCAACTTTCTTAAGTCTAAGAATCACTCCTACTCTCCACAATATTTAAGAGACCTTCAGAGGTGTCTTAAGTGGTTAGGAGTTGCCAGCAGGGGATGGCACTGAGGCGAGAGAGACATGTGCGAACGTTCAGGAAGCGGGAAGGATGTCCTGGCTTTGTTTGATGACGAGCAGCTGATCAAACGGTATCGTTTAGAAAGAGCGGGTATTATTTTTGTCACAGATTTAATAATTTTCTATTCCTTGTTGATTTCTGCATGTGGCTGCAGTGGACTAGTATATATAGAGCCACCCACACCAGTTTCACATTAGTTGCCTAATTAATGAATTGGAAAGAAAATGTTATGAGAGTAGCGTATGTGTGAGGTGAGTGACGTCAGTGAGTGTGTGGGCGAGAGAAGAGAGGGAGCGGTAGCGTGACTGCGGGCGGGGACTAGTTTGTTTTGTATTATTTTGTAGTTTATTGTCAAAATATACACTCCCATTGTCCACTTAAATATTTCTAAGATATTTCTTTATTTTTAGACAAGGGATTCCCTTCCGTGATTGGTCATTTCTATGGACACAGAAATGACGTCACCTAAAATTCCGTTTACGGCACATAGTAATGTCGTAATTCAGCTCTGAGTGTGACACTTAAGATTCAGTCCTACACTTCGCTGAAAGTGTGAGTAAGACGCTTGATAAGTAACTTTTAAGTGCAGCTTTCAGCGAATAATTTATTTACTCATAAGTCAACTCTTAGCAGACTTCTTAGGAGTAATTCTAAGAAGCTTGATAAATACGGCCCCAGGTCTATCTGAGAAACTCAGAATATTTTTTAACCAACACAACATCCTGGTACACTTCAAACCAGGCAACACCCAGAGACAGGGACTGCTGCATCCTAAAGTTTGTGCAAAATTCAAACAGCTCGTTTTGGCGGAAGTATGATGGAAGGCAAGATTGTTTTATAAATATCGCCACTGTTATTTTCAGGACTTATGCAAATCCCAAATACACAAAAGCAGGTACCAATAGGTAAGAAAATTTGGTTTTGCATAATAGGTCCTCTATAAGAAACATATCTATTATTTGTATCAACTTGGTTAGAATGTATATATTTTAGCACTGCATAATTGTATGTAAATGTTTTTTTTCATCAGTTTTTATGAGTCCCTTCGTTTGCCGTATATTTGATTAGTATTTATCTTTGTAATCAGCCTGACATAAACCTTGATAATGATCTTTGTGATTAACATCTGGTTTAATATCATTTGACAGGGCTGTAAACTATAAGTAGGTTAGATCAGTGGTCCCCAACCACCGGTCCGCGGACCGATTTGTACCGGGCCGGGCAATTTTTTTAAATTTTTTTTTTGTCCGCGGGACAAATTTTCAAGCGTTGACCGGTCCCCAGCTACAAAAAGGTTGGGGACCACTGGGTTAGATGTAATTATCGAAAATGAGTAAGATTACTAATTTAGTGTTAATATCTAGGAGGCCTCTCTGTAGTGGAAAAGTTGGGTCAAAAAGGTTGTGAACCCCTGCTCCATGTGTCGTTTTCTTTGTAAAAATCTAGCATCTTTATACATTTTATGCATTTTGAGTCGTAACCCCAAGATGCAGGAGACAAGACACATATTTTAATTATCACAAGGGACGTGCAGGAAAGTAAGCAACAACGTATGTAACATAACACTTGCAGCTAACTTGCAGCTAACTTGTAACATAACACTTGCAGCTAACAGAGTTAGTAGCATGAAATAATCCTCAAGCCCCGACTGGAGGGCGAGGCAGGCATAAATCGAAGCCTGATTGACAACCACAACCAGGTGTGGCTAGGCTGCCAATGAGGGCAGTTGAGGGGGAAAAGAAAAGACAGTATGGCGTCACATTAGTACCAAAAATCCAAGCGCGTAAAAACTGTTATCGCGCGCTGATTCTCCACTTCGTGCCCGCACGCGACACCCTTTTGCGTGCGCGTGGTGCCTTTGTGCGCGCGTGCGGCGCCTTCTTGCGTGCGCGCGGTGCCTTTCTGCGCGCGCGCTGTCTCGGTCTGTGCGCTGTCATGTTTCATTTTGGTACATTGGGGGCGGGCATGCTAAGACCGCCCCTTCTTTCTGATTGGCTTTGAGCAATCAGAAGTATAGCAGGGCGGGTCATCGTCAATATGTATCAAGATTTACGGAGGAAGAAGTGGATAAAAAAATGTTGGCTGAAAAAGAGGTAAGTTATTGAACTGGTTTGGAGTGATTGTAAGGGTACTATTACTAAAAATAATAATAATACATTTTTATTTATAAAGCACTTTTCATACATTTAAAATGCAGCTCAAGGTGCTTTACATAGTTAAAAACAAAATGAGAAATAACACCCACACCCCATGAAGACAGTCAAACATGTACATAAAAATAAACAAACAACAACAACAACAACAATAATAATAACAACACAATGACAATAGCCAATCACAGGAACCCTCTGGACGTGGAGATCCAGAGGGCTCTTTGAGGAAACACTAGATGATCAAATAAATGGATTAAAAATAATTAAAATACACATCAGGTAAAAGTCCAAAAATAATATGAAATAAGATAAGATATAATCAAACATAAAAATAAACTACAATGTGAAAAACTATAAAATAAAATAAAATACAATAAAAACTGAAATATAAATATAATAAGACCATATAAAAATAGGCTAAGATATGATAAAACATAAAAATAAGCTAAGATATGATAAAACATAAAAATAACTAATACTAATAGAATAATCCTGCACATTGGGCCTAATATTTGTGTAGTAAAGTGGTTTTTGAATTCGAGCAATGCAATCTGAAAGATGTTTAAAATATCAACAATTAGTGTTAATATTTTTGAAACAATATACTTCTCATAACATGAGTATCTGTGTGCATGAGAGAGTGTAAAGAAAAGCATTGCTATAGTTTCACTTCATCTGCCTTTTTTTACAACCTACTTGAAGTTGTATTTTTCTTTTTTTTTTCTTTTTTTTTTTTCATTTTTTTTTTCAAAGCCAATCAGAAAGAAGGGGCGGTCTAAGCATGCCCGCCCCCAAAGTACCAAAATGAAACATGACAGCGCACAGACCGAGACAGCGCGCGCGCAGAAAGGCACCGCGCGCACGCAAGAAGGCGCCGCGCGCGCACACAAAGGCACCACACGTGCGCAAAAGGGTGTCGCGCGCGCGCACGAAGTGGTGAGTCAGCGCGCGATAACAGTTTTTACGCGCTTGGATTTTTGGTACTAATATGCAGAGGTGTGGACTCGAGTCACATGACTTGGACTCGAGTCAGACTCGAGTCATGAATTTGATGACTTTAGACTCGACTTGACAAAATGTAAAGAGACTTGCAACTCGACTTAGACTTTAACATCAATGACTTGTGACTTCACTTGGACTTGAGGCTTTTGACTTGACATGACTTGCTACTTTCCCCAAAACCCAAACCTTAAAAAGTTATTTGGGAGCGCTCCGTATCTTTCATTTTATACGTCTGTGTCTATAAGCGTGTGTGCTGCTTGTCAGCGTGTGTGCTCTCAGTACAACAGCCAATCAAATTAAATCTACGTTGTTTTCATCCCACAGCTCTCATCCAATCCAATTGCAGGACAACCACCGAACATGAATTGTCAAACGATGCGGCAGTGAGAAACAATTATGCCAAAGTTGGTTTCGTTCGGGTATAAAAACTACGACTTGGTCAACAAAAAACGAATTGCCGTATGCAAATCACGCAGTTCGAATATTACAGACGGAGACGCAACAACTTCCAACTTCGTTCGACATTTGAAGTTGCACAAAGAAGGGTAAGTTTTGAATGTAAGATAACGTTTATTGGCTAAGTAACATGACTTTTATTTGCTGTGTAGTTAAATCAGTGAGG
Source organism: Entelurus aequoreus (assembly GCF_033978785.1). Classification (NCBI taxonomy): domain Eukaryota; kingdom Metazoa; phylum Chordata; class Actinopteri; order Syngnathiformes; family Syngnathidae; genus Entelurus; species Entelurus aequoreus. The sequence continues at coordinate 46,189,911 of NC_084735.1, read as the reverse complement.
CTGTAAACTCACTGCTAACGTTATAACCATAGACATCTTTTAAGGGTACGCAGCATTGAGCGCTACTGCCTACTGGCACAGACGAGACGCGGAGCCGCCATCTTGGAGTGGTGATCCGGTCCACTCAGTGCAATTCATTTGGCAGGAGCAATGAACTGTCAGCAAATTTAATTCATCTTACCACACTGAATACCACTGATTTTCAAGCGTTTTTTTTTGTCATACGTGTAGCTATGATAACGGACACATGTTTTGGCGTTTTTATTATTCATAGTTTGCTTAACAGTAATATAATATTCTTATACGCTATAAATGACCAGACGTCCGAGATCAAAACTGGGAATATAATCCCAGAGAAGGGGGAAAAAAACGGTCAGCTATTTTTAAATTGAAGAAACAATATGATTAGATTATATATACATGCGTATATCCTACATAAACAATGCATGAATACATTAGATATCTATATATTTTAGGGACCTATAGACTGTAACTCTGTTGCTGCAGCAGCAGAGTGTTTATTCTGTCTTGACACTTTGTATTGATATTTTGTATTACATTCTTCCCTTAAATGATAATGTTTACAGTGATTGTTTTATATCTATTTTTTATGTATGTTGCTTTGGATAAAAGCGTCTGCCAAATACTTAAACATATATAAACACCTGAAAGTCTTTATATCAGCTAAAACCACCAATCTGTTTCACTGGATTCAGAATAAAACCAAATGCTGTCTTACCCAACAATGTTAGTATTTGAATATTGTTACTTGAAGACTTATTCCTGGTTACAATTATACTGTTAAGAAAGTATTGTCTTATACTTTGCCTAAAATGAGAATGCATCATAATCAGTGGCGGCTGGTGAATTTTGTTTTAGGTGGGGCTGAAAGTTTGTAAACCAAACCCCTGTAGGGGGGTCATCCTCCCCCAGAAGATTTCTTTGTGATTCTCACATACAAATATTGAAGATCTTTGCTCCTTCTCAACTTTGTGGTAATGTTATTTTCATAAAATACAACCAATAGTATGTTAATGTTTGTTTTTGCAAATGTGTTTATTCTGTAAAGGAATGAGTTAAATGTTTAACATTGTTTAAACTATTAAAATGACTGGTTAATAGTGCTATTATGAATTGCAATGTCAGCACCATTTTTTTCCCTGCAATTTCAAATGCACTTGTTTTAATAAATAAATACAGCGTTTTAAAAGCATACACAATCTGTGTAAAAATATTAGTCTGTGGTTAAAAGGACTTGAAAGGACTCGAAACTCAAAATGCAGGACTTGGGACTTGACTTGAGACTTTCTAGTCTTGACTTTGGACTTGACTCGGGACTTGCCTGTCTTGACTCGGGACTTGACTCGAGACTTGAGGGCAAAGACTTCAGACTTACTTGTGACTTGCAAAGCAATGACTTGGTCCCACCTCTGCTAATATGACGCCATAAGACAGCAAGTGGAACTGAAATAAGAGCGCAGACCAGGAAATAAACACAGAAACTTATGAATAAACAGATCATGTGACCTTTGACATGACAGGTAGCCCTAGGTAGCTGCCAAAAAGGGATAACAGAAATTTTAGTTCAAAAAGCACAAACATGCAAAAAACAGGGAAGGAGGCGGGAGGTCCTGGAGGAGAGTCGCCAAGCCGTGTGTCCCTGCAGCCACCAAGGGAGAGTCCAGCGGCAGCAGCGAGTTGCCAAAATGGGCATTCACGGAATAGACACATTTGTGGCTGACGAAGGGGCAGAGGCGAGCAGAAACAAAACCTTAGCCGCCGCTGAGGTCCACGCCCAAGTCCCGGACGTCGTTGCCGATAGCGCAGAGGGCGTCCATGAACTGGGCTCATACGTGGCCAACGAGGAGGCAGACTTCAGCGCAGATAAATGCTTTAAATACTTAAAATGCTTATGATACTCATAAAAATCCTAAACTAAATAGCGATGTGAAGTGAATTATATTTATATAGCCCTTTTCTCTCGAGACTCAAAGTGCTTTACATAGTGAAACTCATTATCTAAGTTACATCTAAACTAGCGTGGGTGGCACTGGGAGCAGGTGGGTAAAGTGTCTTGCCCAAAGACACAACGACAGTGACTAGGATGGCGGAAGCGGGGATCGAACATGGAACCCTCAAAATGCTGGCACGGCCGCTTTACCAAACCAACCACACCGTCTCCAAAATTGCAAGACACAAAAATTAAAACAATGATGCCTTATTGCCAAGTAGGGACATTTATTTAAATGATCTTTTAGCAGGCGAATCCAGTTCTCACGTATCAAGCCTTCCATACATATCCATATATATTCCTTATCAGAAAAACAGGAATGATGCAATGCTGCTTATGTCGGCAGGCAAAGGAGGATCCTTTCATAGATACATTATTAAATATAATAATATACAATATATTAATAATATACAAAATAATTGATAATATAATCAAATCGTAGCCCCTGAAGTGTAAAGTAATCATGTGGTGACCTAAGATTCCCATCTCTATTACACATGTAACATGGTCCAATTAACAGGACTCACACACAAATATTTTTCCTCTATTATAAAGTGTTCTCATTTTTTGTATTTAATAAATAATAGTACTGAGTAACTAAAACGGTTTGTACTGATCAGAATTGAACACATTTAATTACCTTCTTGGAGACTGCTTTTCATTCTGAGCTGGCTAAAACCGAATGTTTTTTCGTTTAAAGCCGATCTTCCTTGAAGTTATTATTTGTGCTGACGTTCCTTTCTATTGTTGTTCATCACCATGAAGGAATCAAAAGGCACGTTTTGATGTGAAGACTCAGGAAAACAGTAGCCTCTCAATGGAAGAAGTGAGAAACATAGACATCACATTGAAGGAAAGCTTCCTGTCAGTTTTTGTTATGGCTACTTTGACTTCTCACCACTTGAGCACCAGGAAAGATTGGGAATCAAAGGGAAGGATGTTTAATATCTGGCGCTGGCTTCATCTTCTAGGACATTTTAAATCACTTGAAACAACCGCGTGTCCCAGCAGGACTGTGACAAAGGATGACATTTTCTTCAACCAGAAGCACACTGAATGTGAACCTCCGATGTAATTCCAGCAGGTTAAAGGTCAGTTCGCCATTCTTGTCACGTCGCAGGCAAACAAGCAGTATGTGATGTCGCTACTTTCTGCAAGCTTATACTTTTTATGAAGTCAAACCTAATTTCTCTTCAACATGAGCTGACTAGAGGCCTTCTGCTTTTGTTTTCCTAGAGATAAAAATGAGGGTGTATTAGTGCACAAGGCATGGGTAACTTACACATCTGTGAAGGCACCATTAATGCTGAAAGGTACATACAGGTTTTGGAGCAACATATGTTGCCATCCAAGCAACGTTATCATGGACGCCCCTGCTTATTTCAGCAAGACGATGCCAAGCCACATGTTACAACAGCGTGGCTTCATAGTAAAGAGTGTGGGCAGTAGACTGTAGTCCAGAACTGTCTCCCATTGAAAATGTGTGGCACTTTATGAAGCCTAAAATATGACAACGGAGACCGCGGACTGTTGAACAACTTAAGCTGTGCATCAAACAAGAATGGGAAAGAATTCCACCTGAAACGGTTAAAAAATTGGTCTCTTCAGTTCCCAAACTATTACTGAGTGTTGTTAAAAGGAAAGGCCATGTAACACAGTGGTAAAAATGCCCCTGTGCCAACTTTTGTGCAATATGTTGCTGCCATTAAATTCTAAGTTAATGATTATTTGCAAAAAAAAATATGTTTTTCAGTTCAAACATTAAATATCTTGTCTTTGCAGTGTATTCAACTGAATATAAGTTGAAAAGGATTTTCAAATCATTGTATTCTGTTTTTATTTACGAATTACTTCACTGGTTTTGGGTTTTGTAGTAGACCTGTCCCCATGGTGGAGTTGTCGGTGACTAAACTGAAACCCTTGCCGGTTCCCGCAAGGGAAGTGGTGAGGAAGGTGGCCAGACACCTAGATGGAATTAAAAACAAAAAAAGGGGAACTCCATTTTGGGGGGAATTTTGCCTATCATTCACAATCCTTTTTTTAAGACAAGTACAAATATGTTTTTCTTTTTTTTAATGCATTCTAAATCATACAGTTAGGGTCTAAAGCAAGGCTGGTTAACTACATAATGAAGAGGGGCACAGTTTCAAGAGCCCAAGCGCTCAGGGGCCGGACATCAAAATGTGTATGTTTTGTCAGAAAGTGTCCCCGCAGGTTATATTTCTTTGAGACTGTGTTTACTTAATTGCAAAGTAAACACATCAGCTTTTACACTGCACTGTCAATAAATTCATTATTCTGCCTTCGCTACTCGTTTCCAGCATGTGCATCTAGACGGCTAGTTAACAGTATGAAGAAACAGAAGCTCCAGAAGTTTTGTTGAGGATTGAAGATCATTCTTTTGAGTTATTTTTCTTCTTTCATTTATTTATTTACACTTCTTCCTTAATTTAGGTTTGTAAGACTGATAATATAAACATTAAGTAAACATTACAAAATTATAACGTCCATTGTGAATTTTACATAAATAATGTCCATTGTGTATTTTACATAAATAATGTCTATTGTGTATTTTGCATAAATAAAAAAGGTTAAGTGTTAGTACATTCACAAATTAAGCTACAGATGTTTATGAATATAGATATTAAACATTACCTACATCAAACATCGCACAAAATGTACCGATATGTGACTCATCACAATAAAACTTGATGTCATGTCTTTGGGTCAAGACACTTATAACTTCAAGTATAATAGGTTTATAATTGGTAATAAATATTTACTAAAATGTATATTGAAAATTATTTTTAAAAAAAAAGAAACAAAAAAGCTAAGGTTTAAAAAGTAAACAAAATTGAGACACCTTCAGAAATAATTGCTTTTTGTTGCTGCAGAGTGAGTCCTCTTTTCGCGCATTGACAATCTTTGGCTCTTTTTTTCTCTCTCTCTCGGTCAAACAAGCTTGCCAGCACGGCAAACTTTAAGCTTTATTCTCACATACTGAAAGCTTCACTAAAACAAGAAAAGCAAGCCTTGCATACAAAGTTTTCTGTAATGGTTTGCTAGCTGTCCAGCAGCACACAGACACGTGTTGTGAAAACAGCACAGCTAAGGTGTAGCATTATTGCCCTCTACTGGTCAACTTTAGCGCTACATGTTTTGCTCGACAAAGTTACTCTCAGCCCAAAAAAACAACACGACCACGAATACAAAAAACATCACAAAGTCAGCAATTTCAATACGAAACAAAGTACATATTTTTATGCACAATATCTACTTAGAAAGATTTGACCAAGTTTCGTGATGAAGCTTACACGTGTGGATTTCTACCATTGTTCAACTTGTTGCTGCTTGTCTGGATCAATGCTTCCGTCGCTCAAAAGGTCCGACAGGAAACAATGACTCGAGAACTTACTCGGGGCAGAACATTCATACTTTGTTGTCCGGGCATTGTTAAATGTCAGATTTTTGCAATTTATTCAGATTTTTTTCAGGGTTGAATGAGTAGTCTTCTTCTACTCAGTCTACTGCTGCTCATTGTGACACATGTGCCTCGCTGTTGCCCCCTGCGGGGTGGCGGGATTGTTGCATACATGAGCCACCCTAGTTTGAAAAGGTTTAATTAAGCCTATTTGGATGATGATCGGCGGACCACTCTAAATGTTAGCAAAAGTCAGCTAAGAATGGAGTCAACGGGACTCGCTCTTTTCTGCTTATACAATGCTCTAAAAAACATCCAAACACCTCAATTATCACTTTATATTTACGCTGTAAGTATATATAATAACAGACACATTCATAATAACATGTAATATTCGCGTATTTGGCCCATATTAAGCATACGCGGGCTGCGTATTAATTTCACAGACACATCACAACGTTCGCATTTCCCTTCAACAAAACAAACCTACTAACCACGGTATAATTTGTGAAAATCAACAAAGACTACTTTGGGACAAATTGTGTTCCAGAACCATATATTTTTGAGCCTGGAAATAAGGAGGATGAGCAACAAGTTTTAGAAGCTGTGTGCTAAACAGATGCAGCTTTAGTGAAACACATAAGCATCATGTAGCAGTATTTCTATGTGCTGAACAAGATGTCTAAACTACGAACATAATAAAACAATCACTTACTGTACAATGTCTGCTCTCCTGGCATATCGACTGATGGGATGTTTATATCTTCCCATTTAGGTGAAGAACTAATTATAATCCACATGAAGGTTTCAAAAAATAAAAGTTGCCACAAAAAAAATTATTTTTGCCATCGCCGGGTCTAAGTTGGTTGTCAAAGTTTTCCAAATTGTGTTTATGGCCACAATCTTCTACAGTACAATCAAAGTGAAAGACATTATTTAAAATTTAGAATTAACTTTTACTAACTTAGAGGCGAAGCCGCAGCAGTCGCTTACCAGCTCAATATGACAATATAGTTAGCTCTCTGTGATCAATAAAAATAGATTGCCTTTGTTAGCGCTTATAATAACAATATTGCTAATACTTTGTTCATATTCAGGTCATAAGATATACATGGAGTATTGTTGTTGGTTTTAAGATGGTTATTTAGAGGTCTTTGTGGATGAAATAGAGGATCTCCCAATTGACTCCATTGTTAGCTGACTTTTGCTAACATTTATTTACTATTTAAAATGCATACAAAAAGAAAAACATATGTTCAACTTCTTTTCTTACATAGGGATTGTGAATAATAGGCAACATTTTTTTTTAAAGTGCGCTGACTCAGGAGAGCCAGTTTAAGCCATCTAAGCACTCAGCATCACTGTTGCCTTGCAGTCATCTTTGTTCGGGAAAGTTCAGGATTAAACCTCGAGGGAAAATCTGAAGTCGGAGTCTCTAAGGTCGTTCTGGCAACTCTTGCAATGTTGCTGGTGCCAAACTTTAATGGCCCTGCTATTCCTTTGGATCCATCACTGAAGGGATGCCAGGTAAACAGTTGTTATTATTATTATGCTACAGTGAGCTGGCACGATTCAATGTGGACATCACCACCCTTCAGGAAACTCGGCTTGCAGACTCAAGTATTGAAAGAAAAGGACTAAACATTTTATTGGCATGGGAAAGGCGTTGATGAGCCCAGAAAACGTGTAGTAGGCTTTTCAGTCAATAGCTTCCTGAGAATGGTGGAACCAGGCAATGGCATCTCTGAGTGCCTAACAACTCTCTGGCTTAACTCCACTGCAGGCCCAGTCTCCATTACCAGCATGTATGCCCCAACACACAACACCGCCACACCAGGCGCAAAGGTCATGTTTTAAGAGAACCTTGCATCTACCATCAGAAACACCCCAGGCAAGGAACTGTTCTGCTTGGTGACTTCAATGCCAGAGTGGGTACAGATTATGACTCATTGCTTTCCTGCCTTGGTCAGTTTAGAGTGGGTAGAATGAATGACAACAGACAGCGACTACTGAAGCTGTGCACCCTTCACAACCTCTGCATCACAAACTCCTTCTTCCGCACAAAGTCTCAAAAAAGGTCTTCTGTAGGCACTTGCGGTCAAAGCACTGGCACCAACTGGATCTGATCCTGATCGGTGGGCCACCATGAAGAAGGTTCTTCACACACACTCTTACCACATTGCGGACAGTGATGCTGACCACTCCTCGATGTGCTGCACAATCAGGTTGCAACTAAACAAATTCCATAACATCCATCCATCCATTTCTACCGCTTATTCCCTTCGGGGGCGCTGGAGCCTATCTCAGCTACAATCGGGTGGAAGGCGAAGTACACCCTGGACAAGTCGCCACCTCACAAAGACAAAATTAAATCCTTGCATTGATGTCAGCGAGACATCGCAATCAGACTTTACGGAGCAGTTTACTCAGAGCTTTAAGAAGGAAATCGACACCCTGCAACCTGGTGACTCTGTCACAAAGAAGTGGCATGTTCTGTAAAAAAAAAAACATAAACCGCGTCACTTTGGTTACCTTTGGGAAGAAGTCACCAAAACCACATGACTGGATTGAAGCAAAAACAACCGTCATGATCCCAGTCATTGAAGTCAAACAAGCTGCTCTCCCAGAATACAAACAGACACCCGGTGAGCGAAACCTACAGATCCTCAGGACTGCCAGGAGCAATGATCAGCAGACTCTTGACATTAACAAATACATTAATAAATACTGGACAGAGCTCAGTGAACAGTGAAAACATTCAGACCTCCGCTAAAACGGGACCTACCTACCTATAAGAACCTACCTTGACCAAGACAGCTCCCCTCAAATCTTCTACTGGAGAAGTTATCACAGATAAAGGCCAGGACATGGAGAGATAGGTAGAACACTATAGCTCTACTTCAGTGCGAACGTAGTCTCTTCCTCAGCCCTTGATGCTGTTGAGTGCCTGCCAACCATGGAAGAGCTTGATGCAGGACCAACTTTGGAAAGCTCAGTAAGGCCAATGGCAGCTTGGCTTCTGGCAAGGCCACTAGCAGCAATAGGATCACTCCAGACACTAATACCACATTCCCTGCATGCAGTCCTCTTTCAGTGATGGCAAGAAGGAGTTGTACTGCAAGATACTTCCTACAAGAACAAGGGCGAGAGGAGCGACTGCTAAAACAAAGTTGTCGTCAGTGGCGGTAAAGTTTTTGCAAATACAAAAGCAGGCAGAATGAGAGCGGTTTTCAAGCGGAAGAGTCAACATTAGATGTGGTCTTCTCCCTTTGCCATGTAATAATAATAACTATAATTGATTAGATTTATATAGCGCTTTTCTATACACTAGACATTCAAAGCAAGAATTGAAAACCCATCATTCATTCACTCCACATTCAAATGTGGTAGCCACAGCAAGGGTGAAGTGTCTTGCCCAAGGACACAATGGCAGTGACTTGGATGGCAGAGGCAGGTATCGAACCTGAAACCCTCAAGTTGCTGGCACGGCCGCTCTATCCACCGCGCCATTCATCAACCTTACCAATGCAAATGGCTGGATGATATGGCTGTAAGTTCACGGGGAAAAAAGGAAGTTAGCCAGGCTACCAGGGGTTTGGTATTGTAAAATATTACAGCCAAGTCCATGGTAACAAATATTTGAGGAAAAATGTACCTTTTCATTCTGCCTCTGCAAAAGCCAGCCAACTTTCAATTCTGGGCATCCCACTTATGTTCTTAAAGTCTGATAGCCCTCAGGTTTTACTCCTCTGGTATAATGAGGATCTGGGGCCGTACTTATCAAGCTTCTTAGAATTACTCCTAAGAAGTCTGCTAAGAGTTGACTTAAAAGTAAATAAATTCTTCGCTGAAAGCTGCACTTAAAAGTTAGTTATCAAGCGTCTTACTCACACTTTCAGCGAAGTGTAGGACTGAATCTTAAGTGTCACACTCAAGAGCTGAATTACGACATTACTATGTGCCGTAAACGGAATTTTAGGTGACGTCATTTCTGTGTCCATAGAAATGACCGATCACGGAAGGGAATCCCTTGTCTAAGAATAAAGAAATATCTTAGAAATATTTAAGTGGACAATGGGAGTGTATATTTTGACAATAAACTACAAAATAATACAAAACAAACAAACAATATTGGCAATGAATCAAAAATAAATGTTTCCTTTTTGTTGCACCTTTCCTGCTTCCTGCTCCCAGACCGTAACAAAGAGGCAGGGGAGACACTTCTCCAGGATGTATGCTCGGGGCAACACCCTTCACTTTACCCGGCAGTGGGTCTCCACAGCGGACGACTTTAGAGTGAATGATGAGTCCGGCGATTAGTTGCAAATCTTGCTTTATTGATTGCTTGCACACAGCCAATCCAACACAAAACAAACTAGTCCCCGCTCGCACTCACAATACCGCTCCCTCTCTTCTCTCGCCCACACACTCACTGACGTCACTCACCTCACATGCTGTAACCTAGCGCAGTGTTTTTCAACCACTGTGCCACGGTGTGCCGTGAGATACAGTCTGGTGTGCCGTGGGAGATTAAATTAAAGATTAAAGTACCAATGATTGTCACACACACACTAGATGTGGTGAAATTTGTCCTCTGATGATCTCATTTCACCTATTTGGGTTAAAAACATTTTTTGCAAAGCAGTAATTATAATCTGCAAATAATGTGTTGTTGTTGAGTGTCAGTGCTGTCTAGAGCTCGGCAGAGTAACCGTGTAATACTCTTCCATATCAGTAGGTGGCAGCCGGTAGCTAATTGCTTTGTAGATGTCGGAAACAGCGAGAGGCAGTGTGCAGGTAAAAAGGTGTCTAATGCTTAAACCAAAAATAAACAAAAGGTGAGTGTCCCTAAGAAAAGGCATTGAAGCTTAGGGAAGGCTGTGCATAACGAAACTAAAACTGAACTGGCTACAAAGTAAACAAAAACAGAATGCTGGACGACAGCAAAGACTTACTGTGGAGCAAAGACGGCGTCCACAAAGTACATCCGAACATGACATGACAATCAACAATGTCCCCACAGAGAAGGATAAAAACAACTGAAATATTCTTGACTGCTAAAACAAAGTAGATGCGGGAAATATCGCTCAAAGGAAGACATGAAACTGCTACAGGAAAATACCAAAAAAAGAGAAAAAGCCACCAAAATAGGAGCGCAAGACAAGAAGTAAAACACTACACACAGCGATAAACTCCAAATAAGTCAGGGTGTGATGTGACAGGTGGTGACAGTACACCTACTTTGAGACAAGAGCTATAGTGATGCATGCTTGGTTATGGTTTGAATTCATATCCAACACTTGCGACAACGACTTTTTACTGTCAACTGAGTTTCGTTTTTTAATGATTTCTGCTAGTGGTGTGCCTCCGCATTTGTTCAACGCAAAAAGTGTGCCTTGGCTCAAAAAAGGTTGAAAAACACTGACCTAGCGTATGTGTGTGCCACACACATACGCTACTCTCATAACATTTTCTTTCCAATTCATTAATTAGGCAACTAATTTGAAACTGGTGTGGGTGGCTCTATATATACTAGTCCACTGCAGCCACATGCAGAAATCAACAAGGAATCGAAAATTATTAAATCTGTGACAAAAATAATACCTGCTCTGTCTAAACGATACCGTTTGATCAGCTGCTCGTCATCAAACAAAGATGAACGTTCGCGCACGTCTCTCGCCTCAGTGCCATCCCCTGCTGGCAACTCCTAACCACTTAAGACACCTCTGAAGGTGTCTTAAATATCGTGGAGAGTAGGAGTGATTCTTAGACTTAAAGGCCTACTGAAATGAATTTTTTTTAATTTAAACGGGGATAGCAGATCTATTCTATGTGTCATACTTGATCATTTCGCGATATTGCCATATTTTTGCTGAAAGGATTTAGTATAGAACAACGACGATAAAGATTGCAACTTTTGGTATCTGATAAAAAAAAGGCTTGCCCCTACCGGAAGTAGCGTGACGTAGTCAGTTGAACATATACGCAAAGTTCCCTATTGTTTACAATGATGGCCGCATGAAGTGAGAGAGATTCGGACCGAGAAAGCGACAATTTCCCCATTAATTTGAGCGAGGATGAAAGATTTGTGGATGAGTAAAGTGCAAGTGAAGGACTAGTGGGGAGTTGAAGCTATTCAGATAGGGAAGATGCTGTGAGAGCCGGGGGTGACCTGATATTCAGCTGGGAATGACTACAACAGTAAATAAACACAAGACATATATATACTCTATTAGCCACAACACAACCAGGCTTATATTTAATATGCCACAAATTAATCCTGCATAAAAACACCTGCGTGTTTGTTATGCTAGCTCCTAGCTCCTCTGCTAGCTCCTAGCTCCATAGAACACGCCAATACAATTCAAACACCTGATCAACACACACAATCACTCAGCCCAAAAGACCGTTTACCTAACCCAAGGTTCATAAAGCTTATATATTTTTAAAAAGTTACGTACGTGACGCGCACATACGGTCAAGTTATCGAATGTTTAGCAGCCAAGGCTGCATACTCACGGTACCTGATATTCAGCTGGGAATGACTACAACAGTAAATAAACACAAGACATATATATACTCTATTAGCCACAACACAACCAGGCTTATATTTAATATGCCACAAATTAATCCTGCATAATAACACCTGCGTGTTTGTTATGCTAGCTCGTAGCTCCTCTGCTAGCTCCTAGCTCCATAGAACACGCCAATACAATTCAAACACCTGATCAACACACACAATCACTCAGCCCAAAAGACCGTTCACCTAACCCAAGGTTCATAAAGCTTATATATTTTAAAAAAGTTACGTACGTGACGCGCACGTACGGTACGGTACGTGTTATGCTAGCTCCTAGCTCCTCTGCTAGCTCCTAGCTCCATAGAACACGCCAATACAATTCAAACACATGATCAACACACACAATCACTCAGCCCAAAAGACCGTTCACCTAACCCAAGGTTCATAAAGCTTATATATTTTAAAAAAGTTACATACATACGCAAAAAAAAGCCAAAGCTGCATACTCACAGTAGCACGTCTGCGTCTTTGTCATCCAAATCAAAGTAATCCTGGTAAGAGTCTGTGTTGTCCCAGTTCTCTACAGGCGTCTGTGTATCCAAGTCAAATGTCCTCCTGGTTAGAGTCTCTGTTATCCGAGTTCTTCCATCTTGACTGCATCTTTCGGGAATGTAAACAAAGAAGCGTGTGTACTGTTGTGGCTGACTACGTTCGAAAAATACGTCCATTTCGCACCGACAACTTTCTTCTTTGCTTGCTCAGCTTCCTTCTTCATAATGCAATGAACATGATTGAAACAGATTCACGAACACAGATGTCCAGAATACTGTGGAATTATGAAATGAAAACAGAGCTTTTTCGTATTGGCTTCAATGTGGAAGGCATACCCGTGTTCGCCGGTCTACGTCACGCGCATACGTCATCCTCAGAGGCGTTTCGAACCGGAAGTTTAGCAGCAAATTTAAAATGTCACTTTATAAGTTAACCCGGCCGTATTGGCATGTGTTATAATGTTAAGATTTCATCATTGATATATAAACTATCAGACTGCGTGGTCGGTAGTAGTGGGTTTCAGTAGGCTTTTAAGAACGTTGATAAAAAGCTTTTATTCTTAAGTTTGAGAGTAGGACTAAATTTCGCAAATTTTCAGGACTTAAGTGTAAAATGGCACTCTAAGAAGCTTGATAAGTACGGCCCATGGAGTTTTGCTAGCTTTACACTTGTTTTATGCTTTGTGGATCATTTGTGGATCATTTGTGGATCAGTATTTGGAGTGCTTGGATGTTTCTGTACTTTTGTCTTTCTTTTCTTCTGAGATTCCTCTTCAGCCATTTCCCATCACCATGATGCATCCTGCCATCTCTTACAGTGCGGATGACATCAGTTTATATCCAGCGCAATGATAAATGATAACTAAACATGTTAAACAGTTTCTGATCTCACATGAGAACAATGAGTAGATCACTGGCTTTGAATTGTCTTTTCAAAAACCCAACTCCCCCTTCCATGGCCACTTGAGCATCAATAGCAGGAAGGGTTAAAGGTCAGCTAGTGCAGCAGGCTGGAATATCTCATTAGATTTAAAGTTCTCAGCGGTAATATGATCAGCGGATGTTGTTTGACAACGATAATAATCCCTTCCAGGAACAACAGTTTTTTTCCTCTAAAAGTTTTTGCAACATGAATAAAATAAAAAATATCTGATATTTCTCCCCTCAAAAGAACAATCAAGAAAGATTGGTGAGCTGACCATGCAGCATGCATCAATTTAACACAAGCTTAACATGTTAATACTGATTTGTTTTATTTAAACTTTTTTTAGCAATACAATTATTAGAACACACTTGTTTTTGTTTTTTTAAATACAACAATATTTACAATGTGTGATTTATCAGTAATTGTTAAGACTTGGAGAAGGGGTGAAATTAAATAAACTCTGCTTCTTCCAACTTTTTTCAGAGATGTTGAATTGTGCAAGTGTAATCATGTGATGTTCCTTGTCTAAGCACACAAGCAAACCAGGGGCTGTACTTATCAAGCTTCTTAGAGTGCCATTTTACACTTAAGTCCTGAAAATTTGCGAAATTTAGTCCTACTCTCAAACTTAAGAATAAAAGCTTTTTATCAACGTTCTTAAGTCTAAGAATCACTCCTACTCTCCACGATATTTAAGAGACCTTCAGAGGTGTCTTAAGTGGTTAGGAGTTGCCAGCAGGGGATGGCACTGAGGCGAGAGAGACATGCGCGAACATTCAGGGAGCGGAACGATGTTCTGGATTTTTTTGATGACGAGCAGCTGATCAAACGGTATCGTTTAGACAGAGCGGGTATTATTTTTGTCACAGATTTAATACTTTTCGATTCCATGTTGATTTCTGCATGTGGCTGCAGTGGGCTAGTATATATAGAGCCACCGACACCAGTTTCAAATTAGTTGCCTAATTAATGAATTGGAAAGAAAATGTTATGACAGTAGCGTATGTGTGTGGCCGTGAGGTGAGTGACGTCAGTGAGTGTGTGGGCGACAGAAGAGAGGGAGCGGTAGCGTGAGTGCCGGCGGGGACTAGTTTGTTTTGTATTATTTTGTAGTTTATTGTCAAAATATACACTCCCATTGTCCACTTAAATATTTCCAAGATATTTCTTTATTCTTAGACAACGGATTCCCTTCCGTGATTGGTCATTTCTATGGACACAGAAATGACGTCACCTAAAATTCCATTTACGGCACATAGTAATGTCGTAATTCAGCTCTGAGTGTGACACTTAAGAGTCAGTCCTACACTTCGCTGAAAGTGTGAGTAAGACGCTTGATAACTAACTTTTAAGTGCAGCTTTCAGCGAAGAATTTATTTACTCTTAAGTCAACTCTTAGCAGACTTCTTAGGAGTAATTCTGAGAAGCTTGATAAGTACGGCCCCAGGTCTTAATTTAGAATATATTTTTATATTTTTAGTTTATAATACAAAGTACAATAATAATAAGACATGTATTATATTTCATTAGTTAGGGCTGTCAAACTTAACACAATACTACTGTGATTAACTACAAGACATTATCGCATTAAGCACACATTTATCGCTTTACCTTAAACACGGTAGGTCACCTGAGAGGCGGAGCAGCTTGCTTTGCGGAACAAATAAATACATGACTTGCATTCAAGTAATGACATTAAAACTGCATTTTGTCAAAATATTGAGTTTTTTTTTTTTAAAAAAAGGTAATTCAAATGATAATTTATTGCGAATAATCAAAATGTATAAGCATAATTAAAGTGAATAACAAATATAATCGTTCAACAACACTATCCATATTTTTGTACAATAATAATTGTTTCTTATTAACTAATTCGTCAATTTTGGTGTTCTGAGAGCGGCAATCTATTAGAAACAGCCCCCCTGTATAATGCAGTACAGTTGCCCACCACAAACATCTTGTTTAATACAGTATTTTATACCTCTCTTAAAGTGTCAATTATTTCATCCATAAAACGCACACCTATTTCTGCATTTAGGAAAATTATGGGGATTTACCACACAGGACACATAGAAAACGTTTATGATGTTTTTTCTAAAATACTACTTATTTATGTCAAAAATGTTTGATGTTACACAAATACACGATACACAAACTAATCATCGACAACATAATACAGCTGGACCAGACACAGGAGAAAGGAAAGAGCTGATTGGAGAAAACAAGGGTCAGGGGTCACACAGGTGCAACTCAGGACACAAACGAGCACATGAGGAACAAAACAGAGGACTACCAGAAACAGATCATGACAGTATAATAATGAAAAATATGTGAGCATTTATTGAGAATCTTAATAACATTTTTGCTATTGAAACAATTACATCACGTCAGGCTTTCCACAGAAATTTTAAGGCTAAAAATCTGACGTATACATCATAATCACCTTGATGTTTGTTACTTGTTTTATTAATTGAAGGAATATAGTGAGAACAGTTGAATTGCAATATTTGACAGTATATTAAAGCAGCACTTAATAACTTTTCATCCTTCATAAAATGTTTTCATAACTTTTGGGATGATACATGGACTTACAACTAGTTGAATGACACCTCTGTGATGGCCTGAGGGCGTCTGTATCGCGGCACTTAGTGACTTTGAGGAGGGTGGCAGGAAACCTGCCACACAAAATACTACAAATGTGCTGACTTGCTTTACGGCGTACGTCACTCCCCGTTTCTCCATTCTTTAAAAAGGCGAAAGTCGATGCAAACACCTGTGTGCCGCCAGAAAACTAAACGAAGAAGAAGATGAAGGCCTATGTGCAATTACTGCTATCATGGCCGAAGTTCCAAAACAACCAAAGAAATGAAAAGTTTTGACTGAGGAGACAAAAAAACAGAGCTTACCCAGATAAAAGGACAGTCAGGATCAACTTTGCCCTAGCTTTCACTCGCTGGCGTGAGCTCAAAGACGAGGGATTTCAGACCGATACTGTCTTGGGTCTGTTCTTGCTAAACTAGTAAGTGACTTTCATTGTTAAAATCAAAATGATAATTCTAATGTGAGATATCGGAAATTTGAGTGGTAGCAATAGCCACCAGCGTGATAGTCGCACACTACTTCCTTAGAAAAATCTCTCCCGCCCGTCTTTCTTGGCTTAGGACCTGCATCCGCCCCGATACATTCTTGGCAGTAGCGTTATGTTTGTAGCACAATCCAAGATCATTTCTTGATAGTGTCTGCTAATTAACATCAGCACAGCCATTAAGGACGTAATATTACAGCTGACATCATGTCAGTGTGGCGCTATATGCGCTAGCCTCATGGGAAATGTGGTCTTCTTCTGGCAAAACACTACCGCTTTGGTCCACTGTCGCCGCCAATATCAACCAAAACTGAAAATTCTTAAGTGGTGCTTTAAATCATTGCAACTGTGAAATACGTTTAAAATGACCTTTAAAAGCCAAATAATAAGCTTTTGGAAATTATCTATCTTTATTTGACACACTGTCATTTTGGGGAAGCCATAGCCAAAGATGTTCACATGACTGTCAATTGACAACCACTACCAAATGTTAGTGGCCACCTGTCTATAGTGGTCACAAAAATTCCACTCCACTCCTGCATGTATTTCAGTCCTCCTCACTTGCTATAAACGGACATTATGTTGGTACTGTAGTGGGTTTACATAATTCACCCACGGAACTTAAGTTATTGTTGGAGAGTTTCGGTCGGACGGGTTTTTACGATACACATTTCCGGTGTTGTGGGCACTAATAAGCAACGGATGTATAGATACTTGTCCATTGCTGACTTGAAAACAAGTCTGAATGTCATTAAAACAATTAGCTCAATCTTTTGGCACTCGTCCTTCGACTCCCATCCTTACACGCTGCATTAGTGACCCTGACATCCTGGCCCAAAGCGAAGTCACGTGCCCACGGGCGCCAGCGTGCCACCGGACAGAGGACACGCCAGCCCTCGTTTGTGCTACTTCCACCCACTTTTTGGCGCCAAGGCTAAAAGGTGCCGCTCCTCTTGCAGGTGCAATGAGGCAGGAAACACCAAGGTTTGCGCTCAGTAGTGTCCGTGAGGGCAGGCACAAAGAGCTGGCTGTTGTTTGTCGAAGACATCCTTTCTGGGCGCAGAGCTGTGACACCGGCGCCCAGAGGAGCGTCCTGCCAGCTACAGTGGACAACGCCGACTTAAGTTTCAGGGGTCAACAGTTTAGGTGGGACTTCGTTACGGCTGACATTTGCTTTCCCGTCCCCAGGGCAGATTTTTTGTGCGCCCACGGGCTGCTCGTTGATGTGAAGTGAAGTGAATTACATTTATATAGCGCTTTTTCTCAAGTGACTCAAAGCGCTTTACATAGTGAAACCCAATATCTAAGTTACATTCAAACCAGTGTGGGTGGCACTGGGAGCAGGTGGGTAAAGTGTCTTGCCCAAGGACACAACGGCAGTGACTAGGATGGCGGAAGCGGGGATCGAACCTGCAACCCTCAAGTTGCTGGCACGGCCGCTCTACCAACCGAGCTATACCGCCCCAAATGTCAAAAATGGCCGCCTGGTGCATGCATTGACCATACCAGCTCAGTGGCCTTGTGGTTAGAGTGTCCGCCCTGAGACTAGGAGGTCGTCAGTTCAAACCCCGGCCGAGTAATACCAAAGACTACAAAAAATGGGACCCATTTCCTCCCTGCTTGGCACTCAGCATCAAGGGTTGGAATTGGGGGCGCACGCTGCTGCTCACTGCTCCCCTCACCTCCCAGGGGGTGGAACAAGGGGATGGGTCAAATGCAGAGGACACATTTCACCACACCCAGCTTGTGTGTGACTATCAGTAGGACTTTAACTTTAACTTTAATCTCCTCGGTCGCGTGTGATCACGACGAGCTGACATATTACGGTCTCTCCAGCGCGCTCTTTGAAGGCGAGAAATACCAACAGCTTCTTGGTAAATTACCCCAGTCTGACATAGCCCACCTTCTCGGCCGGCACAACTAAACACTGGGTCGACCAAAAGCCGCCCCATCCACACTGGGGCGCGACGGCTCAACCCAGAAAAGAAAATCCCTTTGCTTTCATCTACTTGGACTATGTCCTTTTCGCCAGCTCCTCGGTGGAGGAGGTCCTGACACACCTGCGGGACTTCTTAAGGAGGCTCAACCAGCATGTCTTGATCATTAACCCAGTGAGGTGTGTCTTTGCAGTGCTGTCCATCAAGTTTCTCGGGCACCTCATCAGCAAGGTTGGGGCCACCCCCCTGCCGTCCCAGGTGGAAGCTATTTTCGTCTTTTCCGCCCACGCTGAGCCAGAGGGCTCCGAGACTTTCTCGGGATGCATTCTCAAAGTTTGATTTTTTTAAACAAAAAAATATAACACTGGCAAGCTTATGTTACCATGAGTGGTTAAATAGAAGGCCACACTATGTAGTTTGAGGAAACAAAGAGCTAATGTAGTATAATTTGTTCTAATTGTGGCATGCACACAATGACACAGACATGCAACATGCAGTGACATAAATGCTGGTAGAGTGAATGCCCTCTTTTCCTGCTGGAGGTCACCAGAGCATTTACTCCCGTCCTCACATCACAGCACGGCATCCCTGTTTCTTGGGTGCCCCACAGCCTGCGCAGAGTGGAGTTTGTCTTCATTCATCATTACACCCACCGCGGACTGTTGCGCACACCCTATGACGGGTCATTTCCGGTCCTACAGGGCAAGTTACTTCATGAAGGATTGAGTTCAATATAAAGGTGTCACTTACAATCAGTATCTTAGCATTGAGTCAGTTGGGTGTAAACAAACAGCGACAAGTACTCCTGTCAACAACGTCATTCAGTGACCATTTGATGTTAGAGATTGCTTCTTGCCCCTGTGTTGAATAAACTACAGGCATTGTAAGCTAATATGGCCAGTGTAAAAAACTAACATAACATTGTACAACAGCACTATACCATGGGATCTAATTATGTGCATTACACTTATTGTTAACACAGCATCAAATAGATGATTAAAAATGAGTAAAATAGGCATTGATGACAGTTGATGACAAAAAAACTGGAGTTTAATGCCCACATAAATAGCATATTCCCCTGGGGGTTCAATAAAGATAATCTTAGTCTCATTTTTATTAATAATATTTTTGTTTGTATTTATAATTTTTTAATTTTCCAACAGTAATAAATAACACATTAAAATCTCTGAGGAATGTCAAGGTGATTTTATAAATTTCTGGTTGTCAAATTGATAAATGCATTACAATCCTGATAATCTTGAAATCAGGATTATCACTCAAACTATAATCGTACTGTTTCCCCCAAGTGGTTGCTATTGACAAGAGAACCTAAGATAATTTTCCTCTTTTCTGACTTTTAAAAGGTAAATGGTATAACATATACTGTATGTTGTAACAAAGCTGGATACTCTTGTTAAACAGTGCCAAAGTGTCAAATCATAAGGTTCATGCATGTGAGCTTGCACATAGTTTTAGATGCCTCTGAACCCTGTGTTTTTGTTTGTTTTAACAGTCTGTGATTTGTGACATCACACATTGACGGACATACTTCTGTGGGCATTTCTAGTTCATCCTCTTTGCACTGCTCTCATGTGCTGGTGTCTGGATCCTCCATTGTCATTCCGTCTCGTCTCATCCTCATTTTTATTGACTATGAAATAAATACTTCAGTGTTTATTTGTCTACGATATTTTACACAGAACTGTTTTGTCAACATGGACCTCTTTGAAATTGGATGAGTCGCTAAACGCCACATTACGTGGTTTGAGAAAACAAAAAGCGAAGGTAGTATAATGTTATCTAATCGCGGCATGCACACAATTGCACAGACGTACAACATACAGTGACATAAATGCTGGTAAATGCAATTTTTTGTTTCATTGTGCACCATATAAGGTGTACCAATTGTTGTGACCGGTGAATCTATATTATGTTTATGAAGTTTATTTTTTACGCAATTTACACAAGTTTTACACCAAAGCGTATACAATTCGTACTGTATTTTCTTGACCACAAGAAAGTGTGTTAAATGTAGATTAGAATCATCAGAGGTCCCCTTGAATGAGATCAAGTCAAGCACAAAACCATGCAGAACATATTTTAGGATATTTAAAGTGTTCCTTTCTGATGGGTAAAGTATGACAAAATTATAAATATTATACTTTGCTCATGTGACATGTCAGAGGACTTTACTTTACTGTAGAAATACTGTATTAGACAAAGCGCTATAATTAATGAATAGATGAACGAAAATCTGTCAACAACTGGTCCCGTTGACGAAGGTTGTGTTTCTCAGGATGCAAAGGACAAGCAGGAGGCAAAGTGCTGGTAAGAATATTTAATCTTTACAAGGGGAAAACATACACAAAAAGGTGTCGTGCCACTGGGAGTGTGTGACGCTCACGGCAAGTTTAGCTTGAGCAGCAAAAATAACAAAGGCTGTAGCGTTTAGCATACAATTAGAAGGCATCTCAGATCGAAACCACAGGTCCATCATTCGACTGGCAAACATAATAGTCCAGGATGTCACTCACCCACTACACCAATATATCATACCACTACCATCAGGACGCAGGTACAGAACCATCAAATTCCGGAGGGCCCGCATTGGGAAAAGCCTTGTCCATGCAGCTATATCCGCCCTAAACAGCAGGCCCGGCCGACCTGTCTGACAAGCCTGTAAATGTGTTGGTGCTGTCACCGTATGTATGATGTATTTTTGCTATTTTTGTCTGTGATGTAGGGCTGGGCGATATATCGAATATGCTCGATATATCGCGGGTTTGTCTCTGTGCGATATAGAAAATGACTATATTGTGATATTTGAGTATACGTTCTCACGCAGTTGCTTTTAGCTGCAGGCATTACACTACAGGCGTTTCTCACTCTCTTTCTTTCTCTCTCCTTCTCACAGAGACATGAACAAGCGCACCTTCTTACATACGTCACATACTGTCTCGCGTGCAACGTCATACGCCCTCGCGGAGCAGAGAGGTAGCGGCATGGGTAACATTAGCTGTGATGCTAGCGGAGTGGTGCGTGTGGTAATACGAGAGAAAGAAGGTGTGAATCTGGTAACAAATGAAGGAAGAATTAATTCCCAAGAAAAACTGCACAGGGTCCATCGTCTGGTGGTGGTTTGGCTTCAAGCGGGAAGATGTCGGACAGACAACCGTAATATGTCAAGTATGCGGCAAAAGCGTTGCTACAAAAAGTATCAGCACTGCTAATGTGTGGCATCATTTGAAAAGTCACCTGCTAGAGAATAAGGAGTGCTTGAAACTCTGCATGTCAACATCTCCGTTCGGTGCCACACCAACAAAATGCCCAAGCCACCATTTCTATATCAACACCGTATGAAAAAACTAGTCAACAACAGAAGGAGATAACGTCCGCAGGGACCTACCACATAGCGAAGGACATACTCTATTGGATTTCCTATTATGCAGCTCATTTTTATTTGACAGTTATTGAAATGGAGTGGCATGCAGAGTTTCACGCTTTTGGGCGTGGCTTTTGAGCAAGATGGCTGCAACTGTTTCTCTCTGCTGAAAGGCCTAATGAAATCGACTGAAATCATCTAAATGCACTGACATCCAACAAGAGTCAAGATTGCTCGAAGAACAATGACTACCAATGCAAAGTTAGCAGTTGAAATGGCGGGGATTAAAGATTCCCTAAACTTTATGTCAAGAGAAATCAGTGAAGTGGTGGAACAACAGAGGAAACTGACAGGCCTCATGGAGGAGATCAGGCAGCTAAAGGCTATCATTCAACACAAGAATGAACGGATTGAGCTCCTAGAACAAAGGGTGGATGACTTGGAACAGTATTCCAGAGCTGATGACCTTGTGGTCACCGGCCTGGAGACCAGGCATCGGAGTTATGCCCGGGTTGCTGGCCCACCTGATGACCAGCATGGTGAGGATGCGCCATCTGAGGAGCTTGACACCTTGGAGCAACAAGTGGTACGCTTCATGAAGAGTAAACATATTCCTCTGGAGAGTCAGCACATATCAGCATGTCACATTATTCCAAGTAAGGACAAAAAAAACAACAAGCCTAAAGTCATCATCAAGTTTGCAAATAGAAAGCACAAGGTGGAAATTCTGAAGGCAGCTAAAAAACTTAAAGGTACTGGAGTTTATCTAAATGAGCACCTGACGAAGAAAAATGCTGAAATTGCTTGGACAGGCCGGATCCTCAAAAAGCAAAATAAAATCCAATCGACCTGGACCAGGAATGGAAAAGTTTTCATCCGGACAAACGGACCACCAGAACAAGCCAAAGTGATTGTGATGAGAACATTGAAAGACCTGGATCAGTACAAATGAAAATAGTGAGTGAATTTTTCTTTTTTCTTTTTCTTCTTTTTTGCTTGATTATTGGATCTTCTGTAAGGAACTCATGACTCTTTCTTTCAAGACTGAAGCCCTCTCAAGTGTTGATTATACAGAAAGTGGCACATTTGATTTTGATAATGAAGTGGATCCAGAGACTCATATATTTAAGCATATCAAGGATTCTTGCCATTATTATACTGAGGAGCAACTTGATGACGTAGGCATAGAAAATACATTTTCTTTGATTCATTTTAATTGTAGAAGTTTACCATTTATACAAATACAAAAAGTGGCAATGGCTGTGGACAAGACTGTGGCATCTTAGATGAAAAGTTGACATGGAAAGCTCATATATTGCATGTGAAAAATAAGGTATCTAAAAGTTTATTTATTTTGAACAAGGTTAAATACAGTTTCCCGTATAATACAATGAGAATGTTATATAGCTCAATTATTTTACCTTATTTCAATTATTGTGCAGAAATATGGGGAAATACACATCACAGCAACATAATGCCTTTATTTCTTTCACAGAAAAGAGCCATTCGTATCATTTTTACAGTAGGATATAGAGACCACACAAATCCACTCTTCATTAGGTCAGGAATATTAAAACTAAAAGACATTGTAGAATTGCATACTCTATTAGTGATGTTCAAAGCTAGAAATAAAGTTCTTCCGAAGGACTTACAAAAGTTATTTGTGTTCACGTCGGAAGATGACAACCACAGAAGGCCGTATGATTTTAAACATCCAAGAGTGCGAACAAATTTGAAGCAAATGTGCTTGTCTGTTGTTGGTGTGAAAGCATGGAATTCTCTAGACAAAGACTTAAAAAGTTGCAAGAATATCTTTGAATTTAAAAAGAGTTACAAAAAGAGACAACTGGAATTATATCAAACTGCTTTTTGATTTTGATTGGACGTGTCATTTTGAAAATGCTTAAACGAAAATTAAAAGTATGTTGGAGTTCGGGTGTTGGTGGAGGGAACAGTTATAAAGTCATCTAAATAATTTGTGTTAAAAATGGGGCAGATAAATATAAGAATAGTATTCTTCCATCTGCTCCTTTCTGATCATGGAAATGTATAAGAAACTAAAAAACAATGAAAGTGTCAACTGTACATGGCTTGTATATATGCATTTTCATGAAAGGAATAAAAAGAAATGATGATGATGATGATGATGATGAAATATCTTGTGTGACATCATGCACAAAAGTGCACTTTATTTGTTTTAAACTATTGTAGTGGCGTTCTGTACAAAAAGTGCACTTTAATTTAGTGTTGTTTTGATATGTCATCTTAGTGACATCATGCACAAAAGTGCACTAATAGCTTGTTTTAAAATGTCTCTGACAATCTTGCACTTTCTGTTTTGAAATGACATGAATGTTTGTGCCACTGCTTAATAACTGTTTAATAAATACAGTTTTGGTCAATTGACTTAGTTGTGATTTCCCTCTCTGCATGAAAGTTTAAAATGAGCATATATTAATGCAGTATGAAGAATAATGTTTTAATGTAGACACATAGAATCATCATACTGCTGTGATTATATGCATCAAGTGTTAATTCAAAGCTAAGGCAAAATATCGAGGTATATATCGTGTATCGTGACATGGCCTAAAAATATCAAGATATTAATAAAAGGCCATATCGCCCATCCCTACTGTGATGTGTAATGTTTATTGTCTAAATGTACGGTCAGTGAAAATGAATTTCCCCATGGGGACCAATAAATCTAAGTCTAAGTCTAAGTCTAAACTAAACAGGTGCAAACCATGAACGTATGTAACGTAGGCTGGGTAATAGCAGAGGGGGAGTGATTAGAGAAAGCAAGGTGAGGAAACTAATTACTAAACAGAAAACATGAGTGTGTAATCAGCGCACCGAGGAACAAGTAAAGTAAAACAGAAAAAAAACAGAACACTAAACTGCAAATATTAACCAAAACATAAAACAAGACATAACCCGGGACATCAGGTCATTACAAAAACAAGCTAAAATCAAGATGTTTATTAAATTGATACATTAATTGATTGGTGAAGTTGAGTTGACAGGAAGTAGGTTGAGAATGCCGTGGAACAGAAACAAAGACACCATCAGTAGCAGCACTCCCAAAGACAAACATGGTGAATTTGATCTTTTCTGGACAACGCTTTTTTTTCTTTCTTTTTTTTTGGTGCCATTGTTCTGGGGAATGCAGGTCAGTAAGAGGTGAGGGGGTCTTTTATAAATACGACAAAAAAATTTCAAACATACATTGTAGTTTTCAGGAACCAAATCTATTAACCTCGTTGTGATGTGAGAATTACGGAAAGTTATGTTTTCAGTTGGATCCTGAGAGCTGTTCTGACTGACACATTGTTGACACGGCCATGTTGGATATCATGATATCATGCAAGTGTACCTAATGTTCTGGCCAGCAAACCAGCGTAGGCTTCCTAAATAGCTGTTTCTATTTGTAAATGATGGCACAATAGTATCCCAAAGCAAGAAAACGTTTACAATATTTTCACTTTCAAGCCCAGTTTTGCAGTGTGTGACCCTATCAATAACGGCACAGCACACATTAGATGAGATTACACTGAATTATATTGATACCATGCACATCTGGAAATTGAGCTTTCAATAGCAGTATACAGGACAGAGGCAGAGGCAGAGTAAGCAGGTAATAGGTCAAATAGAACGATAAAGAATGTATTGAAAATGCATGCAAAGGTAGAAAGTCATGTTATTGTGCACTCAGCATTCATTCTGTATGAGAAGTTCAGAAACAGGATCCTGACTTTGCCTTCCCTGGTCCAGAGGTGAGCAGAGGTGGGTAGGGAAACGCTACTTTTACCCCATTACTTAAGTACATTTTCGGATTAATTGTACTTATCATAGTAGTTTTGATGCAACATACTTTTTACTTGTACTTTTTTTTTTATGAAGAAGAAACACTAATTTTACTACGTTACATTGAGTTACTTTCCAATCGCTACATTTATTTATATCATCATATTAATTTACAATCTAGTGATTACTGCTTTCGGAGACGTACTTTTGGCTCTTTGGAGAGACTTCTTCCAGCGGGGACTGTCACATGACTCTATTTCGCCAATCCAACATAATTAGCACTCGTGACTTAGACTCCATTTCACCAATCAACAACATGACTGCATTCAAACCACACGCTGTAAAAGGTGACATGACGTCAGTCGAGGCAGAGAATGTTCACATTTCAGCCAACAAGAATTCCACTTCCAACTGGAGAAAACATGCAAAACATGCTTTGGTACGTTTTAGATGTCTTTTTTATGTTTTCGTTGCGCATATGCCAACATTAGCCCTGTTATAACGCCATGTCTGTAAAATGTGCATCTTTTGCGAGACATGCTGTTGTAGTGTCTTTTGTCTCTCTCAACACACGCACACGCACACACACTAAACACGGTTGTAGTGCAAGTACCATTAACAATTAGCTACAGTACTAAATAAACCAGATGTTACTCACCAGTTACTTAGTACTTGAGTACTTTTTTCACTGAGTACTTTACTCTTACTCAAGTAATATTTTAGAATACTTCTTTTTACTTTTACTTCAGCCATATTATTCTTACAGTAAGTAACGGTACTCTTACCATGTAGAAACAATCTATAGAATTCATCAGCTAAGATGCCATCATTTTACCGTGAAATTTACTGACTTTTTCTTACAGTGTATTTGTGTACAAATTTTGGCTACTCTACCCACATCTGCAGGGGGTCCTGTGCATGTTGCACTTGGGGTTTGAGAAGGGTAAGTATGAGACGCTCCAGTGTCTCCATCAGAAGAGATGTACTGTGTGTAAGTAAGTAGGTAAGTAAATTTTCTTTATAAATTGCTTTTTACAGATAAAATCACAAAGCGCTGTACAAAACATAGGTAAAGTAAAACAACTATTCAATTAAAACAACAGGGCCAACATCATTAAAATAATACAAGGTGTATTAAAATTGATTGTTAAAAGGTGCATTAACTAAAAGCCTTAATAAAAAGAGAAGTTTTCAAATGTTCCTTAAAAAGTTTCAACACAGTCAAGATCACGGAGGGACTGTTGCAAGTTGTTCCAGAGTCTGGGAGCTATAGCCTGGAATGCCACGGGTCTTAAAACAATGTTTTTGGGATCTTTAGAAGACCCTGGTCTGAAGACCGGAGGCTGCGCCCTGAAGCACAGGGGCATAGCAAGTCAGTGATGTACTGAGGGGCCCCACCATGTAATGCACGGAATGTCAGGACTAAAATTATAAACTCAATGCGGAATTTATCTGGAAGACAATGAAGACTGGATAAAACGGGGGTGATGTGGGCTGTTCTGGGTGCACCGGTCAAAAGTCTGGCAGCCGCATTTTGTACAGTCTGAAGTCTCTTTAGCATTGACTTGTTGAAAAGAGTGAAAAGAGAATTGCAATAGTCAATATGTCACTGGTCGGGAGTCATTCAGATGACCTAAAGAGCAGATACATATGTGTGCATATTGTATGTAACACAAGTGGTATTGCTCACGTGTTGGATAGGAAACCTGTAATACAAAGAACATATATTAGTTATATTAGTGTTTTAACAACATACAGTCACGACCCGACTAGGACTCTGGACACAGATGCAGGATTTCTGAAAACAGTTTATTCTCAGAAGGGGAGAGGTCCAAAAAGGGAGTAACAAAACAGGCTATCAAAACAGATCTAACCTGACTACTAAACTAACAAAAATATTAACAACTCAAAACGCTCCGGCTATGGAGGAAAAAGGGCTAAGAACAAAAACTAACAAATACAACAAAAAGCGCTCCAACGGAGGCGATGCTAAGAAGCTAATCTTACCTGGCAAAAGGTTACAAACAAAGAATCTCCCGTGGATCAAAAATACAAAAAGTGGCAATGGCTGTGGACAAGACTGTGGCAAAGGAACACTGGAGGTACGCACAAGAAGATATGAAAACACTCTGGCACAAGACAGAAGGAGGATAAGACATGTATACACATGAGGGAGGGTGACACAGGTGGGAGCAATCTGGCAATCAGGAAAGAAGTCAGACCAGTGAAACAGGAGGAAGGACAAGTGACCTGAAACGAGAGGGAGAGTCAGCATTTCAAAATAAAACAGGAAATGACAAAACATGAAACCAGACGAAACCCAGACCAGACTTCACCCAGGTGTGACAGAACCCCCCCCCCCCCCCCCCTTCTAGGGCCGACTCCTGACGGCCCAGGGACCTCAGGGTGGAGTCTATAGAAGTCCTGGATCAGGGAGGGGTCATCAATGTTCCGTTGGGGTACCCACTGTCTTTCTTCGGCACCGTACCCCTCCCAATCCACCAAAAACTGTCTTCCTCGACCTCTGTTGCGTACCGCTAACAGTCTCTTGAGCCGGTACAGAAGACCTCCATCTGCCGCTTCCAGTGGCGGGGGGGGGGGGGGGGGGGGGGGGGGTTTGGTGGCTGGGACCATAGGGTTCTCTTTGGCCGGCTTGACTTGGCTGACGTGGAAGGTAGGATGGACACGGAGCGACCTGGGTAGACGTAGGCGTACTGCTGCAGGACCGATGACGTTGTCGATGGGGAAGGGGCCGACGAATCTGGGTGCCAATTTTTTGGATGGCACCTTGAGGTGCAGGTCTTTGGCAGCTAGCCATACTCGCTGTCCTGGCTGGTAATTAGGTGCTGGGCGGCGCTTCCGGTCGGCGGCTTTCTTGGCCCGATCTCCTTGGCGAGCGAGCACTTGTCGGGCCGCAAGCCAGATGCGACGGCATCGGCGCACCAGGGCGTGGGCGGAGGGAACGGAGACCTCTGGCTCTGAGTCCGGGAAAACTGGTGGTTGGTAGCCGTAGACACACTTGAACGGGGAAAAGCCAGTGGCAGAGGTGGGCAAGGAGTTATGGGCGTATTCCACCCAGACCAGGTGGGAACTCCACGTTGTTGGGTTCTGGGACACGAGGCATCGGAGGCCAGTTTCCAATTGTTGGTTGAGGCGCTCGGTCTGGCCGTTTGCCTCCGGGTGGTATCCTGATGTCAGGCTGGCTGTAGCTCCAATGAGTTTGCAGAACTCCCTCCAGAACCGTGAGATGAATTGGGGCCCCCGGTCCGATACAATGTCTGTGGGAAATCCATGAATTCTAAAAACATGCTGCATCAATATCTGAGCAGTCTCTTTGGCTGTGGGTAACTTTGGTAAGGCAATAAAATGTGTCATCTTGGAAAAACGGTCGACCACGGTGAGCACCGTGGTGTTACCTCTTGAGACCGAGAGGCCCGTGACAAAGTCCATAGAGATGTTCGCCCACGGTCTGGAGGGATTAGGCAGAGGCTGTAGAAGTCCAACACGCGAGCGCAGACCGGACACGCCTCGATGTACTCCCAGACCCCCGCCTCCATGGATGGCCACCAGAACCGCTGTGAAATAGCAAACATAGTTCTCCGGAACCCCAGATGGCAGGTAAGCAGCAAGGTGTGAGCCCAATGGATCACCTGTGGGCGCAGATTGACAGGAACAAACAAGCGATTCTCTGGGCACCCACTAGGGGGAGGGGTCTCACCGTTAGCGTGCCTTACTTCTTGTTCTATCTGCCAAGTGACCGCTCCAACCACACAGTTCAGTGGGAGGATGGGCTCTGGTACTTTGGCCTGTAAGACAACGTGAAATTAAAATAATTGAAAAACAATGCCCACCTGACGTGAGTTCAGTCTCGTGGCTTGTCGAATATATTCCAGGTTTTTGTAGTCCGTCCAAACTATGAATGGATGCTGTGCCCCCTCAAACCAATGTCGCCACTCTTCCAGCGCTATCTTGACCGCCAGCAGTTCCCCGTTACCAACATCATAGTTAAGTTCCGCAGGGCTCAGCCGGCGAGACAGAAAGGCGCAGGGGTGGGTCTTCCCATCTGCCTCCAATCTTTGGGATAGAACCGCCCCAACTCCCTCATTCGACGCATCCACCTCGACCACAAATTGGCGTTGTGGATCTGGCAGTGTGAGGATGGGTGCAGTCGTGAAGCGGCGCTTGAGATCCTGGAAGGCTCTCTCCGCCTCAGGAGACCAATAGAAGCGCACCTGTGGAGAAGTCAAAGCATGGAGAGGGGAAGCTATCGCGCTAAAGCCTCTGATAAATCGCCAGTAGAAGTTTGCAAAACCAAGGAATTGCTGAACCTTCTTACGACTATCAGGTGTTGGCCACTTGGCAACTGCGCTAACTTTAGCCGGATCCATTTGGACTCTTCCAGGGGCTACAATGAAGCCCAAGAAGGAGATGGTGTCGGCATGGAATTTGCATTTCTCAGCTTTTACATACAGGGGATTTTCCAGGAGCCGTTGCAAAACCTGGCTGACATGGTGCCTGTGAATGTCCAGATTGTCAGAGTAAATTAATATGTCATCAAGATAGACAAAAACAAAATGATCCAAAAAGTCTCTAAGCACATCATTAATCCTGGCCTGGAATACGGCAGGGGCATTAGTGAGACCCAAAGGCATTACTAAGTATTCATAATGGCCACTAGGGGTGTTAAAAACGGTCTTCCACTCATCACCCTCCCTAATGCGAATGAGGTGGTAAGCATTGCGCAGGTCAAGTTTGGTAAAAACGTCGGCCTGCCGGAACTGATCGAACACTGATGACATCAATGGAAGAGGGTACCGATTTTTTATTGTTATGTCGTTGAGGGGACTATACATGGTCGCAGGGTTCCATCTTTCTTGTTTACAAAGAAAAACCCTGCTCCAGCAGGTGACGATGAAGGGCGGATGAGTCCCGCCTTAAGTGAAGATTCTATGTACTCCTTCATAGCGTGTCTCTCGGGACATGAGACCGATTACAAGCGCCCCTTGGGGATGGTAGAACCGGGAATGAGGTCTATTGCGCAATCATAAGGTCGGTGTGGTGGGAGCGATGTAGCTTTGGCCTTATTAAAGGTCTCCTTAAGGTGGTGGTAGCATGGAGGTATGAAAATCAAATCCGGGTGCTGTAGTTATGTGGCAGAAACAGAGTTTATATTCGTGGCTGTTTTGGCAGGAGCACTAACCCTTACACTTCCCCACACAGTTCTTTCCCCAACCCCTGATCTTGCCTGTGGGCCAGTCTATGTGGGGGTTATGGTGCATGAGCCATGGATGTCCCAATACCAGGGTGTGTGCAGGTGAGTGGAACAAAAAAAATTAAATCGTCCGTGGTGGTTATCAATGTCTATGGCTACAGGTTCTGTGATATGAGTGATTGTGAATAAAGCGCTACCGTTAAGGGCGCTGGCCCTAAGGGGTGGTGTGATGACCCTCGTTCTCACTCCCAATTTCTTGGCTAAACCCCAGTCCATCAAGCTCTCATCGGCCCCAGAGTCAATTAACACATCTAATACTATACTATTTGAGTCATTGGTTACCTTAATGGGTGTCAAGGCACGCGAGGTAGCACTTGAGGCCGGATTCTGATCCCTCACCTGGGTTGACTTGGAAAGGCAGGTGGCCACGAGATGCCCCACCTCCCCGCAATAGAAACATCGCCCCTCCTTGAGGCGACGCTGGCGCTCTGCCAGGGAAAGTCGTGCCCGGCCCAACTGCATGGGCTCCTCTCCGCTCTCAGGCAACTGTACTGTTGGTTGAGGACCTGTAGCATAACTGGTGGTGAGGGAAAACTGCGACTGGTGATCTGGACGGCCTCCTTGGAGAAACTTGAACTCCCGTAGTCGTTGGTCTGTCCGGATGGCGAGGGCGATGAGGTCGTCCAAATTCGCAGGTGGATGGGTAGGAGTTGCTCCAGAACAGGCCCGGCCAGCCCCTTGAGGAAGACGTCGTGGAGTGCTGTAGCGTTCCATCCGCTCTCTGCGGCCAGGGTTCGAAAACGAATTGCATAATTTAAGGCTGTTTCTCTCTCCTGACGAATCCCGCTGAGCTCTCTAGCCCTTGCGCGCTCGGAAGAGACAGGATCAAAAGTCTTTTGGAGAGTCTCTGTGAAGTCTCTGAGTGAGCTGCTTATGTGAGACCCCCTGGACCACTCGGCCATGGCGCACTTCCTTGCTCTCCCAGCCAGATAGGAGATCATGAACGACACTTTAGCACGATCGGTGGGAAATGCGTGGGGCGAAAGTTCAAACTGCATCTCGCAGTCTATGATGAATTATTTGCATTGTCCGGGTTCGCCTATAAAGCGTTCAAGAGGGGCCAATCGGGCTGCCACTCCACTATGAATGGTGGGGGGTACCTGAGTCATGGTGGATGGCTGCGGCTCGGGCACCGGGGGTGCGGGACCAGGCCTGGTCATTTGGCTGAGCAGAAGTTGCACCTGTTCCGCAAGTTGACCCACCTGGTTGGTAACAGCGGTCCTGAAGTCTTCCTGGGTTCGAGCGATCCCCTGGATTCCCTGGCCCAAAACTGCCACCCGCTCCTCGTCAGCGGCGAGGCGGGATTCCTGCGCATGAAGCGCCGCAGCCCACTGCTTCGATCCTGCTGTGTCCATACTGGCCAGAGTTTACTGTCACGACCCGACTAGGACTCTGGACACAGATGCAGGATTTCTGAAAACAGTTTATTCTCAGAAGGGGAGAGGTCCAAAAAGGGAGTAACAAAACAGGCTATCAAAACAGATCTAACCTGACTACAAAACTAACAAAAATATTAACAACTCAAAACGCTCCGGCTATGGAGGAAAAAGGGCTAAGAACAAAAACTAACAAATACAACAAAAAGCGCTCCAACGGAGGCGATGCTAAGAAGCTAATCTTACCTGGCAAAAGGTTACAAACAAAGAATCTCCCGTGGATCAAAAACACAAAAAGTGGCAATGGCTGTGGACAAGACTGTGGCAAAGGAACGCTGGAGGTACGCACAAGAAGATACGAAAACACTCTGGCACAAGACAGAAGGAGGATGAGACATTTATACACATGAGGGAGGGTGACACAGGTGGGAGCAATCTGGCAATCAGGAAAGAAGTCAGACCAGTGAAACAGGAGGAAGGGCAAGTGACCTGAAACGAGAGGGAGAGTCAGCATTTCAAAATAAAACAGGAAATGACAAAACATGAAACCAGACGAAACCCAGACCAGACTTCACCCAGGTGTCACACATACAGTATACAGTTCATGAAATATATTTGGAACCTTGAGGAACACTATAAGTATAACTAAAGAAGTTGAAAAAATGACTAATGACTGCATCTGAAGTGAACAACTTACAGCAACAACGTAGGTAAATAAATCACATTACAAAAAAAATTGCAACTGCCAAAAACGAGAGGACTTAAAGAGAGGCCTTGAGGAGCGCTTCAATTATGTAAATCACAAGTTTGGACCCCAGTGTTTTATGTTTGCTACCAAGATTAAATGTCAATGAAAGGATCTGCCATTGGTCAATGTTCCTCTAAACAGGAGCACTCTAGTTTGTTTTTAGGAATTTGCTGAACAAATGTTTAACTCCCAAATTTTGAACTGAACTCAGTGGACCGAACGATATGGTGTCATTTCCGGGCCGGATTTGGACCCCGGGCCACCTGTTGAATAGCCCTGTGCTAGATCATCCATCCATCCATTTTCTACCGCTTGTCCCTTCTTTGGGGTCGCGGGGGGTGCTGGAGCCTATCTCAGCTGCATTCGGGCGGAAGTCAGGGTACACCCTGAACAAGTCGCCACCTCATCACAGGGCCAACACAGATAGACAGACAACATTCACACTCACATTCACACACTAGGGTCAATTTAGTGTTGCCAATCAACCTATCCCCAGGTGCATGTCTTTGGAGGTGGGAGGAAGCCGGAGTACCCGGAGGGAACCCACGCAGTCACGGGGAGAACATGCAAACTCCACAAAGAAAGATCCCTAGCCTGGGATTGAACTCAGGAATACTCAGGACCTTCGTATTGTGAGGCACATGCACTAACCCCTGTGCCACCGTGCTGCCTGTGCTAGATCAATAGATCGATAAGATAGGTAGTATATTGTGTCTACCCCCTTATTATTTATGGACATCCCCCACCTCATAGAATCCAGCTTGTGCTCCCTAAGCTTCCTACTGTCACAGGTCGTAGAAACAAAAGTCCAATGAACTTATTTTCACAGTACATTGAAGACAAAGTCTTTGAAGACATGGGGCCGTATTTATCAAGCTTCTTAGAATTACTCCCAAGAAGTCTGCTAAGAGTTGACTTATGAGTAAAGAAATTCTTCGCTGAAAGCTGCACTTAAAAGTTAGTTATCAAGCGTCTTACTCACACTTTCAGCGAAGTGTAGGACTGAATCTTAAGTGTCACACTCAGAGCTGAATTACGACATTACTATGTGCCGTAAACGGAATTTTAGGTGACGTCATTTCTGTGTCCATAGAAATGACCAATCACGAGTCATCAGTGGTGGGCGTGGCTAAGATGCGCAAGCAGTAGTTTGCCTCTACGGTAACTCCGGTGAAAACTTTAAGATTTAATTCAAATTCTGCTTTTTTTTTTAAATTAAAACTGACAACGCTTGGCCAACTATATGCATGCCTATCAATCTGGGTGAGTTATACTCTATCAAGACATAGATAACAACAATTAGATAGATAGATAGATAGATAGATAGATAGATAGATAGATAGATAGATAGATAGATAGATAGATAGATAGATAGATAGATAGTACTTTATTGATTCCTTCAGGAGAGTTCCCTCAGGAAAAATTAAAATTCCAGCAGCAGTGTACAGAATTGAGATCAAATTTAAAAAGTAAATAATGGGGGTATAAATGGAAACAAAATAGAAAAATATTACAATAGAATAAAAACAAAAAGCATCAATGAGAATACAAATATAACAGCAAAATAAGAATATAACAAGAAAAACTAGGCATTAGTGACCATGTTATGAAAGCTTATTACACTTTTATTGTTTTGCATCCCCCGTCATTCTAGTACCCCCCCTCCCTCCCAGAGAGGAGTTGTACAGTCTAATGGCGTGTGGGACAAAGGAGTTTTTTAGTCTATTAGTCCTGCACTTGGGATGAAGCAGTCTAGCACTGAACAGGCTCCTCTGGCTACTGACAACGGTATGCAGAGGGTGACTGGCATCATCCAGGATGCTCACTAGTTTTTCCAACTTTCCAATTATGCCCAAGACACGAAGAGGGAAGCATTCAGAGTCACCTGTGGCCGTAAACGAGCTCGAGGCTGGCGCTCAGATGGCATATCAACTTTTGAGAAGTTGCTGGATAAGATACTCGAATCTATCAACAAACGTTTTGACATGCTTAAAGGAAAAGCTTGAGGCTCTTACAAGCAAGCAGGCGGCATTGACCAACAGAGTGGAGGACATGCAGCAGCAAGGTTCCGAACATGAGCGCCGCATCGAAGCGCTCGAACAAAAACTGACTGAAACGCAGAAGAGCAATGAGAAATTGGCAGCTAAAATAGACGAATTGGAAGGGCGCTCAAGACGTAATAACTTAAAAATAGTCGGGATACCAGAGCAAGAAAAAAAGGGAAGACTTACGGATTTCGTTGCGGACCTGATACCAAAGTTGTTTGGAGCGAGTAACTTCTCCAAACCAGTGGTGGTGGACCGCACGCACCATGTCCCGCTCGCTCGCTATGGTGACGGCAAGCGCCCCAGGAGCATCATCGCAAGGATACACTTCTACCAGGACAAGGAGCTACTTCTTCGACTGAGCCGCGGCCAGGAGCTGATCTACAACGGCCTGCGCGTCTTCCTATTTCCAGACTACACTGCCGAGGTGACAGCGCAAAGACGGGCCTTTCGAGAGGTAATGAACACGCTGCGGGAGAAGGAAATCAAGTTTATGCTGCGTTTTCCAGCTTGCCTGCATGTGGAGTACAACGACCAGGTAAAGGTGTTTACCTCTCCTACAGACACTAAGACTTTCATTATAAAACATCTTAGTGGCTAATCATCAATAACGGCTTTACCACAAGGCTTATGATAAGCATAAAGCAGAAATTCACTTTTTCACTGAGGTTTATTTCACCGGAGGACGCAGGGAAAAAAAAAAAGAAAACACTTCGCTGCTTGGCGCAGTGAACGCAACTACTAGCATGTGCGCTGCGCCTGAAGATGGGGGTGGGGGACTCTTGGACTGGGGAATCGACCAAAACGACGTCGTATGGATAACATCACAATGGAGATTTCACTCCAAAACATTGAACTACACACGATGGGGACAGAGGGAGGGGGGAACAATGGGGTGTGAGTGTGTGAATCTGAGCATGAATGTGGAGGAGAGAGGTGCACAATTATATTTCAACTTACCAATTACTAAGGTTTTTTTTCACGTAAAGATAAAATACCCTAAAAAACTTTAATGTCAACTTATAAGAAAAAAATGACACTAGTTTCATGGAACGTCAGGGGTTTAGCCAAAAATATTAAAGCAGGGAAGGTTTTTTCACACTTAAATTCATTAAAAGCAGATGTTTTATTTCTACAAGAAACACATCTCTGTAAAGACAACCAACACAAACTTAAAGCTAGCTGGATATCTCAGGTTTATCATGCACCCTTTACTTCACAAGCTAGAGGTGTAGCCATTTTATTTCATAAAAATGTGCCTTTCATACTTACATCAAAAATAATTGACCCTAACGGAAGATTTATTTTATTAAATGGTCATATTACATCCTACCCAGTAACTTTTTTGAATATCTATGGACCAAACACAGATGACTCAAACTTTTATCACATTTGGTCTACTTCCTGATGATAGCTCATCTCATATCTACATTGGTGGTGATTTTAACTGCCTTTTGGATCCCACTTTAGATAGATTGTCAACTAAATCTCATGTAATTGCTAACTCAACTAAAACCATTAATAATCTTATGAGATCAAGAAATATCATACACATATGGAGAACAAAACATCCTAATAAAAGGGAGTATTCATTTTACTCCGCTGTACACAATTCTTACACAAGAATCGATTACTTTTTAGTGGAAGCCTCTGCTCTCTCCAATGTCAGTAATCCTGAGTACCACAGTAGAGTCATCTCAGATCACAGCCCCGTGAGTCTACAGATCCAAATTGATCTCCATAAAACCAAACAAAAATGGAGATTTAATCCACAATTATTATTATATGAAAAATTTTAAAGAATATATGAATAAGATTATCCAAGAGTTTATTGAGGTGAATGATAACGGAGAGGTCTCAGACTCTATACTGTGGGAAGCCCTTAAAGCTATTGTGAGAGGATATATCATTTCATTTGAAAGCACAAAACAAAGAGAAGTAAGAGAAAGGCATAAAGAATTGGAAAAAGAAATTAAAGAAATGGAAGAAATTCGTATAAATTCTCTTTTGCAGTCTGACTACAATAAGATGCTGAAACTGAAAAATGAATACAATTCTCTTCTTCACGGGGAAGAATCTAAACTCTTACTGAAAAATAAACAAAAACATTTTGAAATATCTGATAAACCACAAACACTTCTGTCTAGACAGCTCAAAGGAGATCAAGCTAAAGCTGCTATCCATAAAATATGCTCAAAAACAGGTGAAATATGTACAGATTTACAGGATATCAACAATGTCTTTAAAGACTTGTATTCAGAATTATATAAATCTAGTTCAGCTATATCGGTTAATGATTTAAATGATTTTTTTACTCCATTAAACCTACCTCAACTGAGTCCAAATCATCAGAATTCTCTAAACAGTACTATTTCAACTGAAGAACTGCTAAAAGCACTGAAATCTTTCTCCGTGAATAAAAGCCCTGGTCCAGATGGATTTGGTGCGGAGGTTTATCAAGCTTTTAGTGAAATACTGTCTCCTATAATACTAAGAATGTTAAATGACTCTTTCGTAAACAATAAACTTCCAAGCTCCTTGTATGAAGCTCATATATGTATAATACCGAAAAAGGGAAAAAATCCACTCAATCCAGCCAATTATAGACCTATCTCCCTGCTCAATCTAGACCATAAGATTCTAACTAAGGTTAAGCAACCACATAACAGAAATTATCCATCCGGATCAGGTCGGTTTCATCCCGGACAGACCTTCTTTTGGCAATGTATGGAGATTATTGAACTTGTTGTACTCGGACTGCATAGGAAACTGGAGTCACTGCCTGTCACCAAAATGTAAGAAACTGCCTAAAACAAATGGGATTCAAATACAAAAACACTAAATGAAAGCCATCATTAACAACTAAACATAAAAAACAAGGTAACAATGAGTTGAGGAAAAGCCATCGTGGACTATGGATGACTGGATGAAAATCATATTCAGTGCTGAATTGCAAGATGATGATGATGGAACTTTTGTTTGGAGCCGCTTCAATGAGATTTATGAAGATGACTGCCAAAAGAAAACACATTTCCACAGTCATTGATGATATGGAGCTACATGTCAGGTAATGACACTGGGGACATGGCTGTCATTACATATTCAGTAAATGCACAGGTTTACATTAAAAGTTTCTCATTCCATCAATTGAAAAGATTTTTTGGGATGATAACATCCTTTTTCAAGATGATCATCCATCTTGCCATAGAAAAAAAACTGTAAAAACGTTCATTGAAAAAAGATACATTAGGTCAATGTCATGGCCTGCAAATAGTCCGGATCTCAAATGAATATCTGTGGTGGACAGTGAAGAAAATGGTCCATGACAAGACTCCAACCTGCAAAGCTGATCTGATAACAGCAATCAGAGAACATTGGAGCAAGATTGATGAGGGTACTGTTTGTCACTCGTAAAGTCCATGCCTCTGACACTGCAAGTTGTTGTAAAAGCTCGAGGTAGTGCAACAAAGTTCCAGTGGTGTGTTGTCGTGGGGTTTTTCTTCCCGAAAATGTAACTGTTATACTATTTTGTTGATTTGTGTTTCTTGAAGCCAGTAAGTTACTATTTGAAATGACTATAGTTTTGTGTCATGTCTGTTATGTGCTTTTTTTCTACAGAATTAATTAACTGAATGAACATCCTCCAAGACTGGTGGTTCCATCATATGTTATCAGGGGTTGTAACATCTCAGCAGGCTGTCATTAGCACTGTGTAATGTTGTACAGTATACAGGTACGCATTCCTGTAACTTGAATTAGATAAGCACGTTCATTTCGAGGAGTATGTCTCAGCACCCTTTAAAGGCTTCTCAAATTAATTGATCCTCAAAAATAGTCTGGCTCTTTTTGATTGTT
This sequence comes from Entelurus aequoreus, assembly GCF_033978785.1. Taxonomy (NCBI): domain Eukaryota; kingdom Metazoa; phylum Chordata; class Actinopteri; order Syngnathiformes; family Syngnathidae; genus Entelurus; species Entelurus aequoreus. The sequence continues at coordinate 46,150,979 of NC_084735.1, read as the reverse complement.
GTAAGTTATACCAATATATTGAGCTGTTTCAGTACACTGGAAGAGCAAATCCACATGTATTGCTTTTGCTTTCAATATTTTTCCACTAGTAACTCGTATATAGATGTGGTCAATAGTGATCATATTGACATCAATATTTTAAGCCCTTCATTTCTGATACCAACATCAACTGATACTGATACATGCAGCAGGAGCTCTTCCCTCAAACTAATATTAGGAGATGTCTTCCACACACTATGCTTCTTTTATTGTGATGCTATTCACAAAATGCAAAATGAGAAAATACTGTAATTATGTAAGTCATAGGAAAAGAGTGCCATATGTATTTTGAACATTTTGTCTTAACAAAATACTCATTAATGAAACTAAAACAAGTTATCCTACTAACAACACGTAAGACAGGTTAGTCTTTTGAACAAATTCACAAATAACAACCTAATTAAATAAGTTTGACAAAAAAATAATAATTTGGAAATATGAAAATTTGTGTACGACACAAATGTAAAAAAAAAGTAAAGTGTAAATAGTTACACTCAGGGAAGCAGAGCTGGGTAGTTTTTTTTGGTTTTGCTGCCCAAATGCTGCCTGTGACTCAGAGTCTTATGGCAGCGGGCATCGTAACACCAAGATGTAGAGAAGGCAGGCAATGTGCAGACAAAAAGTCATTTTATGAGGGAAGAGTGGTCCAATGAGAGGTCCAACTCGGGTCAGCTAACGCTTCCTCCAGACTGGTACCTCTCCAGAATTTAACCGTGTTTACCTGGTATCCTCTCCAGGCTAGAGAGGGGGGACAGAGCAGAAAAGTGGCGGATCAACAGGTCTCAAACGGGGTCTATTTAAAGGCTAAAGTATATACATGAGTTTTAAGGCAGGACTTGAATGCCTCTACTAATGTTACAGGTAAACTATTATTGAGAGGGTCCAGAGTTCACGCTTGCCTGTCGTGTCAAATGGTCTCGAGGTAAAAAGTTAATATTTAGCACTAGAAGTCCTAATATTGCAAACAGCTCCTTGATGAGTTTCCTAGGAAGTGGGTCAAGTAGACAAGATGTTTGTTTTGTCTCATTAACGAGTCGTGAGAGTTCCCCTAGCGTTACCTCCTCAAAATGAGAGAGATTATCATGGAGGGCATTTGCTCTGATTCCCACATTTGCATCTTTATTTATAGAGCCCAGTTGAAGCTGGGATGTGGTGTCTTCAAACTCCTTTTTAATGAGCTAAATTTTATTTGTAAAGAATTACACAAAGTCAACAGTCGACTGGGTGGAGCTACTGGGAGAGGATCCTGTTAAGTCAGCGATGCTACTGTTTTAAAGGGAAACGGCACATTTTGGAGGGAATTTTGTCTATCGTTCTCAATCATTATGAAAGACATGGCAACAGATTTATTTTTTATTTTTATGCATTCTAACTCATAAATAAACGTAAATAAAAAGCCACTTACAGCGGAGCCAATGGGAGGTCCTCTATTCCACCCATTTAAACAAACAAAAAAAACATTCAAAAAGCGCCAACAATACTCCGTTTATATTTTGTGACTTGAATATTAACCCAAGTATAATTATACGAACTAACACAGACAAATTATAGTGGCCCCACAATCACAAGCTTGTGTGGCTAAGTTGACATCATCAACTGATCAACTGTTTTCTTGTTTTCTTGCTTGTCAATCTTTATTGTAGATCAAGCCTCTCACTTGGATAGTAGAAGGACAAGGACGTATTCCAACAAGTTGGTACATTTTAAAAGCAAATTTAGACCTGTAAATGACGAGAACGATACGAAAAGACGCTTGGTTCTGTCCCCCTTTTCTTCGCGAGGATTATGAGTCTTTCTTCATCTAAATGGGAATATATGAACATCGTAGCAGTCTGCATCCTAATGACAGCAAACATTGTACAGTAAGTGATGTTTTATTATGTGTGTTGGCTCTCATGAAGTCTGCAGTGAGTAGTAATCGGTGATGTTAAAAATAGAAAACATCTCGATGCGGTTTTGAAATAAATGTGCCGCGTATGCTTAAAAGGAGCAAAATACATTAATTTTAAATATTATAAATGTGCCAGTTACTACATTACATAAATACTCACAGCATGCATATACAGCCTTAATGGAGGTGTTTTGATGTTTTTTAAGGGCTTCATAGGCAGAATAGAGCGGCTCCCATAGGCTCTATTGCAATCTGACTTTTGATCACATTTATTTAATATTTAGAATGCATTAAAAAAATACATGTAATAATGATTATAAAAGATAGGCAAAATTCCCCAAAAAAGTTCAGTTCACCTTTAAACAAATCCATCCATCCATCCATTTTCCACCGCTTATTGCCTTTGGGGTCGCGGGGGGCGCTGGAGCCTATCTCAGCTACAATCGGGCGGAAGGCGGGGTACACCCTGGCATGGACGTGCACATGATTATAGAGGGGCAGGGGCTCAAAGTCAGAAAAGGGCAGGAATTTTTTTTTTGGTCCTTTACACAATATGGAAATTAATGTAAAATTAAATTTGATAATAGGAAGCTAACTACTTAGCTGTGTGTCCTTTGTGGGTAAAAGTGATTGCCATTTCTTTTGTGTCAACAAATTATTGTCATAATGAGTTAATTCACATTATCATAGGCTTGGAAGACATGAAAAGCAACAAAACACTGGTTTATTATTAGGCTATTTATTGTTAAAAAATAAGCACTTTAATATTGAACAGTGCAACATGAAATAAAAATAAATACCCAAATGGAAAAAAACTTCAATGTGAAAATCTGTCCTTCTTCCCTTAACTTGATGAAAACACCATCAAGTTGTAACTTATGGTCTTTCTCACTTGATGCTCAGACTAAACAACTGAAACGCAATACAGGGCCAAAAATATTGACCAGGGGCCAGTAGGGCTGTATCCTTTCTTTTTTTGGCATTGTGCTGCAGGCATAATCAACATGAATCAAGTTTAAATACAGATGGTAATATTCCTAACAGATAACCTACATCTTATATCCCCAGAATGCTGAAATTATTATTATTATTATTATTATTAATAATAATAATAATAATAATTATTATTATTATCATTATCATTTTTATTCTTCTTATTATTTTTATTATTATCATTATTATTATTTTGTTAACCCACACAGTAATAGCAAAGTCACAATAAACTTTATATCTAAAACTCTACTGTGAGAAAAATGTGATCCGCCGTAAACACAGTGCATTTTATTTTGAAAATTAACCCGGTGTTTTATTTTGTATTTTGTTCATTACTTCCTGTCCCGCACGGTCCGCTCTGCTCTGTGCGGACTTGATGTGCCGTGCTCAATTGATGCGCCGTGCTCCGACGTCCGGCAAAAACAGAAGCTGACACATTGAATAATAGAATAATACAGCGTTTTTCTGAAATATTACCCATATTAGATGCTGAATAAGTGGACGGCGACTAGACCATAACTCACAGGTTCAACTTGCTCCACTGTCACGTCTCAGGGGCGCAGTTGGCTCTCTCTCTTCTCACTTACTCACACTCGCCCTCTCTCTCTCTCTCTCTCTCTGGCGGAACGGCAGGCTCAAACAACCCGGTATTACAAGAAAACGTGGAGTTTTTGTACAGCTGTTTTTTTTTTTTTACAGCTCTGACAGGAATTTATTAATGTTGTTTAAAGGAAAAAAAACAAAAACACACACACACAGGAAAAGGCACTTTTTAAGACGAGGCAAAAAAGGGCAGGGGCTCGAGCACCCATAGGGCCCTATGTGTGCACGTGCCTGTACCCTGGACAAGTCGCCACCTCATCGCAGCCTTTAAACAAATATTTAGGATAATTTCTGTTGAGATGAATGAGATTGAAGTCGTACTTAGTTTTAGCTAAAGCAAGAGCGCGTTTATAAGTTATTAAACAATCACTCCATGCTTGGTGGAAAACATCTAGTTTGGTCGCACTACATTTGAGTTCCAGCTTTATACATCATTGTTTGAGAGCTCTGGTTTCTTTCATGAACCAGTGGGTACCTTTTAAAGTTTTAATGGTGTTACTTCACATTATCAATGGTGTTGCAAAGAGCATCATTAAAGTCGTTGGTAAGGCTATCGATAGAGCCCACATTATTGGGAAAGGGTGCCATTACCGTAGGCAGTAGGTTAGAGAGAGTCATGGTTGAAGCAGCACTAATATAATAGCTTCTAAAGCATTAGTATTAACAGGATATTGGTATTGGGTCCATCCATCCATCCATTTTCTACCGCTACCGCTTGTCCCTTTTGGGGTCACGGGGGGTGCTGGAGCCTATCTCAGCTGCATTCGGGCGGAAGGCAGGGTACACCCTGGACAAGTCACCACCTCATCACAGGGCCAACACAGATAGACAGACAACATTCACACTCACATTCACACACTAGGGCCAATTTAGTGTTGCCAATCAACCTATCCCAAAGTGCATGTCTTTGGAGGTGGGAGGAAGCCGGAGTACCCGGACGGAACCCACGCAGTCACGGGGAGAACATGCAAGCTCCACACAGAAAGATCTTGAGCCCGGGATTGAACTCAGGACTACTCAGGACCTTCGTATTGTGAGGCACATGCACTAACCCTTGTGCCACCGTGCTGCCCTGGTAATGGGTCATAACTTCAAATTTCATGAGGTAGTGATCAAACATTGATTTAGTATTGGGAGTACCATGACGTTAGAGGTGGCAACACCTCGGACTAAAAATAGATCTAAGGTGTTCCCGTTGCGATGTGCAGGTTCATGTACTATTTGTGTAAGACCACAGCTGTCGTGGTTGGGGGCGTGGTTAAGAGGGGAGGAGTATATTTACAGCTAGAATTCACCAAGTCAAGTATTTCATATATATGTATATATATATATATATATATATATATATATATATATATATATATATACATATATATATATACATATATATATATACATATATATATATATATATATATATATATATATATATATATATATATATATATATATATATATATATATATATATATATATATATATATATATATATATATATATATATATATAAGAAATACTTGACGTTCAGGGAATTCTAGCTATATATATATTTATTTTATTATATATATATATATATATATATATATATATATATATATATATATATATATATATATATATATATATGTATATATATGTATATATATATATATACATATATATATATATGTATATATATATATGTATATATATATATATATATATATATATATATATATATACATATATATATATACATATATATATATATATATATATATATAAAAGAAATACTTGAATTTCAGTGTTCATTTATTTACACATATACACACACATAACACTCATCTACTCATTGTTGAGTTAAGGGTTGAATTGTCCATCCTTGTTCTATTCTCTGTCACTATTTTTCTAACCATGCTGAACACCCTCTCTGATGATGCATTGCTGTGTGGCACGCACAAAAGTGCTTTCATCAAATGCACTAGAGTCTGGAATCGTCCATCTCTCCCTAGTATGGCCCAAAACCGGTCAATCCTTGCTTCCTGAGGAAGATCTTCACTGCCAAGCACTTGGTAGTCCACTACTTCTTCCCGGAGGCTATCCAGGTCCAATCGCAGCTGCGGCTTGGAACTTACAAGCATATTTCTTCATCTTACTCGTCGTCGGCGTCGCCACAGCTGTATCTTCCTCGTTCTTCTGCTTCGTCTCCTTGTTGTGTGCGCAGTTGTGCACTGCACTCTCTAAAAGCCGTAGATGTTATTGTCACATATGCATGTTCAGTAGATGGCAGTATTGTCCTGTTTAAGAGTGTCACAACATTGCTGTTTACGGCAGACGAACTGCTTTACGGTAGACGAAAACGTGACTGCTGTTGTTGTGTATTGTTACCGCGCTGGGAGGACGTTAATGAAACTGCCTAACAATAAACCCACATAAGAAACCAAGAACTCGCCCTAGATCATTCTACAGTTATAACGTGATTGGGCAGGCACGCTGTTTATATTGTGGGAAAGCGGACGTGAAAACAGTCTGTCCTCACTCAGGTCCGCATGGAGCTGGAAGGGGTGTGGCCTCCAGCTCCGCCTGAATTTCGGGAGAAAATTTGTCCCGGGAGGTTTTCGGGAGAGGTGCTGAATTTCGGGAGTCTCCCGGAAAATCCGTGAGGGTTGGCAAGTATGACCGGCACACCGCAGTTAACAAGCCGCTTAGGGCTAATGCTAACCGGGCTAGTAGGCGGAGTACAGTCTACATTACTACTACGCCATCCAAATTCATCTTGTCACTCTGCTCTAACTGGCAGACACGACCCTCTAGGAAGGACAACCAAGAGTCATATGAAATTGGTACATGAAGCCGTACTCACGTTTGTTCATTGAGTCTTGCCGGCTTTGAAGTATTCGGAGTTGGCGAAGCTAGGCTATGCTAGCTTGAATTTGAAGCAATGAAAAAAAATTAAAATAAATGCTTTGAATGATTAAAAAAAGTCGAATTGGAACCGCGATATAGCATAAGTTAACTAGTGAGGAGGTAATGATGAGAAAAGTTACCCGTAGATCAGGATAAAACAGAAGATACTATTTTTTTTAAATGTTGATTACATAAAAATGTAACTATTTATGAAAGTGATGACCATCGTCCATCTGACGACATCGGGCAAAGTGGCCTCCTGATTGACAACCAGGGGGCGGTTTCTCTCCTGATCAATCAGGAACAGGTGAGGAACAGCACTCAGGCCAAAAGTTAAAGTAGCGGCAAACAGGAAGTGGAACCAAAATAAGACCATTGCACAGGAAATAAAGGAAACTAAGGTAAACAATGAAGAAAAATCCAAAACAGTCCTGAAGTGTTATCTTAGGAAAGACACCTTAATCGCACCCAACATGACCAAATCCAATATCTCCTCTTTATTCCAATATCATCTGATAATATCGAATAGTCAATATTAAGGACATCCATATCCATATAATACACATTAGTATAGTATGTAGTACATTATACTAATATATCAAAAGTGTAACAGCTATGACACATTTAAGGCAGTACACACACACACACACACACACACACGCACACATAACCTCCACTTTGCAGTTGTGACCCAGTCATCTTCTCAAATTCCTGCTTTAGCTTCATTCAGCTGTTTTTCTACACCAGGGGCGTTTTATTCCTTGCTGAGTTCTGTTGAATTTGTGCTGATTTGGAACAACAACATCACAACAAACTTTGCTTGTTCAAGCTCGCTTCTCTCTTCAAAGCAACATTAAGTAACAATTGGCTTTATTGCACATTGGAGTGTCATTGACTGTGATAAAAACACCTAAGAGTAGTAAATGTATTTGTGGAATAGTACATGTTTGTGCTGTTCCAAGTTGGTTACAGCATGATGTCTCACATACATTTAATAGTGCAGAAGTATAAGCAAAACCAAAAATTAATATTGGCTCTCAAATCAAATTATTTTGCTCCAATGACCCTCAGTTTGTGAGCAATATATTATATACATAAAACAATGTATTACGAATAACACAACAAAACACACAGTTAATTGTGAAAATAAATATGGAGATTATTAAAACATGTCGATCACATAAATACCGATTTAAACAGCACGGTCAATATTTAGATTGATCTGCTTCCTGCAACTTCACACAACTTTGGGCAGTGTGGTGACCAGGTTGGTCCACCGACAATATCTTCCTTGAACTTGGTGATGCAGGGTCCCTATGGAAATCCGATACTACGACTGATACTACACACACTTGGTATGTTCATATGAATTAAAACACTAATTATTGCAAGGATGTGTTTGAAATGTACACATTTTATTTTTGCATCTCATTGCCCATAACTGTGATGCGTTCAAGGACCCTCAATTGAAGTCAAAAGCAAAAAAAAGTTTCAATTTTTCTTTTTTTCAAAAAGTACTAACAAATTCAATATAAAATGGCCAAAATATGATCCTAAATAGTCATATTCACTTAAGTATGAGTATACATCCGTCAAGCGTTCCTTTACTTCAAAGTATAAAGCAGAGACGAGCTGATACACATATGATTATCATCTAATATGAATCGTAATAAAACTAGGGATGTGCCGATCGATCGGCCACCGGTCAGTATCGGCCGATAGCTGTGAAAAAAGGATGTGATCGCCATTGCCGATATTAACGCCTTTTCTGGCCGATCACAAAAAAATAACGCTGGACTCTGGCTGATACTTTGCCGCCTGCGAGCAGTGTCGCATCGACCCTGCCGTTTCCTCCACACTGCGCATGCATGTGGCGGCGGCAATTCAAAACAAACCTGTCCGCGGTCTGAAAGTTTTTTGTTATCTGTGAAAGCGATGTTAAGTTTGCATCCTGCAACACATGCCACGAGAAAATATCTCGTGCAGAGGGCCTTGTTAAAAACTTAAACACCACCAATTGGATACGGCATTTGAAGAGCCGACATTTGTCTGTGTATGTTGAATTCTCGAGGCTCACAGCAGAGAATGAAAAGAGGACGACGGGAATAGCTAATGCTAAAACTAAGCTAACTCAGCCTACGCTGGGCAACACTCACCCGTATGAGCACGATAGCCAGAAGGCTAAGCAAATTTAAAAGACAATTATGGAATTCATCGGGTTAGATGACCAGCCTACACGCTACCTGGACGGAAATATTTCACAGACGTAGCCCTGCCCGAGCTCCTCCAGGTATTGTACTCTCACATAGAAAGTCTCCTTAAAGAAGGTGTCTCATCCTCTCTAAGCTTCACGAGTGTTATATTGAGCTTGGATGTCAGTCCTATGACGATGTTGAGCCTTACAGCTCACTGGTTTGATTCAAATTTCCTCCTTCAAAAAGCTGTTCTGTTCAGTTTTCTGGCTCCCACACTGCCGTAGCTTTAGCAGATGCATTTACAAAAATGTTCGGTAAGACTTTAATATGGGGAACATATTCACCATTAATTAGTTGCTTATTAAAGTAACAAAATACTTAATTTAGAGTTATTTGGACATTAGGCAAACATACAAGGGTAAGGGTTAGGGTTAGGGTTAGGGTTACTAATAAGCAATAATTCAGAGGTTATTCAGGGAAGACTCTTAGTTAATGGCTTACTGGTTGTATAATAAGGCCATGCAGAATAAGGCATTAATAAGTACTTAATAATGATTAATTAAGAGCCAATATGTTACTAATTTGCATGTTAATAACAACTAATTAATGGTGAATATGTGTTCCCCATACTAAAGTGTTACTAAATGTTCCAAACGTGGCATACTCCAAAAGACAAGGTGCACATGATTCTGAGAGATAATGCTCGTAAAATGGTGAAAGGTATGAAAGATGCTGGATTATCAAGTTTGGGATGTATGGCACACACACAGCAGCTGGCCAGCCATCATCGGTGACATTATTGCCACAGGCAGACGCATTGTGGGGCATTTTAGGCATTTTCCTTAAGCCTATGCAAGACTTCAGAGCATACAGAAATAACTCAGCCAGCCCACCAAAATACTACAACAAGGTGTAAGCACAAGGAGGAAATGGGCAAAAAATGCAACATACATATATTATTTATTTTACAAATCATTACGTTTAGTGAGTTGTTTTTTCTGTTGACATTGCACAAGAGAGTCTCTTGAAAAAGTAAGTAAAATATGTTTGTCTGAACTAGGGTGAATATATGGTTAATTTTAATGTGGCCAGCCAAAAACATCCACTATAAGAAAATACTTTTTTTTTGCATGTAATTTATGCGATCGGTATTGGCGTTGGTATCGGCCAATCTCACCCATAGATGATCGTATCGGAATCGATAGCATAAAACACTGATCGGCACATCCCTAAATAAAACATAATTAATATTATGTTTATATTATCATTGAGGCATCTCCTGGGACTTAAGTCTCCCCCTGTCTTTAAAAACTAGAGACGCCCTTGCTTTTGACTTTAATTGAGGGTCCTTGAACGCATCACAGTTATGGGCAATGAGATGCAAAAATAAAATGTGTACGTAACTTTCTCCTCTCCTGCCACAAATAATTTGTTGTATTTTCATCTTTCTTTTATGACTTTGTCCTTTTTCCAAATTACTGTTGCTGTGTGTGAATACTTAAAGGTGAGCTTTGTAGACGTTATGACGTCCATGTTGAGTGAAGTGTTCAAAGTTAGGTTTGTTGCGATCCATAGGTGGAACAAACTATTTAGCATTTTGGATAAGGGGTGTAGGTAGTCTTAGACATTGTTAATCATGGTGAAGCTCTGAAGCATCACTTGCTACTTTTGTTCAATCCCACCCATCAAAATACAAAGTTTGCCTATTTGACGTGCTGCAAGTAGGTATCCTCGTCCACTATGCTTGACAGCTTTTGTTTGCTTCAAAATGCTTGCTGAGCAAGAAATTTCTATCAAAATGCAAAGCTTGTCCGACACAGGAGCTTCTGGCACTTGTCAGTGATGTAAAATAATAATGAATTGGCTACGCCTTGAGGTTATAAAAGTTAGTGGCAATCTAGATGAGACGGTCTCTCCCAGAAGCTTACATTCTCTATTTCATGGCCTTCTGTTTAATGTATCTCCTTAGAAATTGGAAGAACAGTAAACAGTATACTATTCAGAATTTTCTGTGAGAAATTCAAATATCTATGCACCTATAAGAAAGGCATTCAAACAATTATGTCGTTCCCACGGCCTTGAGTGCATTTTTGGAGGCATGTTTGGGTTTTTCCTCCCCCACCAGATGAGCGCCTCTCAAAACATCGGCCGCTCAGATTATTAATATTTATCATTCACACATCCTGCCCTCAATTATTCTACACAACGGGATGAGATTTTGTCTCTGACTGAATAAATGGGACGGTGTTTATTTGGAAAAATGGGGCGCCACTGAAGGAGGCTTTTTTTGGACTTGATTTATTTTTTATTTTTTAATCACTGACTCAGATGATGCTTTCATGAACTGTTTGGTGACCTTCAAGTCACACCACCTTGATGACAACACTCTACTTTCCTCACAGCAATGTGAAACACATCACATAGACAAAAATCTTATTATGTAGTATTTTCAGAGGAGAAGGGATTCCTAATAGGATCAAGGCTACCCACCCGAGACACATTTAGGTTTTACACTTCTCTTTATTACTGTAATACACACAGCAAGGAATGTGGCAACCTGTGGCAACCTGGCTAAATAGCCTTTGCAAATGGAGCCACAACAATTCAGTACAATTAAAGTGTAAAAAACAGGATCAACTGAATTCTGTATTAATTTTTTGATATAAAATATCATACATATTATGTGAAGTTTACTATGAGAAGTTGAAAAATTTACAAGAATAAAGTCCAAAAGTTGTGGAATTTAAAAAAAAAAAGTATACCGGTACATAGATACGATCGTAATGTAATGAGGAAAAAATCCTAATATCACAAGAAAAAATTGTATTTCACAATTAGTAAGTGCTATATAATGAGAAAGAATTGTCACAACAGTACAAGAAAAATATATTTTACAAGAATAAAAGTATAATGAGAATTGTAAGAGAAAAGCATTGTTTAAACAGTACAAGAAAAAAGTCAAAAGTTTGTGAGAAAGTTACATTACAAGATAACCTTTTTTTTCAAGTATAAATCCGTAATGTAATGAAAACAATGGTTAGGGATTAATCCCTCATGACTGGGTTGCACTTGGTTTGGTTTTCTAGTTCCACTCTGCGCTCTTATTTTCTTAGTTTGACTTCCTGTGTTTCATGTTTTGTGTCTGCTTCACCTCTGCTCTTGGCCAGTTGGCTCCGATCACCAATCAGGAGGGTTCATTAGCAAGAGTTGTCTGTTTGACGGAGCAGGGTGGAAGGAAAACGTTAAACTTTTAGTTTAAACGCTTATCATTTGGCAAAGATGCTATACTATGTCCAATTTTATCATGATAAACTCCCGTTTGTGATCACCCTGGAACTAAGCAGTTTCGCATCTCTCCACGACTTCCAGAAACTGCAAGAAGGTGCCTTCTTTTGCTTCTGGCAGTCAGTACGCTCTACTCTGATTCGCCCATCAGAAGCATAATGGATTCATCACAAAAAGACCTGTTTTAAATTTCCAATGTCACCCGTTTCTTTACAAATGCTTTAAAATAACCACATCCTTGTGTAAATGGAGACATTTATAGAAGCACATTAATCTTGCATTAATATATTTTCAGAACCTAGTAGTAACCTGGTTTACACCGGTGCTACGGCCTGTAGGTTTTTGCCGCTCTTCCTGTTTGCATCTATGGAGGGTATTTTTGATTCACCTGTGGCCTACTGCTTTGTCCACATTGGTGATACCTGTTTTTCTCATTAAATATTATTAATTACCTGCTTGTCTCCTCCTGTCTGTACTTCCTAGGGTCCAGCATAGCCAAATGTAGCAAAAATAGTTACAGTGGGAAATATGCTGTAATGAAGAAAGTATTAACAGTATTACAATGATTGAAATATATTACAAGAATAAAGTTGTAAAGTAATTGAAAAAATAAGTTAAGAATGATTTTGTCACGAGCAGACCGGTTGCTTGCAACGTGACCCCAGGATGCAGAGACGGCATGCAGATAATAGATTAATGTATTTAGTACAAACCAAAAACTATTTTTAGCATAGACACAACACAATGAGGGATGATCCAGTCCTTCATAAAAAGCATCCCGATTGGCAACAATGGACAGGTGTGTCCTGATTGCCAATCAGGGACAGGTGAGGGAGGTAGTGCTCAGGCCAGAGATGAAGTGGCAGGAAATGAAAACAAGAAAACAAGCGCGCTGGAGTGGCAGTAATACCAAGCCACGGTCGTAACTACCAATGAGGACACCAAGGTGATGTCCTCTGTATTTTTAGGTGACAAAAAGAAGGTGATATTATTGACGGCAAATATACTTTGTGTAGGACATTGACAATACAATTTGTCTGTTTCACTGAAATTTGAAGTGTTACCTAAGAAGACTTTAACAACAGCATAATGTTTTCAAACGCTAGCTTTTTTTAGCAATGATGCAGAGTCTGTATCCTTAACAGTATCGCTAACCGTATCTACCCCACTGAATACAATGTTGGAAACACTCTGCATACCATCGGAAAATAGAACGCTGCAGTGGAAAAGGGGTAAGAGTGGCCTCACCATAGATGACAGATTATTAGTAATATTAGTATTGCTGTATCATTTGCCTCGAGCATTTAAGCAACCAAGAAAAAAAATTTCAGAACGGCAGACAAGTACTCTGAGACTTAAGACTCCTGGTGTCCCACAACAGTCATTTTTTATGATGAATTGGGGAGTTTAAGTAAACAAGAAATATCATGACATTAGCTTCAGGGATGCTAAGAAGATACGTTTGTACTGCACTGACATTGTACTGAAGCATTACATCTAACATGAATGACATCGCAGTGACAATATGACATTCCCAGAATCAAACCATTCCTTAAAGGGGAACTGCACTTTTTGGGGAGAATCATCATGAGAGACATGACAATGGATGTAATTTTTTTTTAATGCATTCTAAATATTAAATAAATGCGATCAAATGTTAAGGTTTTATATACATGCTGTAAGTATATATGTAATGTAATAACAGGCACATTTATAATAACATTTAATATTTATGTGTTTTGATCATTTTAAGCAGGGGTCCCCAAACTACTGCCCGCAGGCCGGAGCCGGCCCGCCAGCGTCCAAAATCAGGCCCGCGTGAAGTCCCAAGTATACAAAATAAAAATAAAAATAAAAACAATTTAAAAAAATGTTTTCTGTCTTTTCTTATCCACTTTGTACCGCTTGATACTCACGGTGTCTCCTAGCCGCTATATATATCTAATATATATATATATATATATATATATATATATATATATATATATATATATATATATATATATATATATATATATATATATATATATATATATATATTAGGGGTGTGGGAAAAAATTGATTCGAATTTGAATCACGATTCTCACGTTGTGCGATTCCGAATCGATTCTCACTTTTAAAAAATCAATTTTTTTTTTGTTGTTATTTTATTTATGTTTTTTTTTTTTTTTAATTAATCAATACAACAAAACAATACACAGCAATACCATAACAATGAAATCCAATTCCAAAACCAAACCCGACCCAGCAACACTCAGAACAGCAATAAACAGAGCAATTGAGAGGAGACACAAACACGACACAGAACAAACCAAAAGTAGTGAAACAAAAATGAATATTATCAACAACAGTATCAATATTAGTTACAATTTTAACATAGCAGTGATTAAAAATCCCTCATTGACATTATCATTAGACATTTATAAAAAAAATGAAATGAAAAATAGTGTCACAGTGGCTTACACTTGCATCGCATCTCATAAGCTTGACAACACACTGTGTCCAATATTTTCACAAAGATAAAATAAGTCATATTTTTGGTTAATTTAATAGTTAAAAACAAATTTACATTAGTGCAATCAGTTGATAAAACATTGTCCTTTACAATTATAAAAGCTTTTTACAAAAATCTACTACTCTGCTTGCATGTCAGCAGACTGGGGTAGATCCTGCTGAAATCCTATGTATTGAATGAATAGACAATCCTTTTGAATCGGGAAAAAATTGTATTTTGCTCCGTACCGCAATGTGTTGCTTAGCACTTCCCCGCAGCACGTTTTTGTTTTTGTTACAAAAATATTTTCACCTGCACTACGCCTTCCCTCTCTGCATCCTGGATTCATGACCAACACTACACAGCTGTGACACAAAACATAACAACAGTATTACAAATTAATGAATATCTGACTTAGAAATTGAGTACTGACCTAAAATCAAGTAATCAGTTGCATTATTCTATTTAGTGACTTATATCTATACACATTAATATATGTATGTTTTGAATAATTTTTATTTGGCAATTATTTTACCTTACTTGTAATAAATTGGAAATGATATTTTAGACAAATACACAGAATTAAAAGGTGTTCTAAAACTGTATTGTGTCATTACATTCTTTTATAGTAATAGGTCGGTTAATTATCTAAAGTAGGACAGCCTGAGGCATGAAACTCAGGGGCTGAAAAGGAGTCCCAGTTTATCTTGAACTCTTTAAAAAAGGCTAATGTTCTATTAACAACTATTTTAATAGAGCAAACAAAGTGTCCAGTACCATGTTGATAATATTAAAAACTTGAAAATTATGTGTCTAACCCAGCACGCCCAAGACATTGATACAACGTTGAATGTATATACATGTCCTTTAAAACTGACTATGAAACAGCGATGTAAAATAGTTGTATTTGTAAATGGAGACAACGTTAATGTCTAACGTTGGAGCCACGTTGTTTGTTGGGAAATGACTAACATTTAATGGTCAAATCAACGTCACAACCCGACATTGAATCAACGTCGTCAAAAAGCCTGTTGTTCCAACGTTAGGTTTGAGTTGATCAACGTCAGGACCTAATTCAACAAGTTATCAACGATGTTTTAATGTCTTGTTCCTGCTGGGAAAGTACACTTATTAAAGATTTTAAAAAAACTTTTTACATACCTCAACTTAAGAGTGCCCTAACTTCTGAGTGTTTTGAGATAAGAGCTGTTTCTCGGCTAACTGTTATGTTTTATGTTGCAAGCAAAATTTTGAGTTTCAAGCACCCATCATCAGTTGCTGCAGCAAATGTCACAGTGCCCGTTCGATCCGACCAAAACATGTATAAAGTGTGTGTATGCAGAAAAACCTGGCGTTCGCTTTTCTTGATGGCAATGTTGAGATGCTTCAAGAGTGAAATTAAAGTGGAAATGTGCGGTGACTCACGTCAACTTCATTTCTACCTGCTGTGGATACTTTGGCAACACTCAAAGGTGGTCGTCCATGCTTTGCCAACATTTGATTCCAAAAATGTAAAAGATCGAGGCAATGACACAAAATTAACTTTTTCGCCAAAACAATGCTTGAAATTCATATTTCTGAGGACATTTATTAATGTATCTAGGCGATCATTTTGCCACCTATTGCTGTCACAATGTGTTCCTGTAACTCTAGCACAGCTTGGCCAGTTGGGCAGACAGCTAGAGCGGCCGGTGGTTGCGGCGCATTAATGGCAACGGAGACAATGGAGGAATGGCCCGACTTTGTGTCACGTGGCTGCGACCACAAGAAGCTCTTCTGTGTTAAATTGAACAAAAAGTCAGATATGCTGTTTACATTTTAAAGATTTCAAACAAAATATATCATTTTCACATGAAACTCTAATCTGGCTGTGAGCAGGCTATTGTATGAACGCATTTTGTGGTAAGTTACACAAATTAATTTAACATAAGGGTAATCAGTCACCCACATGTACTCTCACCACTTCTAAAATTTTACATTGCAGCGACTATCTTTTCCCCGGTCTCATCGCCTGTTTTGGCCACATCCGTCATCTTCTCCTCTGACTCCACAGCATTGACAGCCTCGCACACTTCCTAGACTTAGACTTAGACAAACTTTATTGATCCACAGGGGAAATTGTTCCACACAGTAGCACAGTTTTAAAGGATGGAAAGGATAATGAATGTGAAAAATAAATGTGTTTGTATTAATGCGTGCGCAGACTTTAATACATAATGTGTTGGATTTGACCGTACGCCATTTTTTTAGGAGGAAATCCACGCAACTCTTAATACATTAGGACCAAGGTCCTACTCGCATGCATTAGCTTATAGCTGGAGATGGACATAACTTTGTTTTTCCAACCAAGGAATAGAAGAAAGTGAGTGTGAAGGACTGTGCTGATATAGTCATTGAATTAAAGAAATAAATCATGAAAAACATGACAGAGTGAGTATTCGACTTGACGCAGTAGTACGAGCGTATCACTGCTAGTTTGAACCATACTGAAGCAGAATGAGTCAACCTTCAGCCAAGATCATTGAAATTATATCTGAATGGTGGACATTTTTACATGAAAATATGGAGAAGCTGCTGATGGTGTGTTTGACAGAGAAGCAGAAGCAGCAAAGGAGATACCGTAGAAATCCACTCTCCAAGGTAAATTATGTACATTATTATAAATAAATGATAAATGGGTTATACTTGTATAGCGCTTTTCTACCTTCAAGGTACTCAAAGCGCTTTGACAGTATTTCCACATTCACCCATTCACACACACATTCACACACTGATGGCGGGAGCTGCCGTGCAAGGCGCTAACCAGCAGCCATCAGGAGCAAGGGTGAAGTGTCTTGCCCAAGGACACAACAGACGTGACTAGGATGGTAGAAGGTGGGGATTGAACCCCAGTAACCAGCAACCCTCCGATTGCTGACCCGGCCACTCTACCAACTTCGCCACGCCGTCCCTACATTGATTCATAAAACTACTGTAGTTGTGTGTACTACATTTTTTATACAATAGTAATTGTTTTTCTTTTTTAAAGGCATGTTAAAATTGTGCTGTTTTGGGGGCCGAACATCGATTAAATTGATTTTAATTCATTTCAATGGGAGATGTTGATTTGAGAAACAGTACAAGTGTTTTGATTTAAGAGCTCCATCACAGAACCAATTAAGCCCGTTAGTTGAGGTACTACTGTAGGTGCGATTAATCACAAGTTAACTACAGACAATATGTGATTAATCGCAATTAAATATTGAAAATCATTTCACAGCCCTGAAAAAGATTAAAGTGGCCCCTCAGCATTCTTTGCTCTTTCAATATGTGGTTGGAAAAATGTAGAAACGTATAGGAAAAAGTTGGAAACAAAACTAAATGAATTATTAAAATTCTATGAAAATGGCAGCTTCATTTATTAAACATTGGTATTGAATAGAATCACAAAAAAAGAGTATTTATTACAATACACATTGAACATTCCTTGTGATTAATTGTGTATTATCCATCCATCCATCCATACAACATTCACACTCACATTCACACTCTAGGTCCAATTTAGTGTTGCCAATCAACCTATCCCCAGGTGCATGTCTTTGGAGGTGGGAGGAAGACGGAGTACCAGGAGGGAGAACGTGCAAACTCCACACAGAAAGATCCCGAGCCCAGGATAGAACCCAGGACCTTCGTATTGTGAGGCAGACGCACTAACCATCAACAACATAATAATTGTGTACTATGTTGTTGATTATTGTATAAAAAAAAACAATCATCAAGTGTATTTGTTGGATTGTGATTATGGTATGTTAAATGATTAATGTGCAAATGGAGGACGTGTGTTTGTATTAATATTTAAAGACAAAGCACCATTCACGCAGTCTGACGCCAAGGTTAGGGTTACAGATTTATTATATTGTGCTCACCCAAATATTGTGTATGTTTGTGTCGCTGCAAATAAAGAGAGTCGTCCTGAACTGTTGACCCCAGCCCTCGAGCCTCGACCCCATTGTGTGAATGGGGAGCAGGTGACCCCTTTGGCGGACAGGATGACGCGGGTGATGAGCCTCTATAGGAGGCAGGGTGGAGTGACAGTGACATCACACACCCTCAGCCCATGGGGAGGATGTGAGATAATGACCCACAATCTTGTTTGTTTTCAATTTGGAGGAAGTTGACCTGTTCGAGAACTGGAGATAAGGAAAAAAATACTTCATGTGCTGATTTTCATTATTATTATTAAACAATGTGAAAAGATGGAAAACTGACACCTGACAGACAGCGGAGTGTAATTAAAAAGTCAAGCTGTGTAGATTCTTGGACTATTGCCCCGGTGGTCTGTGCACAAGTCCCAAACTTTCTCACTTTTGCTTTCTTTAAGCATGTGTAGCTTCCAGCCCACCCCCTGCCTAAAACCAAAAGTAAGAGTTTACATCAAAGCTGGAAATTGCGTCCAAAAATTGCTATGAATTAGAGAAGAGGTAGGATTAAATAAGATTTGCTTCTTCCTACTCCTTTCCGTACGTGTTTCAAAGAGAAATGAGAATGTGTGGGTGATATGACGCAGTGTTTTTCAGCACACTGGTGTACCGTGAGATATTGTCTGGTGTGCCGTGGAAGATGATGTCATTTCACCTAATTGGGTTAAAAATATTTTTTGCAAACCAGTAATTATAATCTGCAAATAATGTGCCGTTGTTGAGTGTCTGTGCTGTAATACTCTTCCATATCAATAGGTGGCAGTAGGTAGCTAATTTATAAATGGTTGATTTATATAGGCTAGTAAGGTAAAGTTTTGTACCTGACAAGGCCCTGCAGGACCGCCCCCGGCCGTTTGGTAGACATCCAGACGACAGGGGGCGCCCCGCCTTACCCCCGGCGCACACCAGGAGACACCGCCATCCCACCACTTTAGGTGGCATTGAACAATCCATATAACACGTCACAGATGACGTCACGCTAACATCACGTGACACCTCTGATGAAGGCTACAGAAGCAAGGTATCCGAAACTTGTCAGGTACAAAACTTTACCTTACTAGCCTATATAAATCAACCATTTATAAATACACATCAGTAGGCTAAATTAACCTCTTCAACATAGTAGGTAGCTAATGCTTTGTGGATGTTGGGAACATCGTTTGTCGTGATCACAATATGCAGACGACAGCGGGAGGCAGGGTGCAGGTAAAAAGGTGTCTAATGCTTAAACCAAAAATAAACAAAAGGCGAGTGCCGCTAAGAAAAGGCATTGAAGCTTTGGGATGGCTATGCAAAACAAAACTAAAACTGAACTGGCTGCAAAGTAAACGAAAACAGAATGCTGGACGACAGCAAAGACTTACAGCGTGTGGAGCAGCAGACGGCGTCCACAAAGTACATCCGTACATGACATGACAATCAACAACAAAATAGGATACACTACACACAGGAAAACACCTAAAAACTCAAACTAAGTCACGGCGTGATGTGACAGGTCGTGACCTTACACCTACTTTGAGACGAGCTATAGTGATACATGGTAGGTTATGGTTTGGATTTATATCCAACAATTGCGAGAATTACTTTTTACTGTCAATATCGGCTGCTGAGTTTCATTTTTTATGTTTTCCGCAAGTGGTGCGCCTCGGGATTTTTCCAATGAAAAAAATGTGCCTTGGCTCAAAAAAGGTTGAAAAACACTGATATGATGCATCATATTGGATCTGTATACATAAACCCAAACCTCGGACCCCCTCTCCAGGGACCCAGGCTTAGACTGAATTTTTTTTTCTCACCCCACCCCCTCCCCAGCGTTTACCTGTTTCTCACCTTTTTTGTAAGGGGCGCCGGAAGTTGCCAGACCCGTCAGCGATCCTGTTCTGTCTCCCTGTAGTGTTTGTCTGCTCTTAAATGGGATTGTGCTGAAAATCTTAATTTCCCTCCGGTATTATTAAAGTAGTTCTGATTCTGATTCTGATTCTGATAACCATAACTTCATTGAACTTTCTTCTGGGCATCTCGCTCATGTATTCGCTACAGCGTGTAGTTGTGTATAGTTCTTGTTGTGTCTCCTGAATAGTCGGGTACCACTGTGCATTTTATATTTCTTTTGTCAACCTCATGTAACTTCAGGTCTCATCACCCCAATGCTAAAACAAGTGAAACCAGACAAAAAACAAGTATTAAAACAACAGAACAGTGGTTAGAAAAGTGTTTGCATGTCAGCGATTCCGTGCATTTTGATTTATATTCGGCCAGGAATAGAAAGTACACCCTGAAGGACCCCCAAATGATTGTTTAAGTTTCAAAATATATTTAGGGATCTAATTATTTTCAATCAATACCGTGCTACTAAAAATATACCACAAAAGACATGTTCTTATCATTTATTTTAAATATATGTTTTTTATTTCAGCATCAACTTTAACCTATATGATGCGACTCATCTCATTAGCGTGTCCAAGTGTGTGTGTGAGGCTACTCTTTATCTGCTCCCATGTTCAAGGTAAAGTTAGACAATGAGAAGCATGCATGTCTTGTCAGATAAACGCATGACTGTCTGACCGAGTTTATCTTAATTACTATAGGAAGAGAAGGTCCGGTTTAGTGAACACAACATTGTGTAATATCTAAGGTCACATGTTCTATCTAATAATACTGTTTGTCCTTCATACAAAAAAGCAAACAAGAGGTCAGTTGTTTTTACATGACTGGCTTACAATGGTTTCAAACATACAGTATGTCTGTAAACAATCATTGAGTTAAAGGGGAACTACAATGATTTAAATCGACATTTAAAAAACGTACTTGTGGTTTTACAAACCCCGTTTCCATATGAGTTGGGAAATTGTGTTAGATGTAAATATAAATGGAATACAATGATTTACAAATCCTTTTCAACCCATATTCAATTGAATGCACTACAAAGACAAGATATTTGATGTTCAATCTCATAAACATTTTTTTTTTTTGCAAATAATAATTAACTTAGAATTTCATGGCTGCAACACATGCCAAAGTAGTTGGGAAAGGGCATGTTCACCACTGTGTTACATGGCCTTTCCTTTTAACAACACTCAGTAAACATTTGGGAACTGAGGAGACACATTTTTTAAGCTTCTCAGGTGGAATTTTTTCCCATTCTTGCTTGATGTACAGCTTAAGTTGTTCAACAGTCCGGGGGTCTCCGTTGTGGTATTTTAGGCTTCATAATGCGCCACACATTTTCAATGGGAGACAGGTCTGGACTACAGGCAGTCTAGTACCCGCACTCTTTTACTATGAAGCCACGCTGATATAACACATGGCTTGGCATTGTCTTGCTGAAATAAGCAGGGGCGTCCATGGTAACGTTGGTTGGATGGCAACATATGTTGCTCCAAAACCTGTATGTACCGTTCAGCCTTAATGGCGCCTTCACAGATGTGTAAGTTACCCATGTCTTGGGCACCAATACACCCCCATACCATCACAGATGCTGGCTTTTCAACTTTGCGCCTATAACAATCCGGATGGTTCTTTTCCTCTTTGGTCCGGAGGACACGACGTCCACAGTTTCCAAAAACAATTTGAAATGTGGACTCGTCAGACCACAGAACACGTTTCCACTTTGTATCAGTCCATCTTAGACGAGCTCCGGCCCAGCGAAGCCGACTGCGTTTCTGGGTGTTGTTGATAAATGGTTTTCGCCTTGCATAGGAGAGTTTTAACTTGTACTTACAGATGTAGTGACCAACTGTAGTTACTGACAGTGGGTTTCTGAAGTGTTCCTGAGCCCATGTGGTGATATACTTTACACCAGTGACGTGCAGTCAGGGGAGGCAGGTGAGGCGGGGCCTCACGTGCCATCATGGAAAGAAAAAAAATTAAATAAATTGTTATATGTATCCAGTGATTATACTATAAAGTTATTTTCCATTTAACTTCACCAGTTTTAGATTATTTGTATTCAAAATCGCTGAATTTTCACATTTGCCGTTCAAATACTGAGAAGAGACTTGCTGTGAGTCACCAGCCAGTTGAGGCACGTCACTGAGTTGAGCCTCACCATGGATTGCGCAATGACTCGGCTAACTGCTGGCCTGCTGTGCAGTGAGACCGTATTGCTATATGAATTATATTATACATTTCCATAGTTTAGTTACCTGAGGTATATAATGTACAGTGTATTTTGTCAACAACTGTATGTGTGTAACGTATTTCTTGTGCTGAGCAATCATAATACGGCTGCGAAGAAGCACTGGCTGAGGCTCGCAGTAATCCCGCCTCCTGGTGGTAGAGAATGCCCCCCCGCCGTAGAATGCACCCCCTGACGGGAGTGTTATATCAACTAAAGCCCACACTTTAACTTTCCACGTGCAAGATTGAATCTATTTAAAAAAGTTATTTAATAAGAAGCCAAAAAGTGCAAAAACAATCACGTTCGTGTTGGAGGAGTTGTGAATGACTGCAGGGCCACAACATTAGGTACACCTGCAGACTGCAGCACGGATTTCATATTTCAGTCATGCACAACTCCTCCAACACGAACATTATTTTTTTTGCACTTTTTGGCTTCTTATTAAATAACTTTTTTAAATAGATTCAATCTTGCACGTGGAAAGTTTAAGTGTGGGCTTTAGTTGATATAACACTCCCGTCAGGGGGTGCATTCTACGGCGGGGGTGCATTATCCGGCACAACAGCGGCACAACAGTGGCACAACAGCGGCACATGGACTTCATTTATAAGTAAAGGTAAGACCATAATAACGTTTTTTTTATTAAATGTGCTTTTTTGTGTGCTACAGTTTGTATGTGTAAAGTTAAAGTTAAGTTAAAGTCATCATCATCGGCGGTCACTCGTGGTCGAGTATGACTGTCCTCCTTCCTGGTCCTTGTGGGTCTTCAGGTGGGCGTAGAGGCCGATTCTGGACCCGATTATTCTGGAGCAATGTGGACAAGGGAATGTAGTGGTGGTGGGTTTGGGTTGGGCCTGTTTGGTGGATGCTCTCTCCTTTCTTAGTCTGCGCTTGTCTTGTGCAGCATGGCGGAGGTCGTCATTATATTGTGCAGCACCCTCACGGACAAAGTTTCTCCACATCGTCCTGTCTGTGGCCTTGACTTCCCAAGACTTAAGGTCTATGCGACACTTTGTCAGGTTTGCCTTGATGTTATCCTAAAAACTCTTCTTCAACAAGCTGGGAATAAAGGACTTGTTTTGGGAGACGAGAGTCAGGCATGCGGACTACATGGCCCGTCCATCTGAGTTGGTTTTGGGCAATCGTGGCAGTGATGGTGGGCAAGCCAGCCTCCTCCAGGACGCTGGTGTTGGTGCGTCGGTCCTCCCAGCTGATCCTGAGGATTTTTCTGAGACATCTATGATGGTAGGTCTCGAGTGCCTTTAAGTGCTTGCTGTAGGTGGTCCAAGCTTCTGACCCATACAGAAGGGTGGGGAGCACGACTGCTTTGTAGACCAGGATTTTGGTCTTTGCTTGTAGGTCATGGTTCTCGAAGACTCGCTTCCTCAGCCTCAAGAAGGCCCCACTGGCACAGCTGAGGCGGTGGTGAATTTCATCGTCAATGACAGCTTCAGATGACAGGAGGCTCCCGAGATATGGGAAGTGGTCCACATTTTCCAGTCGAATTTTGTCAATTGAGAGGTTTGGGGGCAGGACAGGCGCACTACTGTTTGGTGGTGATTGGTGGAGAATTTGGGTTTTCTTTATATTGATGGCAAGACCAAGCTGTTTGTATGCCTTCGCAAAAGCAGACAGAGTGCGCTGTAGGTCCTCTTCTGAGAGGGCTACGAGGGCATTATCGTCTGCATACTGCAGCTCCATGATGGATATGGTGGTGGTTTGACCTTCAGCCCTGAAATGGTTGATGTTGAGGAGTTGACCGTCGGTTCTGTACATTATTTCGACTCCCTGGAGATGGAGGATAGTAGCAACAAAAATGGAAAATAGTGTTGGAGCGATGACACATCCCTGTTTTACACCTGTGTCTACACTAAAGGGTTCCGTTTCATCTCCACTGCCACTGAGCACTGTGGCTGACATGTTATCATGCAGTAGTCTCAGTACCCGGATGTATTTATCTGGGCAGCCAATCTTAAACAGAAACAGCCAAAGGGCCTGACGGTTAACCGAGTCGAAGGCTTTGGTGAGGTCTATGAAGGCCATGTATAGTGATTGGTTTTGTTCCCGGCATTTTTCTTGCAGTTGTCGTGTGATGAAAATCATGTCTGTGGTGCCTCTGCTTGGGCGAAATCCACTCTGAGCCTCAGGAAGCACGCTTTCTGACAGGGGGGTGAGTCTGTTGGCCAAAACCCGAACGAGGGCTTTCCCTATGGTGGACAGGAGAGAGATGCCACGGTAATTCCCACAGTCTGCCTTGTCTCCTTTCTTAAATATGGAGACAATTAGGGCATCTCTGAGCTGTGCAGGGATTTCCTCTTCTTCCCATATTTTGAGAAGCAGGGCATGGCTGTGCTTGGTAAGATCGGATCCACCTTTCTTCAGGACCTCTGCTGGAATGCCGTCGGGCCCAGCAGCCTTGTTGTTCCTCATCTTTCTAATGGCATCCTGCAGCTCATCCAAGGTAGGTGGTTCTCCCATGCTTTCATCTGTGGGTTGTTGTGGGAGTTGGTCAAGAGCCTCCATCTCAGGTATAGTGTCCCTGTTTAAGAGGTCCTCATAGTGTTGGTGTTGGTGATGACCAGGTTGTGCTCCGAGCACTTAGTTAGCAGTAGTGTGCCATTTGAGTTTGTATTTCCGACCCCTCCTCTCCCCAGCGTATCCCTCCATAGGTGGTGGTTTCGTCCCACTCTGGCGTTGAAGTCTCCGAGCAGGATTAACGTGTCCTCCTTGGGGACTTCAGATAGAACTTTGTCCAGGTCAGCATAAAAGGCTTCCTTAACTTCATCCTGTGCATCAAGGGTTGGTGCATAGGCACTAACGACCGTGGCCATATGACTGCTAGCAAGCATAAGGCGTAAGGTTATTGGGCGCTCGTTGGTGCCCACAGGGAGTTCATGGAGGTGGTTGATGAGGCAGTTCTTAATAGAAAAACCCACACCGTGGATTCGTGGCTCATTTGCAGGCTTTCCTTTCCAAAAGAAAGTATATCCGCCTTTTTCTTCCTTCAGCTGCCCTTCGTCGGCCAGTCGGGTCTCGGAGAGTGCTGCGATGACGATGTGGAACTTCCTTAGCTCTCTGGAGATGATGGCAGTTCGCCTTTCAGGTCGATCGCTGGTTTGGTTGTCCGTGAGGGTTCGCACGTTCCAGGCTCCAATGTGTAGTTTGTGTTTTCTTTGTTCTCTTTGTTTCTGACCGCGTGGTGGTGATCCCTCTGGATGCAGTATTCCAGACAGGATGTTGCGAGGCAGGCTATTTTTAGGGTACCTTTTCTAACCCCCTCCCCTACTGGGGTGAGCAGAGTGGATCCTGAATGGGGCTGCTCAGTCATGGGTGCAGCTGCCGAGAAGCTCTTCTGCCTCAGTCCATGAGCTTAACGACTGAATCTAACTGTGTGCCAGGTTGTGGCTAGGGACTGCCAGACTTCACTGTCCTGCCCCCGTTACCACTTCCCGGTCGCCAAAGGACTTTGAAGTATCCGGGATGTAAAATGGATGGGTTCCCATTCGGGAGGACGCCTGCGCGTGACGTCTTTTAGCGTGGGGAGACTGATGCGCCTGCAGCCACCACACGGTCCTTGGCAGAGAGGGGCCTTGATCCAGTGGCATGGATCCATGACGACTGGA
Organism: Entelurus aequoreus; assembly: GCF_033978785.1. NCBI lineage: Eukaryota > Metazoa > Chordata > Actinopteri > Syngnathiformes > Syngnathidae > Entelurus > Entelurus aequoreus. The sequence continues at coordinate 46,124,891 of NC_084735.1, read as the reverse complement.
GACCACCCTCTGTTGCAGCCTTCATCCGTCTTCAGTGCCGTTGTGACATGCAGTGTCATCCTCCGCCACTTCCACCGTTGAGGTCTTATATCTATTTAACCCATAGATGGGGCAGTGGTTAGCGGACGCCAGGGCGTGTCCACACACTGGTGGGCCTGCACGTCTCGCCTCTGGGGCCCACTGCTGCTCCGAGATCCCCTACAGTTTAACCTGTGTCCGCAAAGACGCAGTTTACCGTGTGTGGCCACGAGGAGGCACCACAGAGGTCTTGGTGGTGGAGAGGCTTTGTACCAGCAGGAGGAGGCTTACGCACTCGGCTCCTCTTTTCACCCACCCAGGGGCTAGCTGGAGGCGATAGCTTTAAGCAGAGTAGCAAGCAGGGGCAGCATGCAGCATGCACTAACTACAAGCACTTCTGCCACAAATCTAACGCACTGACGCATCACACGCACCCTGTGCGCGAGCACTCACACACTAAGTGGGGCGAGTTAAAGTGGCACTAAGTTAAAGTACCAATGATTGTCACACACACACTAGGTGTAATGAAATTTGTCCTCTGCATTTGACCCATCCCCTTGATCACCCCCTGGGAGGTGAGGGGAGCAGTGGGCAGCAGCCCGGGAATAATTTTTGGTAATTTAACCCCCAATTCCAACCCTTGATGCTGAGTGCCAAGCAGGGAAGAATGCTGGTATTAGCTTTTAAACACAACCCGTTACCTGCTGCCAATCAAATGGTGAATAAGATACTCTTAAGGGTTCATATGTTTGTAAATCTGACTGTGATGAAGTCAGTGCCTCACTAGCCATGAACCTCACCGCACGTCACTGCTTTACACACTGATGTCGCTTGTTGATGCAGTACAGCCTGAGGGATTGACGGTCACGAGCTTAGCTGCTTACGTGCAGTGATTTCTCCAGATTCTCTGAACCCTTTGATGATATTACAGACGGTAGATGGTGAAATCCCTAAGTTCCTTGCAATAGCTGGTTGAGAAAGGTTTTTCTTAAACTGTTCAACATTTTGCTCACGCATTTGTTGACAAAGTGGTGACCCTCGCCCCATCCTTGTTTGTGAATGACTGAGCATTTCATGGAATCTATTTTTATACCCAATCATTACACCCACCTGTTCCCAATTTGCCTGTTCACCTGTGGGATGTTCCAAATAAGTGTTTGATGAGCATTCCTCAACTTTATCAGTATTTATTGTCACCTTTCCCAGCTTCTTTGTCACGTGTTGCTGGCATCAAATTCTAAAGTTAATGATTATTTTCCAAAAAAAAATGTTTATCAGTTTGAACATCAAATATGTTGTCTTTGTAGCATATTCAACTGAATATGGGTTGAAATAATTTGTAAATCATTGTATTCCGTTTATATTTACATCTAACACAATTTCCCAACTCATATGGAAACGGGGTTTGTAGATATAACGTATTACCAGTAGATACTTTGGTGTAAATGATGCTCTAAAGCCACTTTTACAACCTGTTTTTTGAGTCTGTCTACAAGATGTTCAAATGTGGAGGCGTTCCCAGAAAGTGCAAATGAAACCACACCCCACACTCTGCAAAAGTATAAAAATGTATCTTTTGAAAGTGTACACTATTTACATATATATGTTGAAAACATCAGTGATATCTTATTTCATTTAATTTCATTTCATTTTACTCTTTGTCAATTCATTTCTTTTAATTTAATTACATTTTAGTTTTATTTTATTTAGGAAAGTTAAAGGGGAACTGCACTTTTTTTTGGAATTTTGCCCATCGTTCACAATCATTATGAGAAACAAGAACACACAAGTTTTTTTTTCGCTGTCTAACATGTAAAACATTTCTCATTCTTGGTGGCTAGCAATGGAGCTAATGGGAGCAATCAATTCTACCTCTAAATCGCTTTAAAAATGCATTCAAAAACCGCCAACAAAACTTCATTAACGTTCAATAACCCGCATAATAACCAAGCTGTAGCGACATTGTTTTTGTAACACTAAGGAACTTTTATTCTAGTATAGTAACACATCGCCATGCTAAGGTATTAGCCATGAAAAGCTAACTACGGCAAGAGATAAGCTAGCTTCTATGTCAGCACGAAACACATTTGAGTTTGTAATGCACAACACTGCGATAGGACACCAATCTGTACTGACTGAAAAACATGAACAATCATATTACAGTATCTTTAAAGTATTTGCCCACATTTCATGTTTTGTTTGTACACAGTGCTGCGTGTATCATGATCAATATTAAAGTGACTCACTCGATGGACAGTTCTTCGTCTGGTCCAGCTGGCCGGGGACGTTCCCTGTTGATTTTGGGTAAGCACGCCATTTATGTCGAAATAGCCTGGCTCCAAGTTCCATATTTATAGCGTCAAAATCGCTTTCGTCCCTTCTCCCGGCTTCCATCTGCTCCAACGTCTCACCCTTCCTTCCTGCTCACTTCTATAAGCAGCAGTATATTTAGCTACAAAATTATAAGGTTGTAAACCCTCATTTGTCAAAAAATAGTTGTCTTTGTTGTCTGTTACCAAGTCTGCCATGATAAGAAAACATACTTGTGTTTTATTCCAGAAGTAGGAACACACAGGTAGTCAGAAGTCAGACGTGCGTTGCTATGGAAACGGAAATCCATGTGCAGAAGAAATCAGTCCCGGAAATGATAAAAAAAAAGATCAAACTACGGTAAATACTGAACATATTACATATTGTTATGAACGTGTCTGTTACTACTTTCTTTCTTTCTTTCTTTCTTTCATGTTTATTTCGAATATGTAGACAAAACAAAAACAAACAAATTTTGCAAAAAACAACAAAAAAGCCATTCAAGAATGAATAACAAAAACAATAATAATAACAATAATAATAATAATAGTAATAATAAAAATCAAAAAGAAACAAGAAATGAAAATAAACATTAATGTAAACATATCCGAAAAGGAGTGAGAAGAAGTAAAAACTTATGTACTCCCACCCCTCTTATCACTTACTGTGTGTTTAATAATAATAATAATAATAATAATAATAATAATAATAATAATAATAATAATAATAATAATAATAATAGTATATAATAATTTTATGTTATATAAATACATATACATATATAAGTATGTACATATATATATATATATATATATATATATATATATATATATATATATATATATATATATATATATATATATATATATATATATATATATATATATATATATATCTACAACGTACATTTAACAAGTAACTATGAATGTGACACAACAGCGTGTATACATAGTATACATACACATACAAACCTACTGACTCTTAGTGCAGTTCACTATATCCTGTGAACAATATATTTTTGTACATTCTTTTAAAAACATTGATGCTTGGACTTTGCTTATGTACTTCGCTCAGATTGTTCCACAACTTGACACCTGTGATGGAAATGCGAAAACTTTTCATGGTGGAATTTCTCATCTGAATTTTAAAATTGAGTTCGCTCCTCAAACTATGCCCCCCCTCACGTTCACTAAACATGTTTTGAATGTTCAGTGGTAACAAATGGTTCCTAGCCCTGTACATAGTTATTGCTGTTTGATATGAGACGATGTCGGTGAATTTTAATAATTAATAAATAAATAAAATAATGCAAGTCTACATTATATATAGACTTGCTGTGTGTATCTAAAAAAGTTGATGGAGGGTTTTAAAGTTGTTTTAGAGGACTTTGAAGGCTACAACAGTGACTCTCATTAGCCACATTTTCGAAGTGTTTTTAATCATCTTTAAAATGCAAATGTTCTCTGATTGGCTGCTTGGTCTCCAATGAGATTACTCTGAAAAACTATTTTCAACATAGCGGCGCTGCCTGTATGGAACAGAAAGAGCAACTTTAAAATGTAAGTATAGCTTTACGTCATACTTGCCAACCCTCCCGTTTTTACCGGGAGACTCCCGGTATTCAACGCCTCTCCCGATAACCTCCCGGCAGAAATTTTCTCCCGACAAACTCCCGGTATTCAGCCGGAGCTGGAGGCCACGCCCCCTCCAGCTCAATGGGGACCTGGGTGGGGACAGCCTGTTCTCACATCCGCTTTCCCACAATATAAACAGCTTGCCTGCCCAATGACGTCATAACTGTAGAATGATGGAGGGCGAGTTCTTGGTTTCTTATGTGGGTTTATTGTTAGGCAGTTTCATTAACGTCCTCCCAGCGCGGTAACAACACACAACAACAGCAGTCACGTTTAGTCTACCGTAAAGCAGTTCGTCTGCCGTAAACAGCAATGTTGTGACACTCTTAAACAGGACAATACTGCCATCTACTGGATAGCCTCCAGAACACTGAAATTCAAGTATTTATTTTATTTATATGCATAATAAAAAAATAAATAAAATAAAAAATATATATATATATATATATATATATATATATATATATATATATATATATATATATATATATATATATATATATATATATATAGCTAGAATTCACTGAAAGTCAAGTATTTCATACATATACATATATATATATATATATATGAAATACTTGAGTTGGTGAATTCTAGCTTAAATACATTCCCTTCTTAACCACGCCCCCGCCCCACCCCGACCACGCCCCCACCCCCCACCTCCCGGTATCGGAGGTCTCAAGGTTGGCAAGTATGAACTTTATGTATTCATTTAAAACATTTTAAAAGCAGACATGTAAAGTTGGGGTGACAATAGTGATATAAAAATGTGTTAAAATACGAGACCTCAACTATCAGAATGTCGAGTGACCTCCGTGCTCTCCGCTCCTTTTTGCCTCGAAAGAGACCCTCATTTTCGGCCATTGCATACGGCTTCATGCACTGAGCTTTTTTCAACATTTAGAAGTAAAAGCCTTAAATCTTTTTATTTTTATTTTTACACCTAAATAGCTTGATTCATGTATTATTATATGTCTTACTAATGTGTGGCTCTAATACACGTTCATAAACATATATAATATGTAGAATATTTACCCTATTTTGATCGCTTTAATCAATGCCAAAACTGATTTCTTCCGTGAAATGATTTCTGTTTCTATGGCAGCACACGTCTGACTTCTGGCAACAAATGTGTGTTCCTACTTCTGGAAATAAACGCACGTGTGTCTTCTAATCATGGCAGACTTGGTAACAGACAACAAAGACGACTATTTTTAGACAAATAAGGATTTTTTTAAGCTGAATAATATACTGAGGATGAACTACTGCTTATAGAAGCGGGCACGAAGAAGATGGTGAGACGTTGGACCAGACGCAAGCCGAGAGAGTGAGGTGTAAGTGACGACTCTATATGATATATATATAGATATATATATATATGTGGAACTTGGAGACAAGCTATTTTGACATAAATGGATTGCTTACCCAAAATCAATAGGAAAAAAACGTCTTTCAAGCGCAAAAAATCTAATTTAAGTGGTGAAGCTGTTTTTACATTTGCACTTAAATTTTAGTGACAGTTTAGTTAAAGGGGCTGTTTGCAACAATTACAAAGATACCTAGAGGGTGCTAACTTTCTAATGTATTTTAAGTGTTACATCCCGCCGTCTTATATCTTCTAGGACGTAATGATGTAACTACGTATTCTATACAATTCTACAGATTTAGAAGGTTAACATTAGCTGTCATTAAATGTATATTCTATTATAACAACATGACTGCAAATTGTTTGTTGCCTCTCTTGGACTGCTTTTGTATGTGTGCACGCGTTACTTGCGCGTACACGTTGACGAGACCGGATGATAGACCAGCTCAGTGGCCTTGTGGTTAGAGTGTCCGCCCTGAGACTGGGAGGTTGTGAGTTCAAACCCCGGCCGAGTCACACCAAAGACAAATGGGGCCCATTATCTCCCTGCTTGGCACTCAGCATCAAGGGTAGGAATTGGGGGTTAAATCACCAAATGATTCCCGAGCGCGGTGCAAGCTGCTGCTCACTGCTCCCCTCACCTCCCAGGGGGTGAATATGGGGATGGGTCAAATGCAGAGGACAAATTTCACCACACCCAGTGTGTGTGTGACAATCGTTGGGACTTTAACTTTAACTTTAACTTTAAACACCACTCATTTTTTCAGGCCGGTAAAAGTTTGTATTACTGTAACTTAGTAAAGGCCTACTGAAACCCACTACTACCGACCACGCAGTCTGATAGTTTATATATCAATGATGAAATCTTAACATTGCAACACATGCCAATACGGCCGGATTAACTTATAAAGTGCAATTTTAAATTTCCCGCTAAACTTCCGGTTGGAAACGTCTATGTATGATGCATATGCGCGTGACGTCACGACGGCAACAGAAGTATTCGTACCCAATGTGTCACCATACAAACTGCTCTGTTTTCATCGAACAATTCCACAGTATTGTGGACATCTGTGTTGGTGAATCTTTTGCAATTTGTTTAATGAACAATGGAGATTGCAAAGAAGAAAGTTGTAGGTGGGATCGGTGTATTAGCGGCTGGCTGTAGCAACACAACAAGGAGTACTTACTTGGATAGCAGACGCGCTAGCCGATGCTAGCCGCCAACCACATCTGTGATCGGGTGAAGTCCTTTGTCGCGCCGTCGATCGCTGGAACGCAGGTGAGCATGGGTGTTGATGAGCAGATGAGGGCTGGCTGGCGTAGGTGGAGCGCTAATGTTTTTATCATAGCTCTGTGAGGTCCGGTTGCTAAGTTGCTAAGTTAGCTTCAGCATCGTTAGCAACAGCATTGTTAAGCTTTGCCAGGCTGAGAATTATTAACCGTGTAGTTACATGTCCATGGTTTAATAGTATTGTTGATCTTCTGTCTATCCTTCCAGTCAGGGATTTATTTATTTTGTTTCTATCTGCATTTGAGCCAGATGCTATCACGTTAGCTCAGTAGCTAAAGAGCTTCGCTGATGTATTGTCGTGGAGATAAAAGTCACTGTGAATGTCCATTTCGCGTTCTCGACTCTCATTTTCAAGAGGATATAGTATCCGAGGTGGTTTAAAATACAAATCCGTGATCCACAATAGAAAAAGGAGAGTGTGTGGAATCCAATGAGACCTTGTAGCTAAGTTACGGTCAGAGCGAAAAAAGATACACCCTGCACTGCCTCTCTAGTTCTTCACTCTAACGTTCCTCATCCACAAATCTTTCATCCTCGCTCAAATTAATGGGGTAATCGTCGCTTTCTCGGTCCGAATCTCTCTCGCTCCATTGTAAACAATGGGGAATTGTGAGGAATTATTCCTCCTGTGACGTCACGCTACTTCCGGTATAGGCAAGGCTTTTTTTTATCAGCGACCAAAAGTTGCGAACTTTATCGTCGTTGTTCTATACTAAATCCTTTCAGCAAAAACATGGCAATATCGCGAAATGATCAAGTATGACACATAGAATGGATCTGTTATCCCCGTTTAAATAAAAAAATGTCATTTCAGTAGGCCTTTAGTAACTGTGATACAGTTCAAAAAATATGTTGTTCTGTTAAACCACTAATGGTAACATAGGATAGCTGGTGGTGTTGTTGTTATATTTTTTGCTTTGAAAAATGTAACTGAAGAAATTGCAAACAGCCCCTTTAGGAAACATATGTATTATTGTTCATTATTAATTTAGTTTATGTACTTTAGCACAACATAGTTGTATGTACATTTATTTTTCATCAGTTATTCCCTATCAGTTAGTCCCTTTCTATGCAGAATATTTGGTTAGCACTTATTTTTCTAATGAACCTGACCTAAGCCGAAGGTTTACTGTTAATAAATAATCATCTTTATGACTAAAACAATGTTTCATATCATTTGAAAAGGTTGTAAACTGTAAGTAGGTTAGATATAATTATTAAAAACAATCAAAATTACTAATTCGGTGTTAATATTTGAGTGTGTCCCGGCCCCTCTGTAGTGGAAAAGTTGGGCCCCGAGGTCAAAAAGGTTATGAAACACTGTTCTAAGCTAAACACAGTTGATGCTAATCAAGCTGTTTGTAATAATTTTCCCCAAGTAAGAATCTCGAAAATGGAATTAAAATCGTAAAAATCCTATCAATTCCCATCCCTAGCCAGAGTCAGAGGGGCAGACTTCACTAAACGCTACTGTGTACATTTGTTTATGTGTTTTAGCCTTTTTTAGGTGGAAACAGTAGAAATTAAGATCTATTTTATTGATGGGGATCCCCATTTGCTGTGCTCTTTAAAACAATCGGTCGACTATGAGTCAAATGTAATGACTCTGATTCAACTATGAACATTCTTAGTTGAAGGCAAGACAGGTTGAGAACCGCTGAGCTGAACTGATCTCCTAAATTTGAGAGAACTGGCAGAGAATCACAGTGTTTAATTTAAAATAGTGTGAAACTCACCGAGAGACTTTCCCAGAAAGTCACCAGGTGACTCATCTTAAGTGATGTTTTGTGATGGGATTTTATAAAGTGAAGGAAGAGGAATGCATGTTTGAAAACACAGGAAAGCGTCAATATTTGGCCTGTATTGCACAACCTTATTTTTAACATTACCAAAAGGAAGAGGTAGAGCCGTTGTGTCCACCCTGGGACAATAGCAAACAAACCTGTGTCACGTCATGGCACAACAGGCTGGTATTTGGAGGATAAATGTCTAGCCCGTTAAACTAGAGGTCATCAGTGAGGTGAGACTCTCCTGACAACCTGCTTCTACTTGGAGCACAAGCAGTGGGCCTGTAAAGTGTTGGCACTGCAACCCGTCTCTGCTGATATGATCAAAACACTGATTAAGTCTCTTGTAAGTTGTCGCTCGTATCCGCCATGAACAAGGAAAGAACTGAACTAATGCCAGCAACAACAAAAAAGTAACTTGCCGTAACGGAAGCTGTATCTGAATCATATGTGTAAGATAAGATCAGTATTATTAAATATGCAGACATCTTGACAAGTCATCTCGGCCTTTACTTTTCATGTCAACTGCCATTCAAACAAGTGCATGAATGACAAGCACACACTGATTTTTGTAAATTTACCTAATTACATGAACAGTGGAGTTCAGTTTAAATATTATTAGATGTTATTATTAAAAATGATCAAACACCCGTGCCGAATCGCTTCTTCTAAAATGGTGCCGGTGATTAAACGGTGTCCAGGTACTTATAAAAAGGAAACGTGCCTAAGTGGCAGTCGCTCAGAAGGTATAAATGTGAAGGAATGTCGCGCTGGTCATTTATCGATAGAAAAATTGCCATATTTGTCACTGCAGAACCAGCAGCAGTACAGAACACAGGAAATGTGGGGGGAGGGGGGGAGTCTAACATTGTACAGTACTCTAAGTGCATACATTCCATGCAATTCGAGCAGAAATTGATAATTGATACAAAATTGTGGGGGGTTGGGCTACCGTATACAATAGTCTTTGCAGGTTTATCATACGTGCAAGAGTTGTGTACTAAGTGGGCAAAGTTAAATCATTTACAAGTGTTACTTATAACAATTTTACTTTCAAACCCTTGTAGTTGGTGGCTAAATCTGAAAGAAACACAAGTACAGTCTCCAATTACAAATAAAATATTTAAAGATGCTAGATTTTACAGAGAAAACATCACTTTTAGAATTTGTAAAATTCTCCATATTAACGCGGAACAACGGAATGTACGTAGAAAATACTCTGGCAGTGTATTTACAATGAATACAGTGTATAAAATATTTCAAGATTGCTGATTTGCTAATTTTGCTGTCAATCAAAAAATAATTAAGCCTCAGCGAGATAATCCAAGTCGAGGCGCAGACCGCTTTTCATACACTTCCAGAGACATCGAACATTTGATGGTAGGGACATAGCTAATCATGTATCTAATGGGTGTCTAATTTGGCTGCAATGGAATAACCCACTCTATGCTCCCCAAATAAAGTCAATTGGCGCTGGGATCCGACACTCTTTAATTCACTGTGACGCTACGACAATGAATGAGAAGAAAGTTGTGTCAACTACCGTAAAAGTAGCTGATTTTTTGTTTTTAACCATTTATTGTATTTACAAAAATCCATAGAAAAAGCCCAACTCCAATTCTTATCCCAGTTTTGGATTTAGGATAGAAAAATACAGAGACATTGAGAAGATATACAAATCCGATATTTAAAAAAAGTCAAACAAAAATGTGTAATAGCAAAAAGAGCATCAATAACAAAAATAGTAATAACATTAATAATTGTGAGTAGCTCAAAGTAGCTGATTCCAAACAAAGGTAGAACGAATTCTCGTCAATGAAATTGTAACATGCGTTCTATGCTATGTGCTGGTGTGATATGTGTTGCAACATCCTGTAAAGGGGTTGGCCTGCGCCTCTGAGGAAGTGTCGTAAAGGTAAATAAAAGAGTCATGTGAGCACACCTTAGAGTCCGAGCGTCCTTGGATATAACATTTTTGACGAGGATGGAGCTTCTCTTTTTTCCTTTGCCTTTCTTCCTCGCTGTGCCCGGTGAGCCGCTGATCCCATGGTTCCGCTGGCCTGCGTCTTTTGAGACATTTATTGCAACCATTTGGGTTAACTGGCGCTAGCAATGCTAGGCTACGCACCATGCTCATCCACAGCCTGTGTAGAAAAGGGACAGAGGATATTTAACATTCTCGGGCCTGCGCAGACATATGTTGCTGCATGGTTGGACATTTTGCTGCCCCACAGAGTGTTATCGTCTGGTGAATCATCTTCTGCCAGCACCGCCGACACGCCAGCGAGTCTATACACAGCTACATCAATGATCTCCGCTGCCTGGCAAGTCTCTGCAAGTTCGGCCGTTTGGATAAAGAAATGAATTGTGATCAGCCTGCTGAGCACACAACACTCTCCAAATTGCAGGAGAAACTATTTATGTCACCAGGCGACTTGCCGTTGTCAAAGGCGGTATAAATGGTTTTCCAACTCGAGTCTGCTGCAGAATTACCATCACAGCTAACCGGACACGACCTCTCCCATGCACACTTTGCGCAGCTGGCTCAGACTGGGGTCCCAGGCACTCAACTCTCTGACCCCCTTTCTCCTTATGTAGACTTTGAGGTGAATGCCGCAAGACGTCAGGGTGCTACAGCACGCAGGCTGTGTTGAAATTGTGGCTCCTCCTCCCACACCACCCATGCACCAATTTGCCCAGCCACAGGACAGGGATGCCAGCGCTGTGGTAAGATGAACCAAAGTGTGCCGCTCTGCCCTCATCTCTGCTAATCCCCAACCCAGCCCGTCCCAAATGCCAAGTTCCAACACCATCTACTTGGTGGGTTCCAATTCAAGCCATTCCAGTGTTGTACTTTTAAGCTGGACGATGTGTGCCTGCCGCTGCTGTTGGATACTGCTGCCTCTAAGTCGCTGCTGAATGAATCGATAGTCAGATGGTTCTTTCCTGGACAGTCAATGAAAGCAGGAGCGGAGGAGCTGTACGGTCATGGACACACTAAAATTGGCATGGTGGGTACTGTCACCTTCTCTGTGTGCTATGGCTCCAGAGCCCTTCCAGCATTCACCTTCCAAGTGTCTCTTACGTACTCTGGGATTCTCCCTTATGGACAATACAGGCTCCACCATACTGACTGTGTCCATGCCGACTGCACTGCTAACCGTCACTCTTCACTGGGCTGGGCCACATCACTGCTATCAACCACCAGCCACTCATCGCCCCAAAAGTGTCCCCTGTCATTCAACTTTTGCGCCGTCTGCCCATCGCCTTGCGTGATGACATTACGGCGGAGCTGCAGAGCGCCTCACCCTGGATCTTTAACCTGGTGGCGGTAAGAAAGAAAGATGTCGGTCTGCACCCTTGTATGGACCTTCAACAGGCAAACAGAGCAGTCATCCTGGACAAATACCCCCTCCATGGTACTCCGGGTTCTCGCACACCACAACTATACCTTGACCAGTGGAAAGTGAGTCTTTGCTGCACCCGCCATCAAGTTTTTAGGGTTCTGACTGACCGCTGCGGGTCTGAGCCCCTTTCACTTAAATGTTGTTGCTGCTCTGCACCTCCCCAAGCTCTCCTCCTGCACACAACTACCATCGTTCCGGGGCCTACGATTCCTTCCTCACAATTCTAATACCACTGCACCACTCTGTGCTCTCCTCACACAGGATGCATTCTGGAACTGGACACTCGCATGCTCAGCTGCTGTCTGCCAGCTAAAGTCACAGCTCACCTCTTACCCCGTACTTGCCCACTTTGATTTCCAGTGCCCCTCGTTTGTGACCTGTGACGCCTCCAACACTGCAGTCGGTACTGTCTTGTCTCAAATGCAGCAGGGGACTGAGCGCCCAGTGGCGTTTGCGTCTAGGGTACTAACGCCGATGGAGCAAAAGTATTCGGTGGGGGAGAGGGAGGCACTGGCATGTATCTGGGCCTGTTAAAAGTGGCACATGTATCTCTACGGGGGACATTTCACACTGCAAATGCACCATCAGGCCCTCACAGCCCTGTTGACGTTGACCAGCTCAGGTCACAAGCTGCTGCGTCTCTACAGGTGGTCCGAGAGAGTCCAGGCCTATAACTTCACAAAGTTTACACCGGGCAGGGACAATGTCGTGGTGGACTTGCTCTCCGAAGTCACTTCCAGCACCAGTCAGGACCCCTGAGAGCCGGAACTGGTCCTCATGTTGCACGCACACATTCAAGCAGCTGCTTCCCTGCAGGAGCTCCAAGCAACATCAGCACAGGACCCCATGTTCACACACTACGTTTGTTCATTTGAGAAGGCTGGACAGCCAAAGTTCCAGAGGACCTAGCACCTTTCCATCGTGTCAAAGGCAACCTCTCCTGCCGAAGGATGTCTGTGTGGCACGGGGGCTGTGCACTGTGGTACCCTATCCAATCCAATCGAATCCCCTTTATTTACATAGCACTATTAACAACAAGATTGTCTCCAGAGTGATGCACATAAAAAAGAAACAATAAAAGTAATCAAATTACAAGCATTTAAAATGAAACAAGTAAACAATGAACAAACATATAATAATAGAATAAAATAATAAAAGACATCAATAAAATAGAATGAAACAATAAAAACAAATCAATATAATAGAATAAAACAATAAAAGACACAGAAGACCACAAGACTCACGCCGATTTAAAAGTCAAAGAATAAAAGTGGGTTTTAAAACGAAACTTAAAACATTCAACAGTGGGGGCCATTCTGACATGAGGGGGCAGAACATTCCAAAGTTTAGGGCCAACAACAGAAAAGGCCCTGTCTCGCCTAGTTTTAAGGCTCGTTTTAGGCCCCACAATTTGGAACTGGCACTCGGACCCTAACGCTCTAACTGGAGCATGAATTTGGATGACGTCCGTGATGTACTTTGGGGCCAGTCCATTCAAAGCTTTAAAAACAAACAGTAACATTTTAAAATCAATTCTAAAACGAATAGAAAGCCAGTGAAGCAAGAATGATGTGATGTGCTCTCTTTTTTTGGCCACAGAGTTTTGGACTAACTGTAAGTGTGACAGTGCATTTTGACTTATTCCAGGGTAAAATGCATTACAGTAGTCCAGACGTTATGAGATAAATGCGTGCATGATCTGTTCAAATTGTTTAAAAGATAAAAAAGATCTTTAATAAAAGCCGAGAGTGATAAAAACTTGATTTAACAACAGCGTTGAGTTGTTTATCAAATTTAAACCCACGGTCCATAATGACTCCAAGGCTGGTGGCGGTGGGACGTACAGAGTTCTTAAGAAAGTCCAAGTCCAGCAAAGGATCACTGTTGCCCAGAAGTACAACTTCAGTTTTTTTCTCCTTTAGCTTTAAAAAGTTCTGCGCCAACCAGGCCTTGACGTCATTTAAGCAGTCAAGTAGTGGTTTCATGGGGGTACGATTATTTTTAGAAATTGACAAATATATTTGTTATCTGCATAAAAATTATAAAAGATGCCATGCTTTCTCTCCACAGTTAAGAATGGATGAAGTTGAATCCCACAATCTTACACAGAAACTTATCCTTGACAGGTAAGACCTGAACCACTTCAGAGCAGTCCCCATGACACCCACATGGTCTTCCAATCGAGATAATAGGATTGTGTGGTCATCCGTGTCAAAAGCAGCAGTCAGGTCTAAAAGCAATTAAATGGCTGAACAGCCAGAATCAGTCATTAAAAACAAGTCATTAAAAACCTTTAAGAGTGCAGACTCGGTACTGTGAAAGGCTCTGTAACCTGACTGAACAGTATATAAAATGCTACTGTCATTTAAAAAAGACTGTATTGGCATAAAAATACTCTTCTCTTAAATCTTGGATACAAATGGGAGCTTAGAAATAGGCCAATAGTTGTACAATACAGAAAGGTCAAGATTGGTCTTTTTTAACAAAGGTTCAACACCTGCCTGTTTACATTAGGAAGGCACAAACTCAGAAGTCAGGCTGCTGTTGACTATATCCTTCACAATAGGGCCAATAGTTGCCCATACCTCCTTGAAAAAGAGAGGCAGGACAGGGTCAGTGGGAGAAGAGCTAGCTTTCAGTTTACTAATCAAGTCAGTGAGAACTGATAGGGACATAGGTTCAAACTCATTAAAAACGTTCAAACAATTTGTTGATGTAGAAAGAATAAAAGACGGGTGTGATATGTTAGCTCTGACAGTAGCAACCTTGTTGTTAAAAAAGTGCAAGAAATTATCACAAGTCGTGCATGACATTTCCAGCATGGTGGATGGACTGGTATTTAAAACGGAACCAATTGTTTTAAAAATAACCCGGGGCTTATGTATGTTATTTGAAACTAAGTCAGAGAATTACTTGGTTTTTTCAGCCTTCACAACATCCTGATACTTTCTCCAATTGTCTCATAGGAGTTGGTATGCCATCTGCAGTCTATCTTTTTTCCAGCTGCGTTCTGCCTTACGACACTCATGCCTCACTGCATGTGCGACGTCACTGAGCCACGCCTCATATTTGGATCTCTGGCGCATTACCTTCAGGGGAGCTAACTTATCCAGCACATTGGTACAAATAGAAACAAACGAGCCCATTGGTTGCTCTGTGTCAGAAGAGGCGACAGTGCTCATTTGAGTCTGCACTGCAGAAGTGAACAGAGGAGAGAAGCTAGCAGCAGTGTCAGGCTTGACAAACCGGCCAAGGCGCACAGTAACAGGCAATGTCACGTTGTTATTTAAATAACTGAAAATACTGCATCACCCAGAATTACGTTATCAACAGTAAAACCATAAGTTAATAAAAGGTCTGAAGTGTGTCCATGTATTTGTGTAGGTCCAGTGACATGTTGTATCAAATTAAAAGCATCAACTAATTCTAAAAAGTATTTTGCCATGGGCTTGGAAGGACAACGCAGCCATCCATCCTTTCATCCATTTTCTACCGCTTGTCTCTTTCGGGGTTGCGGGGAGTGCTGGAGCGTATTTCAGCTGCATTTGGGCGGTAGGCGGGGTACACCCTGGACAAGTCGCCACCTCATCACAGGGCCAACACAAATAGACAGACAACATTCACACTCACATTCATTCACTAGGGCCAATTTAGTGTTGCCAATCAACCTATTAATATTAAAATCACCAGCAATTAAAGGCCTACTGAAATTATTTTTTTTATTTAAACGGGGATAGCAGATCCATTCTATGTGTCATACTTGATCATTTTGCGATAGTGCCATATTTTTGCTGAAAGGATTTAGTAGAGACTTTTGGTCGCTGATAAAAAAAAAGCCTTGCCTGTACCGGAAGTAGCGTGACGTCAAAGGTTGAAAGGCTCCTCACATTTCCCCATTGTTTATAATGCAGCGAGAGCGATTCGGACAGAGAAAGCGATGATTTCCCCATTAATTTGAGCGAGGATGAAAGATTTGTGGATGAGGAACGTGAGAGTGAAAGACTAGAATGCAGTGCAGGACGCATCTTTTTTCGCTCTGACCGTAACTTAGGTACAAGCTGGCTCATTGGATTCCTCACTCTCTCCTTTTTCTATTGTGGATCACAGATTTGTATTTTAAACCACCTCGGATACTATATCCTCTTGAAAATGAGAGTCGAGAACGCGAAATGGACATTCACAGTGACTTTTATCTCCACGACAATACATCGGCGAAACACTTTAGCTACAAAGCTAACGTGATAGCATCGGGCTTAACTGCATATAGAAACAAAAGAAATAAGCCCCTGACTGGAAGGATAGACAGAAAATCAACAATACTATTAAACCATGGACCTGTAAATACACGGTTAATGCTTTCCAGCCTGGCGAAGGTTAACAATGCTGTTGCTAACGACGCCATTGAAGCTAACTTAGCAACGGGACCTCACAGAGCTATGCTAAAAACATTAGCTATCCACCTACACCAGCCAGCCCTTATTTGCTCATCAACACCCATGCTCACCTGCGTTCCAGCGATCAACGGTGCGACGAAGGACTTCACCTGATCACCGATGCGGTCGGCGGCTAGCGTCGGATAGCGCGTCTGCTATCCACCTTAAAGTCCTCCTGTTTGTGTTGCTGCAGCCAGCCGCTAATACACCGATCCCACCTACAACTTTCTTCTTTGCAGTCTTCATTGTTCATTAAACAAATTGCAAAAGATTCACCAACACAGATGTCCAGAATACCGTGGAATTTTGAGATGAAAACAAAGCTTTTTGTATTGGATTCAATGGCGTCCGAATACTTCAGTTTCAACGTTTGACGTCACACGCATACGTCATCATACATAGACGTTTTCAACCGAAAGTTTAGCGGGAAATTTAAAATTGCACTTTATAAGTTAACCCGGCCGTATTGGCATGTGTTGCAATGTTAAGATTTCATCATTGATGTATAAACTATCAGACTGCGTGGTCGGTAGTAGTGGGTTTCAGTAGGCCTTTAAAATTCTGTCGTACTTCACAAGTAAGTCATTGATCAAATCTTTGTTGTGCTTAGGAGGTCGATAAATGACAGCACAAAACACCAGCTCAGTCTGACACTGTTAAAAAAAACTCATTTCAAATTAGGAGAAATACATCACTGACAGCAGCTCGTGGTAAAAAGACGCTTTCATGATCGTTGCTATAACTCCTCCACGGTCAATACTTCTTGGTGTGTTGATGAATGTACAGCCGGAAGGCCACAGTTCCGAGAAGACAGTGGACTCACCAGCATTTATCCAGGTTTCAGTGACAAGAATACATCCAAAGAATGCGATTTGAAGAAATCTTGAAGGATGAAAGTTTTATTCGTGACTGACCTCGCATTCACAAGCGCACACTTTGTCACAGTCTCTAACAGCCGCCGGGGCTGCCTGGCTCAGCGGCCGAAGGTTGGAGCGATTCTTGTTGCTTAAACTCCCAGGAGAAGAGCCGCGAGGCCGCAGTGTAAAAAACTTCTCTCGCTTTCTTTCAACTGGCACCAGCCAAGCATCAACATGAGCGAGCGAAAGTCGTGAGACTTAGCGACAAAAACAGTCTTCATAATCCCTCGGTATATTATGAAGGGATTTCAATAATTCAGGAGGATTTAAGCTTTACTAGTCGACCTCCTCGTACTCCCTGGCGTCTGCGTCTTCTGGGAAGCAATGCCTCCACCCTGGGATGCATTGGCGTTGTTAGGCCTATTTTAGGGGGGCTCTAGCAAAACAAAACAAACACATTAAATGTCATGTTGACAGTAGCCGCTTGCTTACATTTGCGTCAAAAGACTCACACACTCAGCTCAGCCAGTGATCCGTTCACGGCATACTCGCCAACCCTCCCGATTTTTCCGGGAGACTCACGAATTTCAGTGCCCCTCCCGAAAATCTCCCGGGGCAACCATTCTACCGAATTTCTCCCGATTTTCACCCAGACAACAATATTGAGGGCGTGCCGTGATGGCACTGCATTTAACGTTCTCTACAACCTGTCGTCGCGTTCGCTTATTCTCCATACAAACAGCGTGCCATCACAGTCACATGTTGTATGTGGCTTCTATAGACACACGTAAGTGACTGCAAGACATACTTAATCAATAGCCATACAGGTCACACTGAGGGTGGACGTATAAACAACTTTAACACTGTTACAAATATGTGCCACACTGTGAACCCACACCAAACAAGAATGACAAACCCATTTCGGGAGAACATCTGCACCGTAACACAACATAATCACAACAGAACAAATACCCAGAATCCCTTGCAACCCTAACTCTTCCGGGACACTACAATATACACCCCCGCTACCACCGCCCACCTCAACCCCTGATTGTGGCAGTCCGCTCCCTGTATGATTAGTGCCAGAGCTTGGTCCGCTTTGCCGGCAGTAAGTCGGACCCGTTTTTCAGTGAGGGTTGGACTCCGCCAGGGCTGCCCTTTGTCACCGATTCTGTTCATAAGACAACTAATAATACCTAATTTATACAACAATACCTTGAGTTGTTAAGTGGTTAATTGAAAAAAGGAAACATATTGGGTGTATTACACCAGGTGCTGTGTGCGTGTGTGTGTGTGTGTGTGTGTGTGTGTGTGTGTGTGTGTGTGTGTGTGTGTGTGTGTGTGTGTGTGTGTGTGTGTGTGTGTGTGTGTGTGTGTGTGTGTGTGTGTGTGTGTGTGTGTGTGTGTGTGTGTGTGTGTGTGTGTGTGCATGCGTGCATGTGTACGTGTGTGTGAATATGTATGTGTGTGTGCGTGTGTGTTGTGTGTGGGGAGAAGTTGGTTGTTTTGTCTTTTCAGATTAAAATGAAAAATAACTTTCCACAATGCCACTGAAGAAGTGTCTATTCTCGTCCATGGATGAGAATCTGTCACCCACACATGTCAAGCCACACTATCATCATCTTCTCTCTACAAAAAAAAACTCCAGGCTTGCACAGATGTGAGTCTGTGTTCATTTTGTGCTTTTATTTTCATGTTGTTATTTTATTGATAGTCAAGTCAATTTTATTCATTTCACAACTAGGGATACAATGACGAACAGTAAAACAGTGGTCAAATCCCAAAGATTAGTATTACCGCTTTATATAGTATAATAATTAGTATAATAGTATAATAGTATAATAATTAGTTTTTAGCGCAAAATCATCTAATTATTGATATAAATAAGATAACTACATTGGTAGGAATCAAAGAGGCACATACCTCTACACCACTAGACACTGACTAATGACAAGGTGACATTTCATATTCTCTTAATAGTGACGCAGCAGGAAAGTGCTAGAAGTACATTTGCTGCAAAATTTAGCATTTAGTCATATATTATTTGACGTTTTACAAGCTATTTTTGGTTCTCAATCGGGTTTCACGTCTCTGGAGCGCCATGTACCTGGACCGGACTGAAAGAGTTATCGTACACCAAGGTAAGGCGCAACAAAAACCTGAATAAAAAGATAAATGAACAGCTGTCCATCAATTGGCCAATTTTTGATCGTGTCACCAAAAAAACTCCTTGTACTTTCTTGGTGCAGGTCTTCAACCACGCTTCTCATACATTAAAGAGAACAAACTGAAGCCCACATGAGCCCAGGCTCTGTGGGGTAGTTGTCTGTCTCGACCAGTTCTGTTGAAATAGAGAGACAGAGTAGAGGGACAAAGAGTATAAAGTACAGATGCCTCGATCCTGATCATGGGATCGCACTTCTGCCTTTTTTAACTGATCTGTGATTGGCTTTTTTTTTTTTTTACCGCAGCTGTGTACCAATGTTTACATGGCTAAAGTTTGTACTCACATGAAAGATTCCTTTAATAGGGATGCATGCTTAGGGAGACACACTTTCTCACTAGAGCAGGGGTTTGCAACGTGCGACTCTTTAGCGCCACCCTGGTGGCTCCCTGGAGCTTTTTCAAAAATGTGTGAAAATAGGAAAAGATGGGGTAAAAAATATATTTTTGTTTTAATAGGGTTTCTGTAGGAGAACAACATGACACAAACCTCCTTAATTGTTAGAAATCCCACTGTTTGTATTAAACATGATTCTCTGATGAGAGTATTTGGTGAACGCCGTTTTGTACTACTAATTTTGGCGGTCCTTCAACTCACCGTAGTTTGTTTACATGTATAACTTTCTTCAATGCTGCCACAAAAAGACGTGTTTTATGTCACTCCTTCTTTGCCTCATTTTATCCACCAAAAGTTGTATAACTGTGCGTGAATGCACAAAGGTGAGCTTTGTTGATGTTATTGACTTGTGTGGAGTGCTAATCAGACATATTTAGTCAGTGCATGACTGCAAGCTAATCGATGCTAACATGCTATTTAGGCTAGCCGTATGTACATATTGCATCATTATTGATTGATTGATTGATTAATTATTTATTTATTTCAGGCAATGACATAAAAAAAGTACAAAGTTGACAACACATAATAATATAAATTAATATAGTGCAAAATGTAATATATAGTATGTAATGCATGATTGTCCAGTTTTGCCTGAAAGGGAGTGGGAAGAAGATCATTTATTTAATCCCACCCCCAGTTCTCCATTCAGTGATTATTCACATGAGTTTCACCCTTACTTTGTTCCAGGATTATAATACAGATGTTGTGTCATAGTGGCATTACCACAGGTAACAATAATTATTACACTGTAACAATAATTTGTATCAACAATGTAGGAATAATGAATATACCAACAATGGTAATAGACAACATAGCAATAATGGTAATAGACAACATAGCAATAATGGTAATAGACAACATAGCAATAATGGTAAGGAAACATTGAGCACATGTTAACACTTTGAGACAGAGTACAGCAGCAGGTCAAATTAGAGACCCTCATCTCTATATTTGAACCAGACCCCATGTTTGTATAACAGTTTAAATCAATTAATAGTTTGGCATTGCTTGTGTTGTAAGTTCAGTTTGTTCCATAGTTTTACCCCACATACAGACTCACAAAAACGTTTACGAGTGGTTTGAGCTCTCGGCAATAAGAAATTTCCAAAGCCTCTCAAGTTGTGAGCCTGCACTCATTTTATAAAAAAACATTGTAGATTAGGCGGCAATAATTTGTTAAATGCTTTATATAAGATTATTAATGTATTATATTTAACAAGGTCATCAAATTTGAGCAACTTTGATTGCATAAACAGATTATGAGTATGTTCTAAATAACCAACGTTGTGAATGATCCGCACTGCTCTTTTCTGTAATATGATCAGAGGATGAATTGTGTTGTGGTAAGTATTCCCCCATACTTCAACACAGTATGTAAGGTATGGGAGTACCAAGGTGCAGTATAGAGTACGGAGTGCATTTTCATTGAGGTATAGTTTTGCTTTGTTTATAATTGAGAGGCTTTTGGAGATTTTTGTTTTAATGTGTCTTACATGTGGTTTCCATGATAGTTTACTATCAATTATTACTCCCAAAAATGTATTCTCTTTTACGATTTCAATTTGGGTACCATCAATACTTATTTTCTGTTCAGACGTTATGTTGCGATTTCCAAACATCAGTATCTTAGTTTTATTTATATTCAAAGATAATTTATTTGTGTCCATCCATTTTTAGTTCTGTGTTTACTGTATTTATGAGGTCATTATAGTCATCACTACTGTAGAATATATTTGTGTCGTCTGCAAATAGTATTCAGTTATCGCCATTGAGGTTGTTCGTTTGGACCTAAAGCCATACTGACCGTCATTGATTATATGATGCTTCTCAAGAAAAGATTCAAGTCGAGAGTTAAATAGTTTCTCTAAGATTTTTGAGAACTGAGGCAAAAGAGAGATTGGTCTGTAATTGGTGAAAGCGTGTTTGCTGTCACTTTTGAAAAGCGGAGTTACCTTAGCGATTTGCATTTGACTTGGAAAGCAGCCAGTCTGGAATGATAGGTTACATACATATATAAGTTAAGGGTTTTACAATATTCAGTATAACTTTTTGACCCAATATCATGTTGATATCATGGCAGTCAGTGGAGCACTTACTTTTACACTTCCGCACAATGTTTGTCACTTACTGCTCATTTGTAGCTGAGAGGAAGAATGACAAAGAATTCTGTTCAATAGTTGATTTTGTAACTCCATTGTCTGGGATATCAACAGCCAATTTAGGACCAACATTTACAAAGAAACTATTGAACTTATTCACTAGATTACTCATATTATAATCTTCACCGTTTTCATCAATAAAGTAATCAGGATATGTCAACTTTGAATATCCTTGTTTGATTAGACTATTCAAAACATCCCAAGTTCCTTTTATATTGTTTTTGTTTTCATATAGTTTTTTTTGATAATATAACCCTTTGCTTGTTCTTATAATATCAGTTAATTTATTTTTGTTATTATTATTATGCCTTACTTGTAGGTATATTTGAGCTCATTTAATTTCCTATGTCCTCTGTGTATTTCATTCATATCTGCATTTCTCATGACACATTATCTGTATGTAATATTGGCTGCATTTCTGATAGTTGTTTGTGTGCCATGTTGTTCCAGACCACAGCAAACGTTACCCAGCTTGCAAAGATTGTAATGAATCTATTCGAAGAAGACAGCCTGCCCTTTCCTTTAACTTGGACACACACATCTATACCTTTGGCCATTCTAAGACAGTAACTTCCAGGAGTTATCTCTCCCTATGAGAAGTTGTACTAATGTTTTCCAATGTTGTAAAAATGTGTAGACTTAATGTTACATTTCAACATTTCTGTCAACAAAGATTTGTGTCAGCCTGCGACACATACTCATTTTGATAAGATTAAAAGATTAAAGTACAAATGATTGTCACACACACACTAGATGTGGTGAAATTTGTCCTCTGCATTTGACCCATCCCCTTATGGAGCAGTGGGCAGCAGCGGCGCCGCGCCCGGGAATCATTTTGGTGATTTAACCCCCAACTCCAACCCTTGATGCTGAGTGCCAAGCAGGGAGGTAATGGGGATAGTATACTAATATAGCTAATATGGACATTTATATCATGTGTTGACTTAATATATCACTTATAAAAGGCTTTTAATTTTTTGCAGCGCCAGACAGATTTATTTTTGTATTTTTGGTCCAATATGGCTCTTTCAACATTTTGTGTTGTCGACCCCTGCACTAGAGGATTACAGCAAAAGGAATGGCCAATCATGTACTCTGAAAATGATTCATGCGCCTCTTCTGTAAGTTTGTTACACATTATAATCACTTTATAACTTACTTTAAAAAGTTGGTGTAATTGAAAATAAAGAAAAAAACGTCCAAACTCAGAACTATGTTGATATTGAACTGACATTTCTGCGTTATCCTAACATGGAAGTGTTTTCAGTCGGTACAACTCAAAAACTATCTAAACATCTTTGGAAAGCTGAGTCCTACGAGGCTGACTTTTCCGGAGACATTTTACTGCCAGACCACAAGCAACAAGAAATGGAGGGAACCTTAGAGGAGAAGAAAAAATAGACACAGCAACATTCCTTCACTAGACGTATTGAGTACAATTTCTGCCTAGTTGTATTCACAACCGTTTATAACTCCATCAGCACACAGTGCAAGAAATCGTATTTACACACTAAAGCTTTTCCTCAGCTAGCAGTGACAGTATTCAGAGGTGGGACCAAGTCACTGTTTTCCAAGTCATAAGTAAGTCTCAAGTCTTTGCCCTCAAGTCCCGAGTCAAGTCCCGAGTCAAGACAGGCAAGTCCCGAGTCAAGTCCAAAGTCAAGACTGGAAAGTCTCAAGTCAAGTACCAAGTCCTGCATTTTGAGTTTCGAGTCCTTTCAAGTCCTTTTAACCACAGACTAATATATATTTACACAGATAGTGTATGCTTTTAAAATGCTGTATTTATTTATTAAAACAAGTGTATTTGAAATTGCAGGGAAAAAAATAGTGCTGACATTGCACTTCATAATAGCACTATTAACCAGTCATTTTAAACATTTAACTCATTCCTTTACAGAATAAACACATTTGAAAAAACAAGTGCAACTGTACCTATTTGCACAAAAGTGTTAATATTGTATTTCCATGGCATATTGCATTGTAACTAGTTCCACAGCAGTTTATATCCTGTTCTTACCTTATCTCATTGATCTCATGTCATACTGTATGTGTGTTGATGTGTGCGTACACATGAAAAACATAACAAATACATGAACATAACAATGAACAGAGTTGTACTTTTTAGATGTCAGGGCCCTATGCAATATTCTTAATATAGTATCCATTTTAACTGACCTTTATTTGACTATGTTTGTCTTCTTGTAGGTGGCTAAAATATGCGGTGCTGCTGACCACCGTCTAACGTTACGTTACCGTGTGTGATACATTGTAACATTATGTATAGGTTCCTCCTGCAACCCTGCTTAAAAAAAATAACTTGACAAAACGTATGAATAAGGTAGCGAGCTGCAGTGGACGCAACAGATTGCCGTGTTTGCAATGACATTATAACCATAGACATCTTATAAGTAGACGCAGCATTGGCTGCTGTGATGCGAGAAATTCGGCCGCCATCTTGAAGTGGTGATGAGGATTCGGCGAGCAGCCTAAACTGACAGTTGACAGGTAGAAAACAAAGATGCCGGGCTGGTGTTCAGCGTTTTCCTGCTCAAATGAGCAGACTGTTGAAAATAGGAATCGGGAGATTACTTTTCACAAATAAGATTTAACATTAACGTACTATTCGTTGTATTTTGTGAAAATAATATTACCACAGAGTTGAGAAGGAGCAAAGATGTTCAATATTTGTATGTGAAAATCACAAAGAAATCTTCTGGGGGAGGATGACCCCCCTACAGGGGTTTGGTTTACAAACTTTCAGCCCCACCTAAAACAAAATTCACCAGCCGCCACTGATTATGATGCATTCTCGTTTTAGGCAAAGTATAAGACAATACTTTCTTAACAGTATAATTGTAACCAGGAATAAGTCTTCAAGTAACAATATTCAAATACTAACATTGTTGGGTAAGACAGAATTTGGTTTTATTCTGAATCCAGTGAAACAGATTGGTGGTTTTAGCTGATATAAAGACTTTCAGGTGTTTATATATGTTTATGTTTAAGTATTTGGCAGACTCTTTTATCCAAAGCGACATACATAAAAAATACATATAAAACAATCACTGTAAACATTATCATTTAAGGGAAGAATGTAATACAAAATATCAATACAAAGTGTCAAAACAGAATAAACTCTCTGCTGCTGCAGCAACAGAGATACAGATATCTAATGTATTCATACATTGTTTATGTAGGATATATGCATGTATATATAACCTAATCATATTGTTTCTTGAATTTAAAAATAGCTGACAGTTTTTTTCCCCCTTCTCTGGGATTATATTCCCAGTTTTGATCTCGGACGTCTGGTCACTTATAGCATATAAGTATATTCTAGTACTGTTAAGCAAACTATGAATAATAAAACACGCCAAAACATGTGTCCTTTATCATAGCTACAAGTATGACAAAAAAACTAGTGAAAATCAGTGGTATTCAGTGAGGTAAGATTAATTAAATGCGCCAACAGTTTATTGCTCCTGCCAAATGGATTGCACTGAGTGGAGCGGATCACCACTCCAAGATGGCGGCCCCGCGTCTCCTCAGCATCAGTAGGCAGTAGCGCTCGATGCTGCGTCTACTTATAAGATGTCTATGGTTATAACGTTAGCAGTGAGTTTACAGCCTCACTGATTTAACTACGCAGCAAATAAAAGTTACGCTACTTAGCCAATAAACGTTAGCTTACATTCGAAATTTAGTGTTCTTTGTGCAACTTCAAATGTCGAACGAAGTTGGAAGTTGTTGCGTCTCCGTCTGTAATCTTCGAACCGCATGTTTTGCATACTGCAATTCCTTTTTTGTTGACCAACTCGTAGTTTTAATACCCGAACAAAACTATCTTTGGCATAATTTTTCCTCACTGGCGCGTTGTTTTGACAGCTCTTCTTCGTTGGTTGTCCTGCAATTTGATTGGATGAATGCTGTGGGATGAAAACAACGTGGATCTAATTTAATTGGATGTTGTACTGACAGGCAGCACACACGCTGACAGACACACACACGTACACAATGAAAAATACAGAGTGTTCCTGAATAACTTTTTAATCTTTGGGTTTTGGGGAAAGTAGCAAGTCTTGTCAAGTCAAAAGGCTCAAGTCCAAGTGAAGTCACAAGTCATTGATGTTAAAGTCTAAGTCGAGTTGCAAGTCTCTTTACATTTTGTCAAGTCGAGTCTAAAGTCATCAAATTCATGACTCGAGTCTGACTTGAGTCCAAGTCATGTGACTCAAGTCCACACCTCTGACAGCAATGTTTCACCTAGGAGACTTTTAGCTATGTGGTGTAGTAATTCAGCTATAACATTTCTCCTTATTAAGTTTGATTTTATGGTGGAAGCCCAGATAGCAGCATTAGTAGCATTAGTTTTAACCATGCATAGGTAAAATAGTACACGTTTTGCTTCTTCC
This sequence comes from Entelurus aequoreus, assembly GCF_033978785.1. Classification (NCBI taxonomy): domain Eukaryota; kingdom Metazoa; phylum Chordata; class Actinopteri; order Syngnathiformes; family Syngnathidae; genus Entelurus; species Entelurus aequoreus. Next base: position 46,098,594 of record NC_084735.1, on the reverse strand, counting down.
TATTTTAAAATTGTTGCAGTGTTGATGTCGATTTGACCAACAAAAGCTGCATGGCTGGGGTGTTTTTATTTGTAACCGTGACTGAACAGGTCACAAATGTAGGTTATTAAACATACGTTTGGTTTGACATTGATGCATTTTGATTTTCAAAGTTATTTATATGTCAAGTTAAAGTTTGTTAATTGAGTCATAGCTGAAGAACAGTTTGTCAAAGCTACTTGTTAGAAGGTGTATTAACACAAAATATAGTTTTGTTATTTTTGGTGTGGGTAACTGCAGATATATTAGCACATTTGTATCATTATAGATAACAAAAATAATACATTTGGCATCATGAAGCAACAGGCAATCAGTACAATATAGTCATTATTTACCAAAACTTCTGTTTACATTTCTGTTGTTTCAGTCAGTGACCTGATAGAAGGATGGCCTGCTTTTTTTGACATAGCCCAAGTAAAGATTTTTGCATAAGATAATTTGCAATGTGTGTTATTTTGGAATAGACTGTAAACAATAACATGTTATGCCTATTCGTGCTTTTGGTTGTTTTTTTTTTATAGATAGCCGAGAATTCAGAAGGATGACCACTTTTGGAGACTATGTTCATGGCAAAGCTGGACCAGTTTTACCCGAAAATAATGTCCTTGCTGTCCTCAATGCAATGTGCTGCAAAAATGAATAGCCAACGTATACAAAACATCCTGCTGGAGGTATGAATAAATCGAAAATAGGTAATTCCATATAGGACCATCTACTTTTTTTCCCAATACATCAATATTAGTTTTTTTTTATTATGATTTACCTGATTCATACTGGCGGCAAGAGTATTGCATGTGTGTTGCTGAACATGTCGGTTTACAATTATGTGTCCATGTTGACATGTAAGAGCTTTCAGACCTGTGCTGCTTTTCTTGAGCACAGGAGTCTCGCCTATTTTCTCCATGAGCAGCTGAAGGCTCAAAAATTTCAATAAAAAGTGTGAAACATACAACTTGAAAGACACAGAAGTCACACCACACTGCCATCATGTGCAGCTCATGCCTCAGGTGTGAAAAAGGCATTATACATCTTGGACTATCGGTAATACTGTGCTGTTCAGTGTGTCTGGACAGTGAATAACAGACCTACATTTTACAGGTGGCCAAAAATGCAATTTAAAAATCAACTGGAATATTGTCCATTATCAATAGGATGTATTAAAAGGCAGCTGTTTACAACCTTCATTCTGATAAGAGAACATTATATTATATTTATAATATTTAGGGTTTAGTTTAAAACAAAAATATCAATAGCAACTATACTAAATAAGAAAACATTACAGGTAAGATGGAACATTGTAGGCTTTTGCATTGTTTTGTTTTTTGTATTTACTATTCTTTTAACTTTTTATCTGCATTTTTATAATACATTTGAAATTATAATTCATTATTTTGATTATCACTTTAAAATCTATAATAGGACAGTTTTTGGATTTAATTATCAAAAGCCCATCCTTTTGGAAAAGCAGTTCAACATTATTTTTCTTATTCACAGGACGATTGTGTGGAGAGAAGGTTGCTATCTGTGGTTCAGGCCCCGTTTACACTAAGCCGGATAAGGTTATCCAGGGTAAATCACACCTAACTTTATCCGTGTCCACACACAACAATGCCACCGTTTAAGACCCCCGCCCCCTCCGACTGCCGGCGCAACGTGACGTAGTACGCATGCGCGGAAAGAAAAAAAAAGCATCCATCTGCTCCAAGCTCTTCAGTCGATGACTTTACTTCACTGTGAAGTTATTTAAAATAGCAATATTGTAAATAGTTTGCTGTGCATTTTACATTTGTTTGCTGTGTTTTGTGTGCAAGTTTTTAAATTAAAATGTATCTCCTTTGAACAATATCCAGTGTTGTGGTATTTCAATTAACTAGAATCCAGCATGCTGTGGGGCCCTATTGTAGTGAATCACACCTGAGACATCATAAATTAATAAAATCTTTAATCGACATGAAAAAGTAGACAATGCAATAAACTGTTTGGGACACGAGGGGATGGTTCCATCTTTCAGCTGAGCGCTAATGGCGGAGTTAGCGAAGATGCGGGCATCATGCACACTGCCTGGCCATTTCACAGTCACATCCATAAAGCAATATTTGTAGTCACACACTGGCTGTATCACATCCATGGGAGGAAGGGACCAAGTTTTCCCGTAAGTAGAATCACAGCTGACTGTTCGAAAGTTCTCTTGCCGTCTGAGAAGTGTAGTATCCAAAATAGCTGCGATCGCCCATTGCCTTCTCTTACAGGCCTACTGAAACCCACTACTACCGACCACGCAGTCTGATAGTTTATATATCAATGATGAAATCTTAACATTGTAACACATGCCAATACGGCCGGGTTAACTTATAATGTGCAATTTTAAATTTCCAGCTAAACTTCCGGTTGAAAACGTCTATGTATGATGACGTATGCGCGTGACGTCACTAGTTAAACGGAAGTATTGGTACACCATTGAATCCAATACAAAAAAGCTCTGTTTTCATCTCAAAATTCCACAGTATTCTGGACATCTGTGTTGGTGAATCTTTTGCAATTTGTTTAATGAACAATGAAGACTGCAAAGAAGAAAGTTGTAGGTGGGATCGGTGTATTAGCGGCTAGCTGCAGCAACACAACCAGGAGAACTTTGACTTGGATAGCAGACGCGCTAGCCGACGCTAGCCGACGCTAGCCGACGCTAGCCGACGCTAGCCGACGCTAGCCGACGCTAGCCGCCGACCGCATGGATGATCGGGTGAAGTCCTTCGTCCTTCCGTCGATCGCTGGAACGCAGGTGAGCATGGGTGTTGATGAGCAGATGAGGGCTGGCTGGCGTAGGTGGAGCGCTAATGTTTTTATCATAGCTCTGTGAGGTCCCGTTGCTAAGTTAGCTTCAATGGCGTCGTTAGCAACAGCATTGTTAACCTTCGCCAAGCTGGAAAGCATTAACCGTGTATTTACAGGTCCAGGGTTTAATAGTATTGTTGATTTTCTGTCTATCCTTCCAGTCAGGGGTTTATTTATTTTGTTTCTATCTGCATTTGAGCCCGATGCTATCATGTTAGCTCCGTAGCTAAAGTGTTTCGCCAATGTATTGTCGTGGAGATAAAAGTCACTGTGAATGTCCATTTTGCGTTCTCGACTCTCATTTTCAAGAGGATATAGTATCCGAGGTGGTTTAAAATACAAATCCGTGATCCACAATAGAAAAAGAAGAAAGTGTGGAATCCAATGAGCCCTTGTACCTAAGTTACGGTCAGAGCGAAAAAAGATACGTCCTGCACTGCACACTAGTCCTTCACTCTCACGTTCCTCATCCACAAATCTTTCATCCTCGCTCAAATTAATGGAGTAATCGTCGCTTTCTCGGTCCGAATCTCTCTCGCTGCATTGTAAACAATAGGAAAATGTGAGCAGCCTTTCCTCCTGCTTTTTTTTATCAGCGACCAAAAGTTGCGAACGTTATCGTCGTTGTTCTATACTAAACCCTTTCAGCAAAAATATGGCAATATTGCGAAATTATCAAGAATGACACATAGAATGGATCTGCTATCCCCGTTTAAATAAAAAAATTTAATTTCAGTAGGCCTTTAAGGTATCAATTTGTGATTTCCAAAAGCGCCTGTACATGTAGAAGAAGGAGAAACACTGGTATATCTGCATGATCCACCTCCATCTTTGTTATGAAGCTGGCAGTGGCGCATTCTTTCTGATGTCACTTTCTATGTGGGGCGCGGATTTCTGGCTTCACTTCCTGTGTGGGGCGCGGTCTTTCTGGCATCACTTCCTTTCCGAACTCACTTTGTAAACGATCAATGAGTCCATACAAAGCTTAGTGCTGGAGATTCAAGAATTACACGGCTGACTTACCCGTGTAAAAAATTGTCAGAGGAGGGGGACCTTAAACGCTGGTTTAGTGTGGCTGATACAGGGCTTAGGTGAAATAATTATTCGTTTAAGGGGTTAAACGACTTAGTGTAGACATGGCCTTAGTTGTGTATTTGAGGGAAAAGGAGGAGGACCTCTTCAAAGAGGAGGTAAATCAAACACCACCTTTCTATTACCTCCACATTTAAATACAATTACTTAAAACATTCCGGACAAGAACCATGGAATTGAAGTTGGAGGTGCTGATTGTCATATCAGTCGCGTCACACTCGGCTGCGAACCGATCCAGTGAGAGCTGAAGATCCCGGTCAGATGAAGCCATCAGGACCACATCATCTGCAAAAAGCAGAGACCTAATCCTGCAGCCACCAAACCGGATCCCCTCATCGCCCTGACTGCGCCTAGAAATTCTATTCATAAAAGTTATGAACAGAATCAGTGGCAAAGGGCAGCCCTGGCGGCGTCCAACCGTCAATGAAAAGTGGGTTCGACTTACTGCCGACAATGCGGACCAAGCTCTGACACTGATCATACAGGGAGCGGACCGCCACAATCAGACAGTCTGATACCCCATACTCTATGACAGGACAAGGTTGAATGCCTTCTCCAAGTCCACAAAGCACATGTAGACTGGTTGGGAAAACTCCGTGCACCCTCAAGGATCCTGCCGAGATACAAGTTGTATCACTTTTTTCGTGCAGGCCCGTTACCTGAGTGCTATGTGGTAATTCTAATCAAAATGAGGGCAAAATAACAATGTTTATTTGATAACTATGGAGGAATATTAACAAATTAGTTACTGCAAAATAAGGCAAAATTAATAAACACAAAAGTTATTGCCTTTTAATTCTCAAGGGATGGATCTGGAAGTGGGCCATAAAAGTCCATATGCTCGCTATTATTGGGCAACTATAAGATGGAGCTGGGGTTGCATGATTGGCCACAGAAAGATGGACTCAGCCCGGTGATATGTTTAGGAAAGGAGGGCTCGCCCAGTGCGCAGAAGGCTGGGACAAAAAAGGTAGTATGCGTGCTGTGTTTGGACGGCCGAAAGATGAAGCTGGGCTTCTGATAGGCGTTTGTAAAATTAGACCCGGTTGCGCGAATGGCTACAAAAGATGGACTCAGCCCGACGATAGGCGTAGCAAAGATGGACTCAATTGGCTGTCACGTAAAGACCATCAGCTGCCGGGGATCGCCAAAAGCCAGTCACCCAAGATCGCCAGCACTATTCTTGAAATTGACTGGCCCCTTTTACACTCCAACAAACGTGCATACGCCCGTCGCAAAAGACATGTAATAATGAACAAAATTAATTTTTCAATGAACGATGTTCCGTTCCAATGCAGCTGAAATAGGCTACAGCCACTCCTGTGACCCGAGACGGACAAGCGGTAGAAAATGGATACATGGATAGATACTTTTGCATTGTTGCTGTTTTGTTGAGTAAAGTCGTGATTTTTTTTTCAAACTGCATTTTTGGGGGGGAATTGTTGAGGTTTGGGGGTGCTCCCTACGTTAAGGTGGTCTTACTTACAGCGCACGACTACTTGTAGCGCAGCGACTTGTAATTATTATTAAATAAGTGAGGCTTCCGTTGTCCATTTGGATTTAAGTAACTAAACATAGTTCCTTGCCCTGAAAGTGCTCCAGGACACGTTGTCCTGGAATAAAACACTGGATAAGATCTCTTGTACTTGGTAGTATTGGACATATCCTGTCATCTGAGAGAAGAGCCCCATCACAGGCGTTATAGCGAGACCTTAAGTCTGTGGCGTGTACTCTTTCCCAGCAAAAGAATGTGTTTGTATGTGTGTGTTAGTGGCAGCACAATGAGAAAAGATCCTGCAGACATCCTCTGTGTTTTTTGTCCCTACGAATTTTCTACCGCAATGTCGCCTCTGACTCAAGCGGCTCGGAAGCAGGAAGAGGAAGTTGAGTGTTCGATTGTGTGCAGGAATCACTGATCACAGCTCCTCCCAATTACCGCTCATAACGCAACGTCATGGAGACAATTTGAATAGGTCAAAGGACAATGAGGAAACATGTCCTTAAAACAATACAACCCTAAAATATTGTAATCTTCCTTGACTGAAATGAGGTCATGCTGACGAACATGAACAAAGAGATGTGTTGGCCAGCTTTGATGACATAAAGTGTGGGAACACTGGTTTATTTTGTCAGCTGTAGATCCCAAAGCGCTGGTCCACTCTGGAGAACGCTGACCCACACCAGGAGAACAGACCTCCTATCAACTAAGACTGAAGCAATCGGAACAGACTGTACTCCCACTGGTAAACAGCACATTCAGTATAAACGGCAGGTTTGCCTTTAAACTGTGTTATCTATATGGGTATTGTTGTTGTGGTCCGTATTCATCTGAAATATGTGTGTCACTGTGTGAAAGAGCACACATTGGCGTTAATGAATTTAATATGAAAGACAAAGATGCATAATTTTTGTGGGCTCTCTTTGTTGCTCTTAATGTCACTGCAGATGTGTTTGCCTACAAAGATTATCATTGTTGATCATTTTTATTTGTGAGTCTGAAATGTTGAAGTAGAATTACACTCAAAAGAGCATAAACCTCTGTCCAACGTAAACTGTAAACATGTCTGTCGGACTCGTTGGGTCAAAAATTCTAAAATGCAACCGAATCCTCTAAGTGAACTTTTTGGTGTAGCACCTCAGTCTGTGATCAAGGGGGATGGGTCAAATGCAGAGGACAAATTTCGCCACACCAAGTGTGTGTGTGACAATCATTGGTACTTTAACTTGTAATCATATACCCTAAAAAATCCTAAAATAATCTTGTAGCATTCAATACTTTGTTGGCTAGAAGACTCATTGTGTTAAATTGGAAGGCAAAAGCGCCTCCTTGCCACACCCACTGGAGTAAAGATGCTCTTTATTTTGTCAAACTGGAGAAGATTAGGCTGACATTGAATGGTTGTCCTGCAAAGTTTCAGGAACTGTGGTGTGCCTTTCTGAGATAAATTGGAAAAACCGATCTCCAAATTAACCCTGACTGTAACACAATTGAAATGTGGGTGGTTGATGAGCCTTTTTTGTGCGTGATGGTTGCTATATCTCCCTAAGGCCTTTCAGGAACACAGCTGTCTGTGGTTTTATGTTAATATTTGTCTGTAGTTTCTTTTTAATTTACTTGTTTTTTTATTTAGTTTCCTTTTTTTTGTTGGGGGGGGGGGGGGGGGGTCAGCGTTTAGTGTATTTTATTTTATTTTTTTTCCAAATATTTTTATTGAATTTTGCAGACAATACAGCATGATGAATCATGGCAACAGCAAGTTGGAGTATCTGCACATTTTTCAATAAGTAACATAATAAACCCCATCCCTTACCATACCCACCCACTTAATTCCCAAGGTAATTGTCGCCTAGTGCCCACAACAAATATAGACACACATGAATATATGCAAACTTAGCTTCAATCTAACAAACTATATTGAAGTAAATAAAGAGTAAATAAGGTGAAATAAATAAATAAATAATACCTAAGATATACAATAAAATATAACGTAAAAGTAAATAAACACAAGGAATGAGGGGGGGGGGGGTCTTCAGCGGTCAGTTCTGTCTAAGTTGGGTTACGTTTAGTGTATTTTTGAATGTGTCTGAAAATGAATAAACAAATGTTGAAAAAAAATAAATTCATAAATGTTTCTGGTTATTCAGTGTTTGCATAACTAACTGATTTTGTGCCAACCGTCAGCCAATAATGGGTGTTTGTTTGTTTTTGTATACGATACGACAGGCAATAAGGCAGGCAATAATCATTGGACTTCAGTTATAAATTGACATGATTTTATGAAGCAAAATTAAAAGTATTATTGTCCTATCATCAGTTACATTTTACATAAAGCGCCCTGTTATACAAACGTTTGTATATTAACTGACAATTACTTAGCAATTTTGGTTCTCAAGCGTGTCTTTTTGGCAGCGGGAGAGTTAAAAACAACTATGGCCGCCCATCGATCCATGCCAATCCATCCTTGCACCCAACATCACTGTCCAAAGTCAGAACAACTGTCTCAGTGTCTGTGCTCTCTTGTTGAAATTAATTTAAAGGTATCCATCTTGGAATTACAGGCCGTAAAAGTGCAAGAGACATAAAATGCAGGTACTGGAAGTAAATAACATCCATCCATCCATCCATTTTCTACCGCTTGTCCCTCTTGGGGTCGCAGGGAGTAAATAACATTATCTTGTTTATTCACTATGTTTATACCATAACTTTACTGCTAATAAGCTAACATTCAGTCAACTAGCAAAGTAGTGTCAAACACTTTTTAAATAAGATCCACAGACCTGAATCATCACAGTTGGTGTTGTTGATTCTGCTGTGGTACTTTTTGTTGAAAACACATCCTATTATTCGTGTTTTCAATCTTCCAATGGCTCATAACAGGCTGCTGAAGTTCTTCTTCTTCAGGGGGAGGCTCAGGTAGGCTGAATGCAGGCTGCAGCCTCTCTGTTGGATTCCGGTACTGCAAGTTTCTGCTCAGAGTTAATTTTTTCTAACCTGACTCTCGCCAGATCCTTGTAGTTCGCTGAGCTCCACACAAGGATCTGGGACTTCTCAATAGGAGATGTATTTCAGAAGGCGGGGCCTTGTAAAAAATCATTGTATGTGATTGGATAAACCACTTGTCCGTTATCTTGAATGACGTGTTACTTCAACCACTCACATCGAAATCAACCCGTGACGCTGATGAGAGCGAAGCTGGGAAATCCAAAACAGAACAGCCGACATATTGGATAACGACAGAGCGAAAAGTTAGACAACTTTTACTGAAACAACGCAGCAATGTCAGTAGACGATCAATGTCGTTTGTGCAAAGAAAATATGTCAGCACACGACTCTTAGCTCCGTGCCACCATTGTTGTTTGAATCAAACAGTCGCTTCGGCGCTACGTCACATCTATAAAATCCCGCCCGGCAATCCTGATTGGTTCATTATTTTTTGCTATCTTGAAGGAGTTTGCATTGCCTTCAAGCCCAGATCCTTGTGTGGAGCTCAGAAAACTACAAGGATCTGGCAAGAGTCAGGTTATATTTTTTCACCCCCAAAAATAAAATTCAGGTCTGGGGCATTTTAGAAAAAAATCCAGGCCTTGAGCTCCTGATATTGTGATTATGTCATTGTTGTTTCTTCTGTTGTCAATCCTGTTATTGGTTGGTGACCAGTCCAGGATGCAGCAGAAAGTTTAACAAATGGATGAATGCAGCTTTATTCAATCTTAAATTACCCACACCCTCTTTTTGGTATCTGCCATCGCTTGACGTAATATTGAAAGTTATTTAGAGTTATAGTTTTGCTAGCGCTTCAATTGGAACATGCGTCAGCTGTCAGTATTTGCCTTTGGGTTTGCCTACCTTACTCTGCAGTGCAACACTGGTGACTGAAACACTTAATGCTCATTCACGGAACTTTGCTTCCTTGTTTCAATTTTACCGGAAAACGTCTGTTTGTCAAATCACAAATGAAGAATCAATGCCCCTTTTAATCTGCATCTTGATAAGACACGCCTGTGAGGTCGATGGAATGTTTGTAGGGCCGCAGCTAATGATTGTTTTAGTAATCGACTGATCTGTTGGATTAGTTTGTTTGATTTAACCGAGTAATCGGATAAAACACACTTTATAGCCTCAATGTGTATTTTAGGGGAAATAGTTTAAATAAACAATGTTTCTGCTTACCATAACTTTCATAATTATTTCAAATAAATGCACATCGCCATAATTGAAATTGCACTTTTAACATGTGTGCATTGATAACAATTTACAAATTAAATTAAATACTCTGTCGTTCACCGCCACACAGATCACAGCATGCACTCACACACCACAGCACTGACATTGCAGCGGCCGTGCAGAAACTTTGTCCACATATTTAAAGTTCCGGGCACTCCATGATGTTTGGATTTACTTAAATTATATTAATGAAAATCATTAAACGATTAATCGAAGCAAAACAATATAAATCAAAGCTTTTTTCTAATCAAATAATCGATTCAAATGATTTATCATTGCAGCTTTAGACATTTGTGAACAGCATTTGAGAGAAATAACCCTTTTGTGTACATAGAAACAGTTAAAAAGCTTTTGGGTGGGTTTTACAGTAGTTTTATGAAGTAATGTTATAATAATGTCCAACATTTACCTTGAAGAGATGACTTGTACGGTATCTCCTTCCAGCTGCTTTGTCCTCAAACACACCATCAACAGCTTACCACTCAGGAGCTGTGATAGTTTAAATCTTTGCAGTTACAAAGAAGATTATTTTTTGAGCGTATTCACTCTATTTAAAAAGTTTAATACAATTAATGATATGTGTTTGAATGAGGACTGTTAAATCTAATACATTAACTCATGCAGTTAATGACAAAAAAATATTGCAGTAATCGTGTATAAACCGAGATTCATTTACTAAATATATTTTGTCCGCACATGCTCCTTTACACTAATTGTGGATAGTTATCTGAAAGGTGGCACGGGCTAGGACAAAAAAATTGCTTTGTGTAAAAAAATATAAAAAATTATGTTAGCAAGTGTGATTAATCAGAATTTTTTTTTTTTACATTTTTGATTATAGCAAAAACAAAAATGTTTAATGTATATATATATATATATATATATATATATATATATATATATATATATATATATATATATATATATATATATATATATATATATATATATATATATATATATATGTCATTATCATTACACACTGGGGCTATTGTTAAATTCCACAAACAAATAAATACATTGCTTTCATTGAAAAAAACAAAGAAAATTAATAAAACATATTTCTGTAGGTGGTTTGCATATTGTTGGTCCAATCCACCATATTTTCATTGTCCATTTTCATAACAAAAACCAAAAACTTATGTTGTTGTTGTGCAGGAAAGCCAAGTGCTTTGTTCTACACGGATGACCACATTATAGCGTCTTTGGTGATATTTGTTAGCATCAAAAAATATCCATAATAGTATTAATAAACTAGATGAATGCATCTCTTGTATGCTCAACAGCATATATTGAATCTTGATATCGCTAGCAAACATTGCTGAACAACAGGGACATATACAGCTAAATAATGAGACAAAATATACTTGACACCATAAAAACAGCTGCAGACATGAATTGTACATGAGACTAACATTTGTAACGGGAAATTAACTGCAAACAAACGTATCCTTTTTTGTCATTACCGTCACTATCTCAGCAGCACGGCACTCGTTATGTCTATCAAATACGTTACTTACCGATGCACGAATCAGTCCAACTTTGTCTTTTGCCGATTAATGTTTAGTTTGTGAACCCTTTAGATGTAAAGACACGATGTACCTACAATCGTTTGTTCTCTAAATACTGCGAATGTCAAATGAAGTGAGGTAGCAGCAAGAAGTAATGTCTTGATGATAATAAATGGTTCATTAAATCATTAAAAATAAAAACAATTCTTAACAGTGTATGAATCCATATTTCTTCCATGTCCGCTTATAAAAACTCCAAAACCAGTGAAGTTGGCTCGTTGTGTAAATCGTAAATAAAAACAAAATACAACGATTTTCAAATCCTTTTCAACCTATATTCAATTGAATAGACTGCAAATAGACTGTCCCAATGATCCTAGGAGCTATGTTGTCCGGGGGCTTTATGCCCCCTGGTAGGGTCTCCCAAGACAAACTGGTCCTAGGTGAGGGATCAGACAAAGAGCAGCTCGAAGACCTCAATGAGAAATAAAAACTATGGACCCAGATTTCCCTCGCCCGGACGCGGGTCACCGGGGCCCCCCTCTGGAGCCAGGCCCGGAGGTGGGGCACGATGGCGAGCGCCTGGTGGCCGGGCCTGTCCCCATGGGGCCCGGCCGGGCACAGCCCGAAGAGGCAACGTGGGTTCCCCCTCCAATGGGCTCACCACCCATAGCAGGGGTCATAGAGGTCGGGTGCGATGTGAGCTGGGCGGCAGCCGAAGGCAGGGCACTTGGCGGTCCGATCCTCGGCTACAGAAGCTAGCTCTTGGGACGTGGAACGTCACCTCGCTGGGGGGGAAGGAGCCTGAGCTAGTGCGCGAGGTGGAGAAGTTCCGACTACACATAGTCGGACTCACTTCGACGCACAGCAAGGGCTCTGGAACCAGTTCTCTCGAGAGGGGATGGACTCTCTTCTACTCTGGCGTTACCGGCAGTGAGAGGCGACGGGCTGGAGTGACAATTCTTGTTGCCCCCCGGCTCAGAGCCTGCATGTTGGAGTTCAACCCGGTGGACGAGAGGGTAGCTTCCCTCCGCCTTCGGGTGGGGGAACGGGTCCTGACTGTGGTTTGCGCTTACGCGCCAAGCCGCAGCTCAGAGTACCCACCCTTTTTGGATTCACTCGAGGGAGTACTTGAGAGTGCTCCCCCGGGTGATTCCCTCGTTCTACTGGGGGACTTCAACGCTCATGTTGGCAGCGACAGTGAAACCTGGACAGGCGTGATTGGGAAGAATGGCTGCCCGGATCTGAACCCGAGCGGTGTTTTGTTATTGGACTTTTGTGCCCGTCACAGATTGTCCATAACGAACACCATGTTCAAACATAAGGGTGTCCATATGTGCACTTGGCACCAGGACACCATAGGCCGCAGTTCCATGATCGACTTTGTAGTTGTATCGTCGGACTTGCGGCCTCATGTTTTGGACACTCGGGTGAAGAGAGGGGCGGAGCTTTCTACCGATCACCACCTTGTGGTGAGTTGGCTGCGATGGTGGGGGAGGATGCCGGACAGACCTGGCAGGCCCAAACGCATTGTGAGGGTTTGCTGGGAACGTCTGGCAGAGTCTCCTGTCAGAGAGAGTTTCAATTCCCACCTCCGGAAGAACTTTGAACATGTCACAAGGGAGGTGCTGGACATTGAGTCCGAATGGACCATGTTCCGCAACTCTATTGTCGAGACGGCTGATTGGAGCTGTGGCCGCAAGGTAGTTGGTGCCTGTCGTGGCGGTAATCCTAGAACCCGTTGGTGGACACCAGCGGTGAGGGATGCCGTCAAGCTGAAGAAGGAGTCCTATCGGGTTCTTTTGGCTCATAGGACTCCTGAGGCAGCGGACAGGTACCGACAGGCCAAGCGGTGTGCGGCTTCGGCGGTCGCGGAGGCAAAAACTCGGACATGGGAGGAGTTCGGGGAAGCCATGGAAAACGACTTCCGGACGGCTTCGAAGCGATTCTGGACCACCATCCGCCGCCTCAGGAAGGGGAAGCAGTGCACTATCAACACCGTGTACAGTGAGGATGGTGTTCTGCTGACCTCGACTGCGGATGTTGTGGATCGGTGGAGGGAATACTTCGAAGACCTCCTCAATCCCACCAACACGTCTTCCTATGAGGAAGCAGTTCCTGGGAAATCTGTGGTGGGCTCTCCTATTTCTGGGGATGAGGTTGCTGAGGTAGTTAAAAAGCTCCTCGGTGGCAAGGCCCCGGGGGTGGATGAGATCCGCCCGGAGTTCCTTAAGGCTCTGGATGCTGCGGGGCTGTCTTGGTTGACAAGACTCTGCAGCATCACGTGGACATCGGGGGCGGTACCTCTGGATTGGCAGACCGGGGTGGTAGTTCCTCTCTTTAAGAAGGGGAACCGGAGGGTGTGTTCTAACTATCGTGGGATCACACTCCTCAGCCTTCCCGGTAAGGTCTATTCAGGTGTGCTGGAGAGGAGGCTACGCCGGATAGTCGAACCTCGGATTCAGGAGGAACAGTGTGGTTTTCGTCCTGGTCGTGGAACTGTGGACCAGCTCCATACTCTCGGCAGGGTCCTTGAGGGTGCATGGGAGTTTGCCCAACCAGTCTACATGTGTTTTGTGGACTTGGAGAAGGCATTCGACCGTGTCCCTCGGGAAGTCCTGTGGGGAGTGCTCAGAGAATATGGGGTATCGGACTGTCTGATTGTGCCGGTCCGTTCCCTGTATGATCAGTGCCAGAGTTTGGTCCGCATTGCCGGCAGTAAGTCGGACACGTTTCCAGTGAGGGTTGGACTCCGCCAAGGCTGCCCTTTGTCACCGATTCTGTTCATAACTTTTATGGACAGAATTTCTAGGCGCAGTCAAGGCGTTGATGGGATCTGGTTTGGTGGCTGCAGGATTAGGTCTCTGCTTTTTGCAGATGATGTGGTCCTGATGGCTTCATCTGGCCAGGATCTTCAGCTCTCACTGGATCGGTTCGAGTGTGAAGCGACTGGGATGAGAATCAGCACCTCCGAGTCCGAGTCCATGGTTCTCGCCCGGAAAAGGGTGGAGTGCCATCTCCGGGTTGCGGAGGAGAGAGGAGTTCAAGTACCTCGGAGTCTTGTTCACGAGTGAGGGAAGAGTGGATCGTGAGATCGACAGGCGGATCGGTGCGGCGTCTTCAGTAATGCGGACGCTGTATCGATCCATTGTGGTGAAGAAGGAGCTGAGCCGGAAGGCAAAGCTCTCAATTTACCGGTCGATCTACGTTCCCATCCTCACCTATGGTCATGAGCTTTGGGTTATGACCAAAAGGACAAGATCACGGGTACAAGCGGCCGAAATGAGTTTCCTCCGCCGGGTGGCGGGGCTCTCCCTTAGAGATAGGGTGAGAAGCTCTGCCATCCGGGGGGAGCTCAAAGTAAAGCAGCTGCTCCTCCACATCGAGAGGAGCCAGATGAGGTGGTTCGGGCATCTGGTCAGGATGCCACCCGAACGCCTCCCTAGGGAGGTGTTTAGGGCACGTCCGACCGGTAGGAGGCCACGGGGAAGACACAGGACACATTGGGAAGACTATGTCTCCCGGCTGGCCTGGGAACGCCTCGGGATCCCCCGGGAGGAGCTGGACGAAGTGGCTGGGGAGAGGGAAGTCTGGGCTTCCTTGCTTAAGCTGCTGCCCCCGCGACCCGACCTCGGATAAGCGGAAGAAGATGGATGGATGGATGGATAGACTGCAAAGACAAGATACTTAACGTTCGAACTGGAAAACTTTAAATATTAGCTAAATTGGAATTTGATGCCTGCAACATGTTTCAAAAAAGCTGGCACAAGTGGCAAAAAATACTTTTTTGGAACATCCCACAGGTGAACAGCCAAATTGGGAACAGATGTGTGTCATTATTGGGTATTATGAACAGCTTCAATGAAATGCTCAGTCAGTCACAAACAAGGATGGGGGAGGGTCACCACTTTGTGAACAAATGCGTGAGCAAATTGTCTAACAGTTTAAGAACAACATTCCTCAAAGAGCTATTGCAAGAAAGTTTGGGATTTCACCATCTACGGTCCGTAATATCATCAAAAGGTTCAGAGAATCTGGAGAAATCACTGCACATAAGCAATGATATTACGGACCTTCGATCCCTCAAGCAGTACTGCATCAAAAAGCGACATCAGTGTGTAAAATATATCACCACATGGGCTTAGGAACACATCAGAAAACCATTTATCAACAACACTCAGAAACGCTGCTGGCTTCGCTGGGCCCGAGTATTTCTAAGATCGACTGATACAAAGTGGAAAAGTGTTCTGTGGCCTGACGAGTCCACATTTCAAATTGTTTGTGGAAACTGTGGACGTGGTGTCCTACGGACCAAAGAGGAAAAGAACCATCCGGGTTGTTATAGGCGCAAAGTTGAAAAGCCAGCATCTGTGATGGTATGGAGGTGTATTAGTGCCCAAGGCATGCACATCTGTGAAGGCACTATTAATACTGAAAGGTACATACAAGTTTTGGAGCAACATATGTTGCCATCTGAGCAACGTTATCATGGACGCCTCAGCATGGCTTCATAGTAAAAGAGTGCGGGTACTAGACTGGAGTCTGTAGTCCAGACCTATCCCCCATTGAAAATGTGTGGCGTATTATGAAGAGTAAAATACCACAACGGAGACCCCAGTCTGTTGAACAACTTAAGCTGTACATCAAGCAAGAATGGGAAAGAATTCCACCTGAAAAGCTTACAAAATTGGTCTTCTCAGTTCCCAAACGTTTACTGAGTGTTGTTAAAAGGAAAGGCCATGTAACACAGTGGTAAAAATGCCCCTATACCAACTTTTTTGCAATGTGTTGCTGCCATTAAATTATATGTTAATGATTATTTGCAAAAAAATACATTAAATATCTTGTCTTTATAGTCTATTCAAATGAATATAAGTTGAAAAGGATTTCCAAATCATTGTATGTGCCAACTTCACTGGTTTTGTGTTTTGTATATTTGCCTCCAAACCTTTCAAAATATGCTCAAATCTGCAGATTCAAGTAAATAAACAGCAGCCAAATGGAAGTCTAGACCATCGCCTAAAACCCAGAAGTGAACGGGTGTCCCTCTAGGTCATACTTGCCAACCTTGAGACCTCCAATTTTGGGAGGTGGGGGGTAGGGCGTGGGAGGGGGGCTTGGTCGGGGGTGGGAGCGGGCGTGGTTGGGGGCGTGGTTATTTACAGCTAGAATTCACCAACTCGAGTATTTCATATATATATATATATATATATATTTATATATATATATATATATATATATATATATATATATATATGTATATATATATATATATATATATATATATATATATATATATATATGTATGAAATACTTGACTTTCAGTGAATTG
Source organism: Entelurus aequoreus (assembly GCF_033978785.1). Taxonomy (NCBI): domain Eukaryota; kingdom Metazoa; phylum Chordata; class Actinopteri; order Syngnathiformes; family Syngnathidae; genus Entelurus; species Entelurus aequoreus. Next base: position 46,082,063 of record NC_084735.1, on the reverse strand, counting down.
TAGCTATATATATATATATATATATTTATTTTATTTACATAGAAAAAAGAAGAAAAAAAACTTGAATTTCAGTGTTCCCGTGGCTATCCATTAGATGTCAGTATTGTCCTGTTTAACTTCTCCGTTCATGATGAATACATCATTTCGGCCACCGTGTTCAATGGAGAAGTCTGACAAAAAAATTTTGTGGGAAAGTGGACGTTTGAAAGTTTGGCTATATTTTACAAGTAAAGATTGCAACAGCGCGACTTGTAATAAATGTAAAGTTGCCATTTCATCAATCAATCAATCAATCAATCAATGTTTATTTATATAGCCCTAAATCACAAAAGTCTCAAAGGGCTGCACAAGCCACAACGACATCCTCGGCACAGAGCCCACACAAGGGACGTTGATGTGAATGACTATGAGAAACCTTGGGGAGGATCGCATATGTGGGTAACCCCCCCTCTAAGTACAGTCCCTAGTGGATCCAACATAACAGTGAGAGTCCAGTCCATAGAGGGGCCAGCAGGAGACCATCCCGAGCAGAGACAGGTCAGTAGCGCAGAGACGTCCCCAACCGATGCACAGGCGAGCGGTCCACCCCGGGTCCCAACTCTGGACAGCCAACACCTCATCCATGGTCACCGGAACCGGAATAACCCGGCGAGGGGGCAAAGGAGAAAAGAAAATGGCAGATCAACTGGTCTAAAAAAGGGGGGTCTATTTAAAGGCTAAAGTATACAAATGAGTTTTAAGATGGGACTTAAATGCTTCTACTGAGGTAGCATCTCTAACTGTTACCGGGAGGGCATTCCAGAGTACTGGAGCCCGAAGAGAAAACGCTCTGTAGCCCGCAGACTTTTTTGGGCTCTGGGAATCACTAATAAGCGGGAGTTCTTTGAACGCAGATTTCTTGCCGGGACATATGGTACAATACAGTCAGCAAGATAGGATGGAGCTAGACCGTGTAGTATTTTATACGTAAGTAGTAAAACCTTAAAGGCCTACTGAAATGAAATGTTTTAATTTAAACGGGAATAGCAGATCCATTCTATGTGTCATACTTGATCATTTCGCGATATTGCCATATTTTTGCTGAAAGGATTTAGTAGAGAAAATCGACGATAAAGTTCGCAACTTTTGCTCGCTGATAAAAAAAAGCCTTGTCTGTACCGGAAGTAGCGTGACGTCACAAGCGGTAGTGCTGCTCACAATTCCCCGTTGTTTACAATGGAGCGAGAGAGATTCGGACCGAGAAAGTGACGATTACCCCATTAATTTGAGCGAGGATGAAAGATTCGTAGATGAGGAACGTTACAGTGAAGGACTTGAGAGGCAGTGATGGACGTATCTTTTTTCGCTCTGACCGTAACTTAGGTACAAGCTGGCTCATTGGATTCCACACTCTCTCCTTTTTCTATTGTGTATCACAGATTCGTATTTTAAACCATCTCAGATACTATATCCTCTTGAAAATGAGAGTCGAGAACGCGAAATGGACATTCACAGTGACTGAACATGTAAATACACGATTAATAATTCAGCTTTGCGAAGCTAAAAAAAATAGAAGCTAACCTAGCTGCGTAGCCAACGCGATAGCATAGCAGTCTCAAATGCAGATAGAAACTAAATTAAAAAAACCCTGACTGGATGGATAGACAGAAGATCAATAATACTATTAAACCCTGAACATGTAAATACACGATTAATAATATTCCGCTTGGCGAAGCTAAAAAAACAGAAGCTAACCTAGCTGCGTAGCCAACGCGATAGCATAGCAGTCTCAAATGCAGATAGAAACTAAATAGAAAAAAACCCCGACTGGATGGATAGACAGAAGATCAATAATACTATTAAACCATGAACATGTAAATACCCGATTAATAATATCCCGCTTGGCGAAGCTAAAAAAAACAGAAGCTAACCTAGCTGCGTAGCCAACGCGATAGCATAGCAGTCTCAAATGCAGATAGAAACTAAATAGAAAAAAACCCTGACTGGATGGATAGACAAAAGATCAATAATACTACTAAACCATGAACATGTAAATACACGATTAATAATATTCCGCTTGGCGAAGCTAAAAAAAACAGAAGCTAACCTAGCTGCGTAGCCAACGCGATAGCATAGCAGTCTCAAATGCAGATAGAAACTAAATTAAAAAAAACCCTGACTGGATGGATAGACAGAAGATCAATAATACTATTAAACCATGAACATGTAAATACACGATTAATAATATTCCGCTTGGCGAAGCTAAAAAAACAGAAGCTAACCTAGCTGCGTAGCTAACTTAGATGCGGCGGCGGGCGTTGTACGCTTTTGACGACACCCCGGCCGCCATCAGAGTTGGCAAGAAACATATATTTCCCCAAAATTACGTACGTCACATGCACATATCGACACGCACGTACGGGCAAGCGATCAAATGTTTGGAATCCAAAGCTAGACTCACCGTAGTGCGTCTGTTATCCTGCTCAAAACACAACACAACCTCCTGGTGTTGGTGTTGCTGTAGTCCGCCGCTCCACCGATCGCACTTACAACTTTCTTATTTGCAGTCTCCATTGTCCATTAAACAAATTGCTCAATCGCTTTATTAACAAGCGGTAACTGGTTGTAGTTCAAAAAGTAACGCACACACATACACGAGCTGCTGTTAGCCAAAAGTCACGCTCACACACACTCAAGTTCTCCGCCAACTCACTCGCGCATGCGCGTTCCCCAAACCCTTAAAGACACAGTACACTAATGCAAATATCACAGATATTACAGTATTGTACTTAGCCGCTAAGACGCCGATCGATCCCACCTACAACGTTCTTCTTTGCAGTCTCCATTGTTCATTAAACAAATTGCAAAAGATTCACCAACACAGATGTCCAGAATACTGTGGAATTTTGTCGAAGAAAACAAGAGGCTTTTCTATCGGGTCCGATGGGGTCCAACCACTTCCGTTGCTTTTGTGACGTCACGCGCATAAATCATATCCAAAGGAGTTTTTCAACCGGAAGTGTGGCGGGAATTTTAAAATTGCACTTTATAAGTTAACCCGGCCGTATTGGCATGTGTTGCAATGTTAAGATTTCATCATTGATATATAAACTATCAGACTGCGTGGTTGGTAATAGTGGGTTTCAGTAGGCCTTTAAAGTCGCATCTTAAGTGCACAGGAAGCCAGTGCAGGTGAGCCAGTATAGGCGTAATATGATCAAACTTTCTTGTTCTTGTCAAGAGTCTAGCAGCCGCATTTTGTACCAACTGTAATCTTTTAATGCTGGACATAGGGAGACCCGAAAATAATATGTTACAGTAATCGAGACGAGACGTAACGAACGCATGAATAATAATCTCAGCGTCGCTAGTGGACAAAATGGAACGAATTTTAGCGATATTACGGAGATGAAAGAAGGCCGTTTTAGTAACACTCTTAATGTGTGACTCAAACGAGAGAGTTGGGTCGTAGATAATACCCAGATTCTTTACCGAGTCGCCTTGTGTAATTGTTTGGTTGTCAAATGTTAAGGTGGTATTATAAAATAGGTGTCGGTGTTGAGCAGGACCGATAATCAGCATTTCCGTTTTCTTAGTGTTGAGTTGCAAAAAGTTAGCGGACATCCATTGTTTAATTTCATTAAGACACAACTCCATCTGACTACAGTCCGGCGTGTTGGTCAGCTTTAGGGGCACAAAAGTAGGACTGATTGATTGATTGATTGATTGATTGATTGATTGATTGATTGATTGATTGATTGATTGATTGATTGATTGATTGAAACTTTTATTAGTAGATTGCACAGTACAGTACATATTCCGTACAATTGACCTGGTACTCCCGAATAAGTTTTTGAACTTGTTTAAGTCGGGGTCCACATTAATCAATTCATGGTATACCAGGGTGTACCCCGCCTTCCGCCCGATTGTAGCTGAGATAGGCTCCAGCACCCCCCGCCACCCCGAAAGGGATAAGCGGTAAAAAATGGATGGATGGACCAGCAATACGTTAAAACTTTTGAACACACTGCATGATTTTAGTCATATCTTTTTATTCAACCCTCAACCCACTTTTGTGACCTTTATTGCAGGTCTGTGCCTTACACAAGCACCGACAACACACACCCCTGTTACACACACTCCCGTACGGTAATATAACAGTACACACTAACTGCTCCCTGGTGGTTTTTAGTTCTGCAGCTTTAATGACACACTATGTTGTTCCGATAAGCAAATGTGCGGTGAGCTCCTTTGTCTTGCCCGAGAGCTCCGGCGTCTTCGCATACATGTGAAGTGTATATTTAGAATAGCTGTGCATATCAAAAGAGAGCTTGCGTGAGAGGTAGAGAGTTACTTTTAACACTGGGAGCACTGACCCATGTTTTACAAAAAAAGCAACATGCATATTAATGAGCGCAGACATACTGTAGATGCACCTGTGCACGCACGCACACACACACACACGCACACCCACACACACTACTAGGTAGGTAAACCTTGGATGCTCTATCCCCTCCCTCCCTGCAGAGGAAACCCCAGCATGTAGACACGACTCTCCATGCGTGATGTTGCACTCGGGCATTATTCATATTGTTAAAACAGATTCTCCCTTTTAAAGGTGTGTTATGGTGGTCAGAAAACCATGTCAGAGGGATGTACAAGTGCGTTGGTGTTCCTTTCGCTTCTTTTGGTATGCAGGTGAGAGCTCACTCAGCAGGGGGAAGCCCTCTTCTTCCTTTTTCTCCCCGGCTCATCAGCATGCATGCGTTAATTGCTCGCGCATATTCATTATTCACCTCCCATGGGCGATGAATTATTCAACGCTTGTATTTCCACACAAGAAGTGAGAGAAGATATGAGGAATGCCGCTTGTCTGAATACTCTTCCCTCCCTCAGGCTGAGACTCCCCGCTGCCCTCCCACCACTCCCACGTCACTCTCACTTGCATGCAGCATTGGCACAGTGAAAACAAATTGCCAGAAAATATCATTGCGAGTTCTTGCTTTGGGGAGTAATTTTTATGTTTTTCTGCTGATTTCCATAGTTATTGCCTCAAATTGTAGCTTCGTGCATGAGTGCAGGATATTCAACTTGCGATCGCGGGGACAAATCCAGTCCAGGATTGACGCCACATCGAGTTCAGTTCGAAACATGGCGGAGACTTTAACATTTTTGCACCAGCGTAAACACAGTGTCAGATCCGTGCATTGACATTTGAACCTCTTAGGCCCTGTTTACACTAAGCCGGATAAGGTCATCCAGGGTAAATCCCACCTAACCTTATCATGGTCCACACACAATAATGCCACCGTTTAAGACACCCTCTGCCCTCCGTCCACCGACGCAACGCAACCTAATACGCATGCGCGGAAAATGCGCACATCATAGTCAGCTCCAGTGTTGCTTTATGTGCAAGTTCTTAAAATGTATCTTATCTGAACAATATCCAGTGTTGTGGTATTTCAGTTAACTGGAATCCAGTGTGCTGTGGGGCCTTATTGTAGTGAATCACACCTGAGACATCATGAATTAATCAAATCTTTATTAGATACGTAAAGAATGTGATAAAGAACATTTGACAACAATCAAACTAGGGATCTAGATATCTGGTCAGGACACTCCTCACTCTTTTGCCTTCACCTTTATTGTCCATTCCTTTTTGGTGACTTTATATACTCTGGACCTAGACGTTGAGTCCGCGACATACATGGCAGACAATAATTGATACAGTCTGCGTTGCCAGTCCAAAAATATTTGCCGTTTTCCGTAGTCTTCCCTCGACGGCCAGGTAATACAAAGCACACGCTACCTTTTTTAATCACATCCACGGGAGCCCGCATTCTCGTTGTCTCTCCTTCGACAAATGGACGAAGTTTTTCGCTAAGTGACCTGGACATTGGAAAGTTCTCTTGCCGTCTGAGAAGTGTTGTATCCCAAATAGCTGCAATCGCTTTCTCTTAAGGTATTCATGTGTGATTTCCACAAGCGTCTGTACATGTAGAAGAAGGAGAAACACGAGCATGTCTGGATGACTTGCCTTCATATTTCCAGCGGTTAGCTCCGAGTTACGAAACCGCTTTATTATGAAGCTGGCTGTGGCGTGTTCTTTCTGACGTTACTTCCTGTGTGGGGTGCGGTCTTCCTCTCCGAACTTAGTTTGTAAACGATCAATAAGTCCATACAAAGCTAAGTGCCGGAGATTCAAGAACTACACGGCGCACGTAGTGACTGCTTCGTCACTGTTATGATGTAATAGCCATTTTCCCTTACCAAAATCACTGTCTGCATTAGCATGCAGCTTTAATCTACACATTTTGTTATTGTGTATGGTTTGTGGTTTTAGGTTTGTTTCGAACATGAATACCTTTTATAATATGTCCGAAAAGAAGTGGGAAGAAGCAGAGCTTATTTAAAACTACTCGTTTTCAATTTCATAGCAATTATCATCACATCTATTTCAATCAATCAATCAATGTTTATTTATATAGCCCTAAATCACAAGTGTCTCAAAGGGCTGTACAAGCCACAACGACATCCTCGGTGTCGAGTGGGTCTGACATAATATTGTGAAAGTCCAACACATCAGCGAAAGTCCAGTCCATGGTGGAGCCAGCGGGAACCATCCCGAGCGGAGACCGGTCAGCAGCGTAGAGATGTCCCCATCTGATGGACAGGCTAGCGGTCCACCCCGGAGCAGAGTAGAAAAGAAAAGAAAAGAAACGGCAGATCAACTGGTCTAAAAAGGGAGTCTATTTAAAGGCTAGAGTATACAAATGAGTTTTAAGATGAGACTTAAATGCTTCTACTGAGGTAGCATCTCTAACTTTTACCGGGAGGGCATTCCATAGTATTGGAGCCCGAATAGAAAACGCTCTATAGCCCGCAGACTTTTTTTGGGCTCTGGGAATCACTAATAAGCCGGAGTTCTTTGAACGCAGATTTCTTGCCGGGACATATGGTACAATACAATCGGCAAGATAGGCAGGAGCTTGACCGTGTAGTATTTTATACGTAAGTAGTAAAACCTTAAAGTCGCATCTTAGGTGCACAGGAAGCCAGTGCAAGTGAGCCAGTATAGGCATAATATGATCAAACTTTCTTGTTTTTGTCAAAAGTCTAGCAGCCGCATTTTGTACCATCTGTAATCTTTTAATGCTGGACATAGGGAGGCCCGAAAATAAAACGTTACAGTAATCGAGACGAGATGTAACGAACGCATGAATAATGATCTCAGCATCGCTTGTGGACAAAATGGAACAAATTTTAGCGATATTACGGAGATGAAAGAAGGCCGTTTTAGTAACACTCTTAATGTGTGACTCAAACGAGAGAGTTGGGTCGAAGATAATACCCAGATTCTTTACAGAGTCTCTTTGTTTAATTGTTTGGTTGTCAAATGTTAAGGTGGTATTATTAAATAGATGTCGGTGTTGAGCAGGACCGATAATCAGCATTTCCGTTTTCTTAGCGTTGAGTTGCAAAAAGTTAGCGGACATCCATTGTTTAATTTCATTAAGACACGCCTCCAGCTGACTACAATCCGGCGTGTTGGTCAGCTTTAGGGGCATGTAGAGTTGAGTGTCATCAGCATAACAGTGAAAGCTAACACCGTATTTGCGTATAATGTCACCTAGCGGCAGCATGTAAATACTAAAGAGTGCAGGGCCAAGAACCGAACCCTGGGGAACTCCGCACGTTACCTTAACATAGTCCGAGGTCACATTGTTATGGGAGACACACTGCATCCTGTCAGTAAGATAAGAGTTAAACCAAGACAAGGCTAAGTCTGACATACCAATACGTGTTTTGATACGCTCTAATAAAATATTATGATCAACAGTATCAAAAGCGGCGCTAAGATCAAGAAGCAGCAACATAGATGACGCATCAGAATCCATCGTTAGCAATAGATCATTAGTCATTTTTGCGAGGGCTGTCTCCGTAGAGTGATTTGCCCTGAAACCGGATTGAAAAGGTTCACAGAGATTGTTAGACGCTAAGTGTTCATTTAGCTGCTGTGCGACAATTTTTTCGAGAATTTTCGAGATAAACGGTAGGTGGGACACCGGCCGGTAGTTCACCATGAGGTCAGGATCGAGGTTAGGTCTTTTGAGTAGAGGATGAATAACCGCTTTTTTGAATGCTAGAGGAACAGTACCAGAGGAAAGTGATAAGTTTATAATATTTAACACTGATGGACCTAATAAAACAAAAAGCTCCTTGATAAGTTTCCCAGGAATTGGGTCAAGTAGACATGTTGTTTGTTTTGTCCCATTTACACATTTTAACAATTCCTCCAATGTTATTTCATCAAAGAGAGAGAAACTATTTTGGAGGGCAATGTCCGTCGTATATACCGTCGTATTTGTGTTAATAGAACCCAGTTGTAGCTGAGATGCATTGTCTTTAATCTCTTTTCTAATGACTTCAATTTTCTTATTAAAGAAATTCATAAAGTCATCTGCTGAGTGGGTGGAGCTACTGGGAGGAGTCCCTTGTTGGGTTAGCGATGCTACTGTACTAAACAAAAATTTAGGATCATTTTTGTTGAGGTGGATGAGATTTGAGTAATATTTAGCTTTAGCTGAGGTAAGCATGCGTTTATAAGTTATTAAACTATCACTCCATGCTTGATGGAAAATCTCAAGTTTAGTCGCACGCCATTTGCGTTCCAGCTTTCTACATGATAATTTCTGGGCTTTAGTTTCTTCTGTAAACCATGGGGTACGCCTTTTAGGGGCCCTTTTTAGCTTTAGCGGTGCTACACTATCAATGGTGTCGCGCAGGGCGTCGTTAAAGCTGTTAGTGAGGTTATCAATAGAGCCCACATAATTTGGGAAAGGTGCCATTACTGAAGGCAGTAGGTCAGTAAGAGTCGTCGTTGTGGCAGTATTAATGTTGCGGCTGTTATAGTAGTTATTATTATTATTATTAGTTTGTTGACAATGAGTCAGAACTTCGAATTTTATAAGGTAATGATCGGACATTACTTTAGTGTACGGGAGTATCGTAACTTTAGAGGTGGTGACACCCCTGACAAGCACTAGATCTATCGTATTACCGTTGCGATGCGTGGGTTCATTTATTATTTGTGTAAGACCACAGCTATCAATTATAGTCTGGAGCGCCACGCATGGAGGGTCCGATGGGGTATTCATATGGATGTTAAAGTCTCCCATTATGATTATATTGTCGGCGTGCGTCACTAGATCAGCAACGAACTCTGAAAATTCATTGATAAAGTCCGAATAGGGCCCTGGGGGGCGGTAGATGACAGCCAGGTGCAGAGGCAGCGGTGTGACAAACCTCACAGTAAGCACCTCAAACGAGTTATATTTATTATTTAGGTCCGAGGTAAGGCTAAAGTTTTTGTTGTATATTAGTGCAACACCCCCACCCCTTTTAATGGGGCGGGCAATATGCGTTCCCGCATAGCCAGGAGGAGACGCCTCACCCAGCGCAAAAAAATCGTCTGGTTTGAGCCAGGTCTCGGCTAGACCAACGACATCAAGATTGTTGTCTCTGATGACTTCATTAACTAATAACGTTTTGGAAGACAATGACCTTATGTTTAAAAAGCCCATATTATAGGTAGTGGGCTGTTTTGAGGAGTTTTTGTTGAAAGTATCCGTAGTAGCAATATTAATAATGTTACGTTTATTATGCATAGTGCACTTTAAATAATTTCGACCATATCTAGGAATTGATATGACAGGAATTTTTAGATTGTTTGCCACCTCAGTAAAATGCATGTCCACCTCTGACGCAGAAAGAACATTATGTGAGTTGTATATTATTCTAGAAGAATTGCTATGTTTATTTACTTCTTGTTCTCAATCTGTACACAATTTAAAACCATAAATAATAAATAATTAACTTCTCAATAAATAATTAAATAAGTTTTAATTCATATCATGAGATTAATAAGAATATCTCCTTTTTCAATAATGTTTAACATGTTATTCATGATTATTCTTCTTTGTACTTTGTAAACACTTTGGGCCTGATTTGCTAAGATCCTAATATCATCCGCTAAACAGCTTGTGCAATCTATAAAATTGCGAGTACTATTAGCGGGTGTGTTGCGTCTGATCTGCTAACACTGCATGTACAATTTAAAAGTGGTGCAGACCGCCTTATTTAAATGAGGTTTTTGCGTGTACAAAAGGTTGTATTCCGTTACTTGTCCGGCTCATTAAATACGTGTGGTGGTCATGCTAACGTCTGTTCTCAATGTGTACTAGGCACCATTTAGCCTTTCTTGAAGAAAAGCGCGTGTTGTACTAGGCTGTACGAACTGTTGAAATCGCGAAAATGATAAACGTTTTTTTAGAGATCCTCGAGAGGTAATCAAGAAAGGCGAAAGAGTGCAAGATTTTATGAAAGACGACGGGAAAAGTGCAACACATTCCTGACCAAAGGAGCAGAGTCAAAGAACGGACAAGTTAGCAGTGACCACTTCGTTAAAGGTTTGTTTGATATGTTTTTAATTTACTTTACTCGTTACTATTTCCCATTGAAGTATTATCTTAAAGGCCTACTGAAATGAAATTTTTTTAATTTAAACGGGGATAGCAGATCCATTCTATGTGTCATACTTGATCATTTCGGGATATTGCCATATTTTTGCTGAAAGGATTTAGTAGAGAACAACGACGATAAAGATCGCAACTTTTGGCATCTGATAAAAAAAAGCCTTGCCCCTACCGGAGGTAGCGTGACGTAGTCAGTTGACAGGCTCCTCACATTTTCCTATTGTTTTCAATGCAGCTAGAGCGATTCGGGCCGAGAAAGCGACGATTACCCCATTAATTTGAGCGAGGATGAAAGATTCGTGGATGAGGAACGTTAGAGTGAAGGACTAGAATGCAGTGCAAGACATATCTTTTTTCGCTCTGACCGTAACTTAGGTACAAGCTGGCTCATTGGATTCCACACTCTCTCCTTTTTCTATTGTGGATCACGGATTTGTATTTTAAACCACCTCGGATACTCAATCCTCTTGAAAATGAGAGTCGAGAACGCGAAATGGACATTCACAGTGACTTTTATCTCCACGACAATGCACAGACGAAACACTTTTGCTACGGAGCTAACGTGATAGCATCGTGCTTAACTGCATATAGAAACAAAAGAAATAAATCCCTGACTGGAAGGATAGACAGAAGATCAACAATACTATTAAACCATGGACATGTAAATACACGGTTAATGCTTTCCAGCCTGGCGAAGGTTAACAATGCTGTTGCTAACGACGCCATTGAAGCTTACTTAGCAACCGGACCTCACAGAGCTATGCTAAAAACATTAGCTATCCACCTACGCCAGCCAGCCCTCATCTGCTCATCAACACCCGTGCTCACCTGCGTTCCAGCGATCGATGGTGCGACGAAGGACTTCACCAGATCACAGATGCGGTCGGCGAGACGGAGGAAGTTAAGGTGAGTTCGGCAGCATCTCTGTCCTCCTGGCTGTGTTGCTGTAGTCCGCCGCTAATACACCGATCCCACCTACAACTTTCTTCTTTGCAGTCTCCATTGTTCATTAAACAAATTGCAAAAGATTCACCAACACAGATGTCCAGAATACTGTGGAATTTTGAAATGAAAACAGAACTTTTTTGTATTGTATTCAATGGGGTACCAATACTTCTGTATCAACCGTTTACGTCACGCGCATGCGTCATCATATCTAGACGTTTTCAACCGGAAGTGTGGCGGGAAATTTAAAAATTGCACTTTGTAAGTTAACCCGGCCGTATTGGCATGTGTTGCAATGTTAAGATTTCATTATTGATATATAAACTATCAGACTGCGTGGTCGGTAGTAGTGGGTTTCAGTAGGCCTTTAATATTGTTTGTATTAAAATTTGTAACAAACAGATACTTGTATCAGGAAACGTTATACATCTCCCCTCTTGTTTACTTTGTCCACAAATGTGTCAGAGTACATATGACAACAGGACAAAAATCAAATATGGTGATGATTCAGTGATTGTGTGTTAAATGGAGATGTGTCTTGTTTTCATGTGTATTTATTTATTTTTTTGCCTTTTGGTTCAGGACCCTTTGGGACTGTGTGACAAGGGGTGGCACTTTCGTGACTTCTACGGTGCTTTTTTGTGAACTTCTGGATCTGCTTCCCGGGAACCTTTTGGCCATGGATATTAGCTGCTGGATCTCTGCCACACCAGAGTCCGTTTGGAGAGACTGGTGAAGATGCGGATGAAGAGACAGGGCTGCGGAGCTGGTGCTGAGCACCGGGACGGACAAGCTTCACAGTGTCTTGGCTGAATGACCAGGTATCGGACAGCTCAGTCTCCTTGGACGCATCCTCGCTCATCCATGCGGACTGGACACTGGCCGAGAGTTGGTGGGTGGCCGAGGGTGGAGTCGGCTCTCTTGGTTGCTTTGTTGGGTTTGCTCTTGTCTCTGGCCATGCTCCCTCCACCCCAGCAGACGATGGCGTGGAACACCGCAGAGGCCACCACAGTGTATATGTTTTTGTTTACTATTGTTAGTTTTTTTGTTGTATTACTTTTGTAGCTGTACGTAGAAATGTCTGATTGCATCAGCTCTACTCTTTTAATGTCTTTAATGTCCTCTGTGTTCTTTGATGTTTGATGTTTCCCTCTTACACACATGCTTATGTGTGCTATGCCTATGAGGTTTTTTTTCTTGGCCTCAGTCTGGACCCCCTCTCTAGGGGCCTAGGCTTAGACTGAATTTTTTTTTCTCCCTCGATAAATCTTTTAAATATAAAGTATAGGGATCTATTCCATTGCATAGTTGGATTTTTCTTGCTCTTATTTGTTTTTTGCAGGAAGATCTAGGCCCCTTGCATACTCAGATAGTTTGCTTGCTGCTTGCTTCACATCAGCCATCTCGGTTTGGTTGACCACCACTGGTTTTCACTTCCCGGTAGAAGTCACTTGACGTAATACAAGCAATTCGCCGATACTGATATTATTCCGATATTTTAGCACAAACCATAGTATTGTACATATTTTTATTATTTCGTAGTCTGAAATGTTAAGTGAAAGGGAAATTACTCAGAGAATAATAGTTGGTATGAAAACACTAACCTTACGATGGATTTCTGCTTTTAAAATGGAGTGTTCATTTGTTTTTGGCATAATCTTGTGGTCACAATAATGAATAAAAATTAGGGTCATGACGCAGTAGATTGAATGATGCGGACACGTTTATTACTTAATACTTTCTAATATGCTTCTGCCTTGAAGACTTTCTATCTGTAAGTAGTATGCAACTATAATTATTTGATACTTATTTATATTATGCCTTAGACTACAATATTGTTCAATTAGGTAAACCTATTACGTATGTTTAGTTTGTGTGCTATTGTGTGCTTAGCTGATGTGTAGCTGCTAGCTCATATTAGCCTGCAGCCTACCATGTTTACCTTTGATAAATGAATTGACCAAAATACAGGAAAAGACCAACTGTATGTGCTTATTTGAGGACATTTGAATGTTAACTGGCTGTCCAGCTTTGTACACGTAAACACGTTGCAGGACTGCTTGTATCAAAGCTTTTATTGTCTAAGGCAGTGGTTCTCAACCTTTTTTCAGTGATGTACCCCCTGTAAACATTTTTTTAATTCAAGTACCCCCTAATCAGAGCAAAGCATTTTTGGTTGAAAAAAAGAGATAAAGAAGTAAAATACAGCACTATGTCATCAGTTTCTGATTCATTAAATTGTATAACACAGCAAAATATTGCTCATTTGTAGTGGTCTTTCTTAAACTATTTGGAAAAAAATATATAAAAATAACTAAAAACTTGTTGAAAAATAAACAAGTGATTCAATTACAAATAAAGATTTCTACACATGGAAGTAATCGTCAACTTAAAGTGCACTCTTTGGGGATTGTAATAGAGATCCATCTGGATTCATGAACTTAATTCTTAACATTTATTTTGTTGAAGTATTATTCAATAAATATATTTATAAAGGATTTTTGAATTGTTGCTATTTTTAGAATATTTAAAAAAAAATCTCACGTACCCTGTGGCATACCTTCAAGTACCCCCAGGGGTACGTGTACCCCCATTTGAGAACCACTGGTCTAAGGTCCTGTACACACAAGAACATTTGTGGGTTGATTTTTTTTTTTTGTCGGGTTGAAAAAAACATGTCATATCCAGATGGGTAAACATCACTGCGTGAAAACAATGTAACACATCAGTCACACCTACATGTGGCACTGTAACCTGCCAGAAGGTTCCCCTCACAGCCCCAGTACCATCACCAATGCTCTGATTACAGCAAAACTGGATGAGTTCCGGTGTTAGGGTTCTGCTGGCATTTATGTGTCTCATATCTGATACCATCTTAAGATGACTTCTACACTGTGGTCATTTGCAGCAGCTTGTTATTACTGTAAGTATAGGCAAAGAATTGTAATCACAAGCGCTAAGGCACTTCTGCCATCTTATTCCATCCATTGCAAGACTTCTCAATGGCTGACTTTACTGAAAGAGCTGAGAAATGCTTGTAATATTTTAGTTGCCTTATCCTAATTGTAGGAGTTGCTCTCAATCTAGTTTTACACCACTTCCAACTATAACCACAATACCAAACATATTATTCAGATTATTAGACACGTTCTACAAGATGATCACTACAAAACTGCAACGATAAAAGCCACTGTCAAAATAATAATTAGAAGGAAATTGGCATGAAATATGGATGAGTGGTGACAAAGGAGGCCGTGGATCACGGCGTGAGTTTTGGCAGAGACATATAGTCACAGTGGGACATCAGAAGTGTCTTCCCATCTGTCGGACAAACACCCACACAACCAACCCTAAATCTGACGTCGCCGCTCCACACACACACACGTGGTGTGTTTACATGCACTAGAAAAAACTAATTTTTGCATGGGTTTGGTCAAAACCAGCTTTTTTGAAACACATGTAAAAACCTTAGTTAGGTTTTTGACCTTACAAAATGGAATTAACATTTAGACTAGAACATATTTGGAAAACGTTACCCTAAGGGAAACTGGGTAAAACACGGTCACTCACAAAGCTTAACTTATTGTTACTATAACAATCTATCAATCAATCAATGAATGTTTATTTATATAGCCCTAAATCACAAGTGTCTCAAAGGGCTGTACAAGCCACGACATCCTCGGTACAGAGCCCACATACGGGCAAGGAAAAACTCACCCCAGTGGGACGTCGGTGAATGACTATGAGAAACCTTGGAGAGGACCGCATATGTGGGTAACCCCCCCCCCCCTCTAGGGGAGACCGAAAGCAATGGATGTCGAGTGGGTCTGACATAACATTGTGAAAGTCCAGTCCACAGTGGATCCAACACATCAGCGAGAGTCCAGTCCACAGCGGGGCCAACAGGAAACCATCCCGAGCGGAGACGGGTCAGCAGCGCAGAGATGTCCCCAACCGATGCACAGGCTAGTGGTCCACCCGGGGTCCCGACTCTGGACAGCCAGCACTTCAAGGCCTACTGAAATGATTTTTTTAAATTTAAACGGGAATAGCAGATCCATTCTATGTGTCATACTTGATCATTTCGCGATATTGCCATATTTTTGCTGAAAGGATTTAATAGAGAAAATCGACGATAAAGTTCGCAACTTTTGCTCGCTGATAAAAAAAAAGCCTTGCCTGTACCGGAAGTAGCGTGACGTCACAGGAGCTAGTATTCCTCACAATTCCCCATTGTTTACAATGGAGCGAGAGAGATTCGGACCGAGAAAGTGATGATTACCCCATTAATTTGAGCGAGGATGAAAGATTCGTAGATGAGGAACGTTACAGTGAAGGACTTGAGAGGCAGTGATGGACGTATCTTTTTTCGCTCTGACCGTAACTTAGGTACAAGCTGGCTCATTGGATTCCACACTCTCCTTTTTTTATTGTGGATCACGGATTTGTATTTTAAACCACCTCGGATACTATATCCTCTTGAAAATGAGAGTCGAGAACGCAAAATGGACATTCAGTGCCTTTTATCTCCACAACAATACATCGGCGGAATGCTTTAGCTACGAGCTAACGTGATAGCATCGTGCTTTAACTGCATATAGAAACAAAAAAATAAAGGATAGAAGGAAGGATAGATAGAAAATCAACAATACTATTAAACCGTGGACATGTAAATACAGGGTTAATGCTTTCCAGGCTGGCGAAGGTTAACAATGCTGTGCTAACGACGCCATTGAAGCTAACTTAGCAACTTAGCAACGGGACCTCACAGAGCTATGCTAAAAACATTAGCTCTCCACCAACGCCAGCCAGCCCTCATCTACTCATCAACACCCGTGCTCACCTGCGTTCCAGCGATCGGCAGAAGGACGAAGGACTTCACCCGATGCGTTTGGCGGCCCGGAGACGTAGGAAGTCAAGGTGAGGTCGCCGGCTAGCGTGGCTAGCGCGGCTAGCGCTCCAACAAAGTCCTCCTGGTTGTGTTGCTGTAGTCCGCTGCTAATACACCGATCCCACCTACAACTGTCTTCTTTGCAGCCTTCATTGTTCATCAAACAAATTGCAAAAGATGTCCAAAATACTGTGGAATTATGAAATGAAAACAGAGCTTTTTGTATAGGATTCTACGGGTACCATAACTTCCGTTACTCTGACTTCGTCACGCGCATACGTCATCATACCGCGACGTTTCAGCCGGATATTTCCCGGGAAGTTTTAAAAGTCACTTTATAAGTTAACCCGGCCGTATTGGCATGTGTTGCAATGTTAAGATTTCATTATTGATATATAAACTATCAGACTGCGTGGTCGGTAGTAGTAGGTTTCAGTAGGCCTTTCATCCATGGCCACCGGACCTATGCAACTCCCCCTCGCAAGGGACAGGGGAGAAGAGGAGAGAATAAAAGAAACGGCAGATCAACTGGTCTAAAAAAAGGGGGTCTATTTAAAGGCTAGATTATACAAATGAGTTTTAAGATGGGACTTAAATGCTTCTACTGAGGTAGCATCTCTAACTGTTACCGGGAGGGCATTCCAGAGTACTGGAGCCCGAATAGAAAACGCTCTATAGCCCGCAGACTTTTTTTTGGCTCTGGGAATCACTAATAAGCCGGAGTTCTTTGAACGCAGATTTCTTGTCGGGACATATGGTACAATACAATCGGCGAGATAGGCTGGAGCTAAACCGTGTAGTATTTTATACGTAAGTAGTAAAACCTTAAAGTCGCATCTTAAGTGCACAGGAAGCCAGTGCAGGTGAGCCAGTATAGGCGTAATATGATCAAACTTCCTTGTTTTTGTCAAAAGCCTTGCAGCCGCATTTTGTACCAACTGTAATCTTTTAATGCTAGACATAGGGAGACCCGAAAATAATACGTTACAGTAATCGAGACGAGACGTAACGAACGCATGAATAATGATCTCAGCGTCGCTAGTGGACAAGATGGAACAAATTTTAGCGATATTACGGAGATGAAAGAAGGCTGTTTTAGTAACACTCTTAATGTGTGACTCAAACGAGAGAGTTGGGTCGAAGATAATACCCAGATTCTTTACCGAGTCGCCTTGTGTAATTGTTTGGTTGTCAAATGTTAAGGTGGTATTATTAAATAGATGTTGGTGTCTAGCAGGACCGATAATCAGCATTTCCGTTTTCTTAGCGTTGAGTTGCAAAAAGTTAGCGGACATCCATTGTTTAATTTCATTAAGACACGCCTCCAGCTGACTACAATCCGGCGTGTTGGTCAGCTTTAGGGGCATGTAGAGTTGAGTGTCATCAGCATAACAGTGAAAGCTAACACCGTACTTGCGTATGATGTCACCCAGCGGCAGCATGTAAATACTAAAGAGTGCAGGGCCAAGAACCGAACCCTGGGGAACTCCGCACTTTACCTTGACATAGTCCGAGGTCACATTGTTATGGGAGACGCACTGCATCCTGTCAGTAAGATAAGAGTTAAACCAAGACAAGGCTAAGTCTGACATACCAATACGTGTTTTGATACGCTCTAATAAAATATTATGATCGACGGTATCGAAAGCGGCGCTAAGATCAAGAAGCAGCAACATAGATGACGCATCAGAATCCATCGTTAGCAATAGATCATTAGTCATTTTTGCGAGGGCTGTCTCCGTAGAGTGATTTGCCCTGAAACCGGATTGAAAAGGTTCACAGAGATTGTTAGTCACTAAGTGTTCATTTAGCTGCTGTGCAACAATTTTTTCGAGAATTTTGGAAATAAACGGAAGGTGGGAGACCGGTCGGTAGTTTACCATGAGGTCAGGATCGAGGTTAGGTCTTTTGAGCAGAGGATGAATAACCGCTTTTTTGAATGCTAGGGGAACAGTGCCGGAGGAAAGTGATACGTTTATAATATTTAACACTGATGGACCTAATAATACAAACAGTTCCTTGATAAGTTTCCCAGGAAGTGGGTCAAGTAAACATGTTGTTTGTTTTATCCCACTTACACGCTGTAATAATTCCCTTATGTTATTTCATCAAAAATAGAGAGACTATTTTGGAGGGCAATGTCCGTCGTATATACAGTCGTATTTGTGTTAATAGAACCCAGTTGTAGCTGGGATGCGTTGTCTTTAATCTCCTTTCTAATGAGTTCAATTTTCTTATTAAAGACATTCATAAAATCATCTGCCGAGTGGGAGGAGCTACTGGGAGGAGTCCCTTGTTGGGTTAGCGATGCTACTGTACTAAACAGAAATTTAGGATCGTTTTTGTTGAGGCGGATGAGATTTGAGTAGTATTTAGCTTTAGCTAAGGTAAGCATGCGTTTATAAGTTATTAAACTATCACTCCATGCTTGATGGAAAACCTCAAGTTTAGTCGCGCGCCATTTGCGTTCCAGTTTTCTACATGATAATTTATGAGCTCTAATTTCTTCTGTAAACCATGGGGTGCGCCTTTTAGGGGCCCTTTTTTGCTGTAGCGGTGCTATACTATCAATAATTTTGCGCAAGGCATCGTCAAAGTTGTTAGTGAGGTTATCAATAGAGCCGACATAATTTGGGAATGGTGCCATTACCGAAGGCAGTAGGTCAGCAAGAGTCATCGTTGTGGCAGCATTAATGTTGCGGCCGCTATAGCAGTTATTATTATTATTAGCTTGTTGACAATGAGTCAAAACTTCAAATTTTATAAGGTAATGATCGGACATTACTTTAGTATATGGAAGTATCATAACTTTGGAGGTGGTGACACCCCTGACAAGCACTAGATCTATTGTATTACCGTTGCGATGCGTGGGTTCATGTATTATTTGTGTAAGACCACAGCTATCAATTATGGTTTGGAGCGCCACGCACTGAGGGTCCGATGGGGTATTCATATGGATATTAAAGTCCCCCATTATGATTATATTGTCGGCGTGCGTCACTAGATCAGCAACGAACTCTGAGAATTCACTGATAAAGTCCGAATAGGGCCCAGGGGGGCGGTAGATAACAGCCAGGTCGAGAGGTAGCGGTGTGACAGACCTCATAGTAAGCACCTCAAACGATTTATATTTATTATTTAGGTTAGGGGTAAGTTTGAAATTTTCATTGTATATTAGTGCGACACCCCCTGCCCTTTTAAGAGGACGGGCAACATGCGCATTCGTATAGTTAGGAGGAGATGCCTCATTGAGCGCAAAAAATTCGTCTGGTTTGAGCCAGGTTTCGCTAAGACCAATGACGTTAAGATTGTTGTCTCTAATGACCTCATTAACTAATAACACCTTGGGAGACAATGATCTTATGTTTAAAAAGCCCATATTATAGGTATTGGGCTGTTTTGACGAGTTTTTGTTAAGATTATCCGTAGTGGCAATATTAACAATGTTGTGTTTATTATGCGTAGTGCACTTTAAATAGTTTCGACCATATCTAGGAATTGATATGACGGGAATTTTCCGATTGTTTGCTTGGTGCTGCAATAGACTGGACATATCATAATTTGCCACCTCAGTAGAATGCATGTCCACCTCTGACACAGACACAACAGAAAAAACATTATGTGAATTGTGTATTATTCTAAGAGAATTGCTATGCGTACATGGATTATCCAGCCTGGCGCTGGCTAGTTCTAGCTTAACTGACTCCTCACCCGGACTAACAGACATTGTAATTGCCTGTGACTGGGCTTGCTCTAGTGTAGTCAGTCAAGTGAGACTTAAATAGTAGTCTATGTTTCTAGACAGGATGATGGCGCCTACCTGGTTAGGATGAAGGCCGTCTCTCATCAGCAAGCCTGGTTTGCCCCAGAAAGAGGGCCAGTTATCAATAAACGTTAGTCCCTGTTGCCTACAGAAGATAGACAGCCACTTGTTAAGCGAGACTAATCTGCTATATCTCTCATCATTGCCTCTCGCAGTCAGGGGGCCAGAGACAATTACTCGATGCCTGGACATCTTTCTGGCGAGATCACAAGTCCTGGCTATGTTTCTCTTTGTAATCTCTGACTGTCTCATTCTAGTGTCATTGGAGCCAACGTGTACAACTATATTCGCATAATTAGTGGTGCGATTAGCCTGTCGTACGTGTTTACTAGGCCTGTTGCGAGTTAGCTCCCTAAGATTAGCTTCAATGTCAGGTGCTCTGGCCCCGGGGATACACTTTACTGTGGCTGGTTTGCTAAGCTTTATGTTTCGGGTGATGGAGTCCCCTATGACTAAGGTGTGCTGCCCGGTAGACTGGGGTGTAGGACTAGCTAAAGAGCTAAATCTATTATGCGTCTCAACCGGTACACCGTAGCTTGTAGGCCACTTAGGACTGCTACAAGCTGGGCTAGTTAGCTCTCTACAGCTAACGCTAGCAGATGTGTCCGCAACATCTAAAGTTACGATATTACTCTGCTCTAACTGGCGGACACGGCCCTCTAGCAGGGCCAACCTCTCCGTGAGTATGGTGCAAGACGCGCAGGAAGCCATTACTCACAGTGTTTTCTGTCACCGAGTGAAGTTCCATGAATATTGAACTAATGCTGTTTTTTTCCTGTAAAAAAAATATATATATATATATATATATATATATATATATATATATATATATATATATATATATATATATATATATATATATATATATATATATATATATATATATATATATTATACTTGATTTTTGCCATGTATAATGCATAATTAATTGACCCTTGATTTGCTTGTATGCTTGTAATCATGAAGTTCAATAAAACATATAAATAACAAAAAACAGTACATCAACTGTGTATAGATGTTTGCCGAAACTTCACGTCCCGTACTTTTCTCTTTTCTCGGGTGGGACAGCCCCATGCTGCACAACAGGTCAAGTTTACACGGCAAAAAAACTCTTCAATTAAAAGAGAATTCAAATGAGGAGGTGCTGTGTACGCATAGCAACAGCTGTGGCCAGCTCAAAGTTGGTTCTCAACATGGCGTGAGTGCCTTTTGACCAATCATTTAGGAGATTATCTGAAACCGAGTTGTCCATGCTCTCTCAATACACAGCTTTGCTTCTGATGGGTGGTGGTCGGCGCCTTGCATGGCAGCCTCCGCCATCAGTGTGTAAATGTGATGTATAATGCCCCTGATCTTATGCCACATTTTAGTGTGAATATTTCTATTCCATTGTCTTTCATATCTTAAAATGATTACTAGTTGTTTTTGATTGTAATTTTGTTTTTATTGTAGATGTGTAGAGTAACTGCCTATACAGTAGTGACTCTTCACAGTAGAGTCTTGTATATAATAGAATAGAATAGAATAGAAAGCCTTTTATTGTCACTATACACAGGTACAATGAGATTAATAGCAACTCCAGTATCAGTGCGACAGTCTACAAATATGCAAAACATAGGAAGGAAAGAAAAAGAAAAATAGTGCAAAAGGAGGTAAGGTGCACAGTCCAGTCTTGAGAACAAATGTTCTGAATGTGTTGTTTAAATATTATACTATATACATATATACAAAAGCATTCAGACTGTGGGTGGAAAGTAAAAATTGCATACATAGAGCTGCTAAACTATAAAATCAGTGCCTATGAGAGTTCACCGTTGAAAAAAAAATTATGACAGTATCATGACCAATGGATCGCTTTAATACAAAACATTAATAGATACTGTACATATTTTTCTTAAAAAAGCCTCTCTATGCAGAGAGACTACAGACTAACTTAAATGACAATCTGCTCCCTGCATTCCTAGCCTAGTAAAACATTTACATGTCCGTGTATTATTAATGTTCAACTCCCCACCAAACCTAATCCCAGCTAATATTAGGCAGCTCATTAGATTGTCTGCCCAATGTATGTGCTCAATTATGGGCTCATTATTTGAGGGCACAGTGAGAATGTCACTTTGATATTTGGTGTATTGTAGTTTACTTGCTTTTTATAAACTTTTCAAAGCCTCTATCTGTGCTTGACTATGCTTTCTGCTTTTTGCAGCACATTTCAACAGGAATAGATAAAAGGCAGCCTAAGCAGGGAAGCACAGACTTCCCCAACCACTCCATCCAGCTCCTCCCAAGGGATCCTGAGGTGTTCCCAGGCCAGCCGGGAGTCATAGTCTCCCCAACCGGTCGGACGTGCCCTAAACACCTCCCAAGGGAGGCGTCCGGGGGGCATCCTGACCAGATGCCCGAACCACCTCATCTAGCTCCTATCGATGTGGAGGAGCAGCGGCTTTACTTTGTACTCTTCTCGAATGACAGAGCTTCTCACACTATGTCTAGGGAGAGTCCCGCCACACAACGGAGGAAACTCTTTTCGGCCGCTTGTACCCTTGATTTTGTCCTTTTGGTCATAACCCAAAGCTCATGACCATAGGTGAGGATGGGAATGTAGATCGACCAGTAAATTAAGAGTTTAGCCTTCCAGCTCAGCTCCTTCTCCACCACGACGGACCAATGCGGGGCCCGTATCCCTGCAGAGGCCACACCGATCCTCTTGTCGATCTCACGATCCACTCTTCCCTCACTTGTGAACAGGACCCCGAGGTATTTCAACTCCTCCATTTGGGGCAAGATCTCCTCCCCAACCCGGAGATGATACTCCACCCTTTCTCCGGGTGGGAGCCATGAATTCTGATTTGGAGGTTCTGATTCCAATCCCAGTCGCTTTACACTCGGCTGCGAACTGATCCAATGAGAGCTGAAGATCCTGGTCAGATGAAGCCGGCATGACCACATCATTTGCAAAAAGTAGAGACCTAATCCTGCAGCCATCAAACCGGATCCACTCAATGCCCTGACTGCGCCTAGAAATTCAGTCCATAAAAGTTATGAACAGAACTGGTGACTAAGCGCAGCACCATCAGAGTCCAACCCTCACTGGAAACGGGTCCCATTTACTGCCGGCAATGCGGACCAAGCTCTGACAACGATCACACAGGGAGCGGACCACCACAATCAGACAGTCCGATACCCCATACTCTCTGAGCACTCCCCATAGGACTTTCCGAGGGACACGGTCGAATACCTTCTCCAAGTCCATAAAGTACATGTAGACTGGTTGAGCAAACTTCCATGCACCCTCAAGGACCCTGCCGAGAGTATAGAGGTGGTCCACAGTTCCACGACCAGGACGAAAACCACACTTTTCCTCCTGAATACGAGGTTCGACTATCCGGCATAGCCTCCTCTCCAGTACACCTGAATACACCTACTCAGTGGCCTAGTGGTTAGAGTGTCCGCCCTGAGATCGGTAGGTTGTGAGTTCAAAACCCTGGCCGAGTCATACCAAAGACTATAAAAATGGGACCCATTACCTCCCTGCTTGGCACTCAGCATCAAGGATTGGAATTGGGGGTTAAATCACCAAAATGATTCCCGGGCGCGGCCACCGCTGCTGCCCTCTGCTCCCCTCACCTCCCAGGGGGTGAACAAGGGGATGGGTCAAATGCAGAGAACAAATTTCACCACACCTAATGTGTGTGTGACAATCATTGGTACTTTAACTTTAACTTTAGACCTTACCGGCAAAGCTGAGGAGTGTGTTCCCACAATAGTTGGAACACACCCTGCGGTTCCTCTTCTTAAAGAGAGACTTGCAAGATATACATTATGATATGCTGTGTAATGTACACTAGGGTTGGCCCGCTACCAAAATATTGGTAGCGGTACAGGTACCAAATTGTATTTCGTCCGGGTTCGCAGAACCATCAAGGAAGGACATACTTGCGAGCAGGGTTGACTTTCTTTATTATTTCAATAAGAAAAGTATTTTGTGCTTTCCAGCTCTGGATCCACCTGCTCGCTCCTCCGCTGTGCGTCGTCTTCGTCTCGCCTGGGCTCTCTTGCGCTCTCGCTCAGCGTCCGCCTCTCTCTGGCTCCTCTTCCTCTCACGCTCAGCATCCGCTTCTCTCTGGCTCCTGTTTCTCTCTGTCTCTTCCTGCATGTGTTTCTGGCTCTCCACCTCCTTCCTTCCTCTCGTTCTCAGCTGCTCCCCTTTTTAACACTGAGAGGGAATTAATAGATTGTGCCCAACTGCGCTATCCACTCACTTGTAGTCCATTTCGACGCGGGTCCGCCGGCCATGCCTCCTCGCCGCCATCTTGGAGCGGGCCCCGGTATGCCCTGCCCCGCTGACGGACTACCGGCCACGCCTCCTTGCCGCCATCTTGGAGCGGGCTCCGGCGTGCCCTGCCTCGTTATCGATCTGCCAGTCCCGCCTCCCCACAGTAATAAACACTTATTATTCGCTTGACATTAGTTTTGGATAATACCACAAATTTGGGTACCGAATCGATACAAAGTAGTTACAGGATCATACAATGGTCATATTTAAAGTCCTCGTGAGTGGATTTCCTGAGTTTATAAACATAATATAAATTTTAAAAAAGGAAAAATGATTTTGTGACGATAGAAATTATCGATGTATTCATAGTAGTATCGACTAGATACGGTCTTGTACTTGGTATCATTACATTGGATGTCAGGTGTAGATCCACCCCTGGCATATGTTTACATTGAGGTGCACCAGCTTGTTAGCGGTGAGCTATCGTATTCTCTTACAGTGAGTAGTGAAGCATGTTTAGCTATTCCTCGTCCTGCAGGGATGATACTTGTGAGAAATGTACTTTATTTGTCGCCATTGAGGCAAAGATTAGTGGTTTGAAAGTAGCTAAAACACTGCCGACAGCGGATGGACGTTAGCCGCTAGCTAGCTAGCCATGTTTTAAAGCATCTCTTCCTTAGGGCGTTTCAGTGTTATAGCTTCACCTTTATCGTTAGTTTTTAAGCCAAAATGCATCCATTCTCCCTTTCTGTCTACAAACTGTGTCTGCTTGTAAGTACTCCGTGATTGTGCGCTGCCGAACATGCTCCTCTGCTTGTAAAACCAGCAATGTCACGACGTGACGACGGTGCGCCGTAATGCCCGTAAAAAATTTTTAAAAAGGAAACCAGTACTTCTCAGAAGTTTTTGATACATTAGTACCGCGGCAGTTTATTAGTACCGTTATACTGTACAACCCTAATGTACATTCATGCTTTTTAATTTAGTCTGCACAAACCTTTTGACAAAAACAAGAAAGTTTGATCATATTACGCCTATACTGGCTCACTTGCACTGGCTTCCTGTGCACTTAAGATGCGACTTTAAGGTTTTACTACTTACGTATAAAATATTACACGGTTTAGCTCCAGCCTATCTCGCCGATTGTATTGTACCATATGTCCCGACAAGAAATCTGCGTTCAAAGAACTCCGGCTTATTAGTGATTCCCAGAGCCAAAAAAAAGTCTGCGGGCTATAGAGCGTTTTCTATTCGGGCTCCAGTACTCTGGAATGCCCTCCCGGTAACAGTTAGAGATGCTACCTCAGTAGAAGCATTTAAGTCCCATCTTAAAACTCATTTGTATAATCTAGCCTTTAAATAGACCCCCCCCTTTTTTAGACCAGTTGATCTGCCGTTTCTTTTCTTCTCTCCTCTTCTCCCCTGTCCCTTGCGAGGGGGAGTTGCATATGTCCGGTGGCCATGGATGAAGTGCTGGCTGTCCAGAGCCGGGACCCCGGGTGGACCACTAGCCTGTGCATCGGTTGGGGACATCTCTGCGCTGCTGACCCGTCTCCGCTCGGGATGGTTTCCTGTTGGCCCCGCTGTGGACTGGACTCCCGCTGATGTGTTGGATCCACTGTGGACTGGACTTTCACAATGTTATGTCAGACCCACTCGACATCCGTTGCTTTCGGTCTCCCCTAGAGGGGGGGGTTACCCACATATGCGGTCCTCTCCAAGGTTTCTCATAGTCATTCGCCGACGTCCCACTGGGGTGAGTTTTTCCTTGCCCGTATGTGGGCTCTGTACCGAGGATGTCGTTGTGGCTTGTACAGCCCTTTGAGACACTTGTGATTTAGGGCTATATAAATAAACATTGATTGATGATTGATTGATTGAAACCTACTGAGATAAAGCAATTCAGTGACACAATGATGCAGAGTACTGATAGCATGCTGTGCCTTATACACTACATTTTAATCTTGCACTTTGAAGCAACAATGGACCTGATCTACTTAAGCTTTACGTGTATCAAAACACGTGCAAAACTGATCTACTAAGCTTGAGCGCAGTGGATTGCAACTCTTAAATGAGCAAAATAGTGAGCACAATCAATTAATCTATACTTGGAAGAGGAGATGCAAATAATTTAGCATTCACAATGTGATTTATCAAGATTAAAACTGTTCATCCGCCGCTGTTTCACATCTATATTTAGTAAGTCTAGAAAGTAACTGCAAACTGGCACAGTAACGCACAAATTACTGTGAGAAAGGAGGTGATTGCGCTGCAAAGAGAGATGATTGAGAGAAAATCGTCCATTCTGTCAAAAATTTTAATATTAGACATAGCGCCTATTCAGTATTATCATTTTATAATTTTAAAGCTGCTGGATGACCTAAGGGGATGATTAAAACAAATGTAATTGATTTGTTTTGGTGTCTATCCTTTTTGTCTTAATGGCGTTTTTCCTATAGGATATACCGTAATTTCCGGACTATAAGCCGCACCTGACTATAAGCCGCACCAGCTAAATTTAGGGGAAAATACAGATTGCTCCATATATAAGCCGCACCCGACTATAAGCCGCAGGGTTTTGATGTGTAATTACCGTAGTATAAAGGGGTTCCTGCTACCACGGAGGGGATTGTCGGGACAGAGATGACTGTTTGGAAACAAAAGCGTCCAATTTATTAACTATAAATCTTTCAATCATTGAATCAAACTTTCACATCTTTGACATGGCGAACAGCATTCGTGCAGAGTACAAATAATACAACGGTGCAAAGTAATACAAAGTGCTCGCATGTACGTAATCAAAATAACCAGCCTACCGGTATATGAAAAGTCAGTCTTTAATCATTGTGTCATCGTCTTCCTCCTGCGTACTAAAACCACCGAAATCCTCTTCGCCGGTGTCGGAGAAGAACAGGCCGTAAATAAGCCGCACTGTTGTATAAGCCGCACTGTTGTATAAGCCGCAGGGACCAGAACGAGGGGAAAAAGTAGCGGCTTATAGTCCGGAAATTACGGTATATTATTATAGGAGTTATATTTTTGATATACCTCCTATATGAAAAAACATCTTGCAATATGCATATTATTGCGGCTTGATCATCCCAGAGCAAACTTTTGTCTTGCTGCAAATAGATTCTTTAGATCCCACTTCTATATGGCCCAGATAGTGTGTTTCATATTAAATGTGTCGGCTGCACATTCCACAGCATAACCAAACTGCACAGGTTGGACTGTTGGAGCATACGATGTCATGAATGTGGAGTGTCTCCATCAGTGACGTGCAGTCAGTGGAGGCAGGTGAGGCGGGGCCTCACGTGCCATCATGGAAAGAAAAAAAATGTAAAAAGAAAAAAAAATCATTAAATTTTTATATGTATCCAGTGATTATACTATAAAGTTATTTTCCATTTAACTTCACCAGTTTTAGATTATTTTTATTCAAAATCTCTGAATTTTCACATTTGCCGTTCAAATACTGAGAAGAGACTGCGGTGAGTCACCAGCCAGTTGAGGCACGTCACTGAGTTGAGCCTCACCATGGATTGCGCAATGACTCGGCTAACTGCTGGCCTGCTGTGCAGTGAGACCGTATTGCTATATGAACTATATTATACATTTCCATAGTTTAGTTAGCTGAGGTATATAATGTACAGTGTATTTTGTCAACAACTGTATGTGTGTAAGTATTTCTTGTGCTGAGCAATCATAAAACGGCTGCAAAAGACGCACTGGCTGCGGCTCGCAATAATCCCGCCTCCTGGTGGTAGAGAATGCACCCCCTCACCGTAGAATGCACCCCCTGACGGGAGTGTTATATCAACTAAAGCCCACACTTAAAGTTTCCACGTGCAAGATTGAATCTATTTAAAAAAGTTATTTAATAAGAATCCAAAAAGTGCAAAAACAATAATGTTCGTGTTGGAGGAGTTGTGAATGACTGCAGGGCCACAAAATTAGGTACACCTGCAGACGGCAGCACGGATTTTATATTTCATTCATTCACAACTCCTCCAACACGAACATTATTGTTTTTGCACTTTTTGGCTTCTTATTAAATAACTTTTTTAAATAGATTCAATCTTGCACGTGGAAACTTTAAGTGTGGGCTTTAGTTGATATAACACTCCCGTCAGGGGGTGCATTCTACGGCGGGGGTGCATTAATCCAGCACAACAGCGGCGCATGGACTTCAGTTATAAGTAAAGGTAAGACCATAATAATGTTTTTTTTATTAAATGTGCTTTTTTGTGTGCTACAGTTTGTATGTGTAAAGTTAAAGTTAAGTTAAAGTACCAATGATTGTCACACACACACTAGGTGTAATGAAATGTGTCCTCTGCATTCGACCCATCCCCTTGTTCACCCCCTGGGAGGTGAGGGGAGCAGTGGGCAGCAGCGGCGCCACGCCCAGGAATAATTTTTGGTGATTTAACCCCCAATTCCAACCCTTGATACTGAGTGCCAAGCAGGGAAGAATGCTGGTATGAGCTTTTAAACATAACCCGTTAACTGCTGCCAATCAAATGGTGAATAAGATACTCTTTAGGGTTCATATGTTTGTAAATCTGACTGTGATGAAGTCAGTGCCTCACCAGCCATGAACCTCACCGCACGTCACTGGTCTCCATGGTGACAGCCGTTAAGTCCAGGCAAAACATTTAAATAGGGTAGTCTGCACTACTTTTGCACTTGTTATCGATTGAAAGTGTAAATTAGTAGATCACCCACAACAATGCCCACTAATAGTACTTGCAATGTTTTACTCTGTGCACGCTATTCAGCACTTGTTGTTTGGATCTTAGTAGATCAGGCCCATACTGTATTCTTCCACCACATGCACTGTAGGAAGTTCTTGAGCAAGTCTCATATTCATGGAGCAAAATAAAGTTTTTAATTCATTTTTGGGAGCACATTCGTTACCACAAAACGTAGTAACAGAGAATGCTATGAACCTATGTCCACCTGTATAAGACATCTTGGTTAGCAGTTATGTAGGGTGGTAAACATGTTAACATTTTTGATATAAAAATAAATGACTAGTCCTTGTCTATCATCAACATATTTGTGAACAATTCACTAAACGCAGGTGAAAATGTAGTTGGTCCGCTTTTTTCACATTTTTCCGCAGACGGTATAGTTATTTGTTCCTGACAAATAAAAACACGTCACGTCACATTAATGTATGCATTTGATAGTTACTATTCTAGCACCTTGCAAGACAGCATTACAACCTTATATTGCTTGGTTTCACTTTAACTAACGGCATGATGAGCAATTGAAGATTAAACTGTAAGAAGTAATGGAAAACATTAAATATTTGCCTCCTTAATGTGGACACTGACCTAAACTGTTGGCCCAAAAAGAAATGACACTTCACACACAGAGCAGGCGTCATAAAATGTGTTCCAAGCCAAGGACACCCAAAGTGATAGAGAGAAGGAGCAGGGATCCCCTAATAATATAAAGTATATTGTATGAAATCATGATGTTGTTTTACATTAGACGTACCTAAGGTACCTTGTTATTGTGCAATACTACCGTAGCAATTTATTTATTCAGCTGGCAAATATAGAGTTAATTGCTAGCTGACAAAGAATGTGCTAATCACTAGCTGACAACTAGGGCGTTAATAGCTAGCTGACAACTACAGTGCTAATCACTAGCTGACAACCAGAGCGCTAATCGCTTGCTGACAAGTAACATGCCAGTCGTTAACTGGTTGGCGATAGTACGCTAATCAGTAGCTGAAAAACAGCGTGCTGAGCGCTAGCCTGAAACTAGAGTGCTAATTGCTAGTTGGCAACTAACACACCACTCTAATGTTGACAACTAGCGTGCTAATCGCTAGCGGACAACTAGAGTGCTAATCGCTTGCTGACAAGTAACACGCCAGTCATTAGCTGGTTGGCGATTGTACGTTAATCAGTAGCTGAAAAACAGCGTGCTGAGCGCTAGCCTGAAACTAGAGTGCTAATTGCTACTTGGCAACTAACACACCAATCTAAAGTTGACAACTAGAGTGCTAATCGCTAGCTGACAATTAGGGCGTTAATCACTACATGAAAACTAGAGCGTTAATCGCTAGCTGGTGACAAGGGTGTTTATCGCTAGCCTGCAACTACAGTGCTAATAGCTAGTTGACAACTAGCATGCTAAGCGCTAGCTGGTGACTCGGGTGTTTATCCCTTGCCTGCAACTAAATAGCTAATCGCTAAAAAACATTAAAGACATTTACATGTACAGAAAAATTGCAGAGGGATGTATTAAAGAATATATTTTAAAACAAAATCTACCAAAAATGTCACGGCCCCCCTGCAGTACCTTTGCGAACTCCCTGGGGGTTGAAGACATCTGCACTAAAGCATAAAAATAAGTCAAACATATTTGTATTTTGTTTTTCACTATTAATGCGTGTTTAGAGTCCCTTTTCGTTTTCTCCTCTTTGTTCGCCCTTTTTGGGGCCTCACTCCTACCTCCTCACTTATCAATTATGCATCAAGAAACAACCTGAGTGCTTTTTGGTCAGCCTTGACGAAAAGAAAGTATTAAGTTTACCAGCAGGTCAACAAAAGTTAAGTAGTTCCGAAAAGTCAAAAAGGGGATGAAGTGAAAGTGGTGAATCTACTTGAGCTGCCTGCCGCCAATTCTAAAAATAGCAAGGTTTTGTGTTTTGACCTTGTTTGATTGGAGTTCTCTTTCATCTCTTCTTTTTGTCTCAGTGTATTTCATCTGCAATTTTTGACTTTTTGTTTGTTTTGTTTCTCTAGTGCAGTGATTCCCTACAACTGTCTCGCAGCAAGTGATTGTGCTGTGTGAATCATCAGATGAACCAAATTCACCTAAAGGGGACTTTTGATGAATTTAGTCTTTTCTGAAATATAAATGTTGTTACAATGTTGGATATTCATATTAAATAATGCCAAAGTGTCAAATCATAAGGTTCATGCATTTGGGCGTAAGCTTGCACGCAGTTCTGGAAGCCCTTGTTTGGGAGATTTTTTGATTGTTTTTACAGGATTAGCTAAACAGTTATGTCACAGTGAGGTGGACGTACTTGTGTGGTCATCTTTGGACAGGGTGTGATGGCCAACCTCCTCCCACTCTGATGAACCAACACAGCTGCAGACTGTCGCTGCTGGTAGTTTTTCTCATTTAATGCCCTCCCACCTGCTCTATGTCTGTAAAATAAATACTATGAAATAAATACTTCCGTGTTTGCTTTTTTATAGGTGATTCCATCACCCGAAACGTACAGCTAAGCAAACAAGCCACAATAATTTGCATTCCGGGGGCCCGAGCACCTGACATTGAAGCTAATTGTAGGGAGCTGACTCGTAACAGACCTGAACACTAACGACAGGCTAACCGCACCACTAGCTTTGTGAACATAGTAGTACACATCGGCTCCAATGACACTAGGATGAAACAATCAGAGATTACAAAGAGGAACATAGCTAGGACTTGTTATCTCGCCAGAAAGATGGCTCAGCATCGAGTACTTGTCTCGGCCCCCCTCCGCGAGAGGCAATGATGAGAGATATAGCAGATCAGTCTGTCTCGCCTAACAGGTAGCTGGCTAGTTTTTGTCGAGAACAGCTGTACAACTTCAGTGATAATTGGTCCTCTTTCTGGGGCAAGCCACGCCTGTTGAGTATCCGGGAAGGCGCCATCACTCTTTCTAGAATTATAGATCGCTCTTTGAGTCTCACTTGACTACCTACACTAGAACAGGCTTGGACACAGGCGACTAGAGAGCCTGGTAGCCTGGGTGAAGAGTCAGTTAAGACAGAACTAGCCAGAGTCAGGCTGGAAAATTTCTGCACACATACCATTTCTTGTAGAATAATACACAACTCACATAATGTTTTTTCTCCAGAGACTGTGCCAGAGGTGGATATGCATTCCACTGAGGTGGCAAATCAACCGCAGCGCGTAGCAAGTAATTTCCAGATTCCATCCATCCATCCATCCATCCATTTTCTACCGCTTGTCCCTCTACTTCCACAATTTTCTAAAATTATTAAAAAACTGTTAAACAACAAATCGGATATATTCATAACTAAAAATTAAACACTCGCAGATAACCAATACGGATACAGAGCCAACATTTCAACATCATTTGCAATAATCGTAATAACGGGAACGCAATACATAGTAAACAAGTGTGCTGCTGCAGTGTTTATGGATTTAACGAAAGCTTTTAAAACACTTAATCATAATATCTTGATTAACAAATTAGAAAGGTATGGCATCAGAGGGTTGGTCTTGAACTGGGTAGGAAGCTACTTAACCAACAGGAAACACACGTCTACAGAGCTGAACATATCTTGTGGCGTACCTGAGGGATCAGTACTGGAACCAAAATTGTTCAATCTTTATATAAAATACATTTTTAAAGTTACTTAAAGTTAGTATTATTTGCATATTAATACAAATAATAATGGAAGAAATTAACAAATTAAAGAGATGGTTTGACAAAAACAGACTATCTTTGAACCTTGGTAAAAACTAAAATAATGTCATTCAGTAACAGTAGAAGGGAAAGTAAAAAACAAATACAAATACACGGAGTCAATATTGAAAAGGTAAAATAAAACATATTTTGGGGTGTAATAATAGATAAAATTAACTGGAAATTTCATGTAAAAAATATACGACATAAAGTAGCAAGCAACACGTCAATAATGAACAAAGCAAAATATGTTCTGGACCAAAAATCACTTCATATTCTTTACTGCTCACTAGTGTTACCATATCTGAATTATTGTGTAGAAATACGGGGAAATAACTACAAAAGAACACTTTGTTCATTAATTGTGTTACAAAAAAAGTCAGTTAAAATATTACATAATGCCGGATATAGAGAACATACAAACCCATTATTTATTGAATAAAATGTATTGAAATTCAATGATTTAGTGCATTTGCAAACAGCTAAAATTATGTCCAGAGCAAACTATAACCTGCTACGCAAGAATGTACAATTCTTCTCAACAAAAGAGGAGAAATATAACCTTTGAGGAAAATCAAATTTAAAACATCTGTATGCACGTACAACACTTAAACATTTATCATATCAGTATGTGGATTTAAATTGTGGAATGTATTAAGCAAGAAAATCAAACAATGTACTAATATGATTAAGTTTAAGACTTTGACTGTCAATACTGTCCAATTTACACATATGATGTCACCACCTAGGAGGTCATTTTTACACAGCAACATAAGTAGGTGTTTGTGCACCTCTTCTTTTATATTATCAGACATGAACAGCTTTCATGCATTTATTGGGAAGAGAGTACTAAACCCAGGTGTCGGTATAAAACTGTCCTGTCAGTCAAGTGCCGCCTAGCCCTAAATGCTGCGCGTCCGGCTTCGCTGTCGGTGGGCGGGCCCGTTTTGTGTGAAGAAGCGCTTGTCAAATGTAAATTATTGAATGACAAGGTGATCACATGAAATTTTACCCAAAATGTAATCCTGGACAGGTCATGCTTTGTCAGTGATTAGAATATAGACAGTATTTGTACTTGAAATTTAATTCACAAGGTCTTGTGTTCAAACCCATGTCGAAATGAGATGATAAAAGATATTAAACTTAAGATTTGACAATGTTAAAATTGTTTTATATGCTAAACTTCAGCAGAGTAATTAAACATGTGGATTGTTCATTTTGTTGCTCAAAGTAATATTATTCATATTGTTAAAAGAAAACACCAATTTTTGACCTCAGTATTTGTCAAATCCTGCATACGGCCCTGACGCCGAGTGAATGGACTGGAAATCTTAGGTAGTCAGGAGGAAATGGGTATCAGCCCAAAACCAGGCAGTGCAACACAAAGCAGAGAGGCAGCAGCAGAGCTGCCAGATCATGACAGCTACAGTACAAACCAATATTTAAAACAATAAAAGTTTAGCCATTAAAACAGATAAAATACTAAGACTAAAATACTATCAGTGAAGCATAAGAAACACCAAACTTGCAGAATAGTGGGTTCTCTAACAGTGTGTCTATTTATGATAACTTGGTCATAAGATTTCAGCGTGTGTGTGTATAAGTACTTTTTGACAACATTCAACAATACTTCAATAATAATGATAACCGTGATCATTTTGGTCACGATAACCGTGTTATGAAATGTTCTTATCGTTATGTCCCTACTATATAGACAGGTGGTCCTCAGTTTACGATGTTTCTCAGTTTGGAATGTGCTCTCATGAATAAATTCAAAGCTTAAATGTTGTCTCAAGATTGAGCACATGCAGCAGACCAATACAGTGCTGCACACAGTATTCCTCTATGTCACTGCTACAGCTGCACTGAGGAATGATAACGTTAACGTTGATCATGTTAAAAAAAACACAAAAAAATAATGTTAACGTTTTGTACTAGCAGTACATTGTGTCTACCAAACGCGTGGCAGACTCTTCTGGGTAGCAAAGAAAAGAAAGAGAAAGTGAAAAGTTAAGTGGAATTAGTCATTGTCAAATGCTCGATGGAGAAGTGAAGAAATTAACATTTGCTGTTCAAACGCAATCATCGTCAAGGATAAAGTGTAGGTCTCATTATTTCTACTTCTACCTCGCAATAAGCTTCCTCCACCTGTAACAAAAGTATGAAGTTGTCCTCGTTTTTGTTTTTTTTATCACCGCATTGTTTTTAATCTATTTATTACCGTATTTTATATGCACGTAATGTGTTCTGTGTACAGTGTGAGTTACTTAGGTGTAGACAATTTACACCAGTGTTTCTTAACCATTTAGGCAGCGAACGCCCCCTACTGGGCCGCCAAAAAATATGTTTCTCAGCTGTGGTTTGTATGGGCCGCAGTCGTACTCAGTTGTAATACAAATGGTACTATGTTGTAATACACTTTTCTACCACTTGTGGCAGTAATGACAATACCAAACAAACAAGTCTGGAGCTATAGTCATAGAGAAGTTTCTAAAGCGCAAAAATGATGACTTAAATGGTGATGTTGTATTTTTATTTGCACTTAAACTTTATTGACATTTGGTTTAAGAAACATATACATCTATATTATTTATCATTAATTTAGTTAGAATATATTTATTTGAGCACATTCTGTGTAATTGAATGTAAATTTATATTCCTTAGTTTTTATGAATCATTTCTTTTGCAGTCTATTTTACCAGTATACATTTTTTTAATCAGTCGGACTTAAGCCTTAATAGTAATCTTTGTGAATAACGCATTTTCATATAATTTGAAAAGGTTTTTCCTGTTAAACTGTAAGTAGGTCAATACAATAAAATCAAGAGTAAGATTACTTATTCAGTGTTAATATTTGAGTGGGCTCCAGGCCCCTTTGTAGTGGAAAAGTTGGGCCCCGAGGTCAAAAAGGTTAAGAAACCCTGGTTTCCACCACTGATTTGCAGCGGAACCTGTTTGTAACCCGAGGGCCACCTGTTGTGACAGGCAGAACAATGGAATGCTCTTCCACAAGATGGCAGAAGATACATCGTTAAACCAGAGTCGTGTATAAAGTGAGTATGGCCAACTCGTTTCAGACCATCTCCTAAATGATTGGTTAAAGGGCACTCATGTCACTACAGCGGGCCATGTTTGCTTACTGTTTTATCTTCATAATCAATGCACTGCACAGGAATTGTTCTCCCTTGTTGTTTACTCAATGTCTTGTAGCACACACACAAGACTTGGCACACTCTTCTTCTAACGCCAAGGCAGGAGCCAACCTAACAACGAGTGCACCTTTTATTGGCCTATCTATTATAAGTGTAAAGAAACTCTGAAACTGTGACATAGTTTCTCAATGGTAGCATGTGACGTAGGTGATTTCACAGGGTAAATGTCCATCCGCTTGGAGGGAGCATCTACAATAAGCAGGAACATCTCACCTAAGAAGGGTCCCGTGTAGTCCACATGGATCCTGGACCATGCCAATTCCAGGCATTCCCAGGGATGTAATGGTGCGGAAGGTGGTGACTCGTGATGTTGTTGGCATTCTTCACACGACTGCACTTCTCTTTCAATGCTCTCATCCGTACCTGGCCACCAGATGTATGACCTTGCAAAGCCTTTCTTCTTTGACATTCCCCTATGAGTCTGATGGAGGAGCTTTAGTATTTTCTCTCTGCCTTTGGTGGGGATTACTACTCGGGCTCCCAAGAGCACACGTCCGTTCCTCACACTCAGTTGATATGGCTTGAAACGAGCGTTTGTCTGTTCCGGCCAGCCTTTCAAGGTGTACTCATGCACTTGGGACAAGATGACATCTTTAACTGTCCAGCGTTTAATGTGTGTGGTGTCAACCAATGTGTCGTCCAGGACATCAATCATTAAGACCTGTTCTGTCATCTCCTGCTCCGACGCTGTGTCTGGCCAGGGCAATCTGCTGAGCGCATCTGCATTTGAATGGTGTTTCCCTGGTTTGTACACAATGTTGTACTCATAAGTGCTCAGGGTCACAGCCCATCTTTGCACTCTTGGCGAGCCCATTTAAGGAATAGGCTTATTTGTGTTGAACAGAGAGATCAACGGTTTATACTTTGTTTAAATGGTGAAAACCTGCTCAACACCTTGGCTAGGTTCTTCAGGTGGTCCGCCTCATTTTTTCCACTCACCAAAATGTCGTATAAATTCACAGTAACCAGCAGTATTCCTTTCAAAAGGCACTCCATTGTCTGTTGGAATATGGCTGGTGCTGAAGCCACACCAAAAGACAATCTATTGTAGGTGAATGGACCTCGATGTGTGTTCACCGTCACAAACGTCTTGGATTCCTCATCCAGAAGAATTTGCTGGTACGCGTGGCTCATATCCAATTTGGAGAACTGCTGTCCTCCCGAGAGGACTGTGAACAGGTCTTCTACTCTGGGTATCGGATACTGTTTCAGAGAAGCCACGGTATTTACGGTAAGTTTATAGTCGCCACACAGTCTTACAGCTCCTGTCGGTTTCAGAATTGGCACCACCGGCGCCGCCCATTCTGCATATTTCACTGGTGAGATTACGTTCTCTTTTAACAGTCGGTCTAGTTTCTCAACGACTTTTGCGCGCATGGCAAAGGGAACAGACCTTGGGCGGAAGAAGCGCGGGGTGGCATCCGGTTTCACATCAATGGTAGCTTTGGTGCCTTTCAGGGTGCCCAACTCCTCTTTGAACACATTCTCGTGCTTGTTTAACACTTCCTGTAGAGTGTAGACTGGTCCTTTGGCATCGGTAACACTCTTTGCCGTCCCCTTTAAATGCGTGTGCCTTGTGCGGTCCATCGTTCACACTGAAACATTTCGCCGACCCACCGTTCTGCAAGTCTTGCACATTTTTACTTGCGGTCTTGTGTGATACTGCGAGTGCTAGAGCCTTGTCGAAAGTGAGATCAGTTTCTGCTAGAAGACGCCTTTTAATTCGATCAACATTAATCCAATCCTGTCTCTTAACCTGTGCTGCAGCGTGGCGCCATAATTATAATCTTGTGCTAAACGGTGCAGCTCGGCCACCTATTCCATGACTGTTTCATTGGGCTTGCGGTTACGAGAGTCAAATTTGTACCTTTGTACAATTTCACTGGGCTTTGGGTCATAGTGATTTTTCATTAGGAGGACCAGCTCGTCAAAGGACTTATCTTTCGGCTTATCTGGGCTGAGAAGGTTGCGAATCAGGCTGTAGGTTGATACTTATTAAAATTGCCTTTTGCCTGGCGGCATCATCAATTTCGTTGACCGCAAAAAATGTTGATGTATTCATCTCACGTCTGATTTTTTTAATCAAACTCTGTTAGCGTGCCAATGGTAGCCATAGCTTTTCTTAGCTTGCAGCCACTTGTTTAGCAAAGACTTTTAACTCTAGTTGGTTTGAGTCCCCTTTCTTTTAAAAGTCCCAGACCAATCCTCGTCGCCAATAAGATGTTATATCTTCATAATGACTGCACTGCACAGGAATTGTTCTTAGTTGTCGTTTACTCACCATTTTGTAGCACACACACAAGACTTGGCACACTCTTCTTCTAATGCCAAGTTACTTAGGCAGGAGCCAACCTAAAGAGTGTGCCCTCTATTGGCCTATCTATTAAAAGTGTAAATTTGTCATTAAGCAAAACCCAAAACTAATAATTATCTCTCAAAGGAGCCAACATAAAGGTATACATACATAAGTAGGCTAATAAAACAATATCTATGATACCACACCTACAACTTTGAAATGGCCAAAGTAGGAGCTATGCGTACACTGCACTTACTAATTCGAAATCCCTTTTAATTGAAAAGGTTTTGTGCCTTGTAATCATGCATATTC
The DNA here is from genome assembly GCF_033978785.1 of Entelurus aequoreus. NCBI lineage: Eukaryota > Metazoa > Chordata > Actinopteri > Syngnathiformes > Syngnathidae > Entelurus > Entelurus aequoreus. The sequence goes on along the minus strand of NC_084735.1, from coordinate 46,043,342 downwards.
ATAAACAGTTGACATAGTTTATTTATTTTTGTTTATTGAAATGTTGTATTTATTATCATGATTACAAACATATACACGCAAATCAAAAATCAGTTAATAAGGAATTGTACATGGTAAAAATCCTTCTTTGGCACTATAAATTGAACTCTACTGACCAGAGGCTCAGTGATTACAAACAATTAATTGGAGGCAGCCTCCATAGTTTACATACTTGACGCAAAAGTCACAATATCTCCATAATTGTTGGTCCAAAGCTAATGAGGATTTTGGCAAAATGAGGGTAATAATGTTTTTTGGTAGTTCTGTATATTTTTTTACGTTTATTGCGCTGTCTGGAGCATGTTAGACAGCCGGCTGGTCACTAAACGCTGCACAAATGTACACAGCAGAGTGCAACAAATAAAAAATATATATTTTGAGGAAATAAAAGGATGTTTCATTGTAAGTTTATGAGCTGAGGTATGTTTAAAACTATGGGTTTTTTTGGCAGGAAAACTACCGCCAGAACTTCTGCAATGCATGCATCCAGACACAGTTGCACACGTCTTTGGTAGCAAACATGTTGTTTAGTTGGCCAGTCTCTTTATACATGACTCTGCGTTAACCTACAGTATGTATTCACCTGTTGCCCCATACCCCAATGCAAATAAATCGGTACAGAAAATGGTTGAATGTGTCATGCCCAGCGTGACAGTTTTTGTGTCGTTTTTCTGTGTTTAGTGTTTATTCCTGTCGAGCGCTATTATTTTTCCCCCCACCTGTTTTGGTAATGTCTTGCAGTGACTTCACCACTGTTTGTGAGCACGAGCGCTGTTCTCCACACCTGCCATTGATTGGTGATCAGGGAACGCTTGACTCCGATCACTCATCAGGAGGGTTTATGTCAGTGACACTGGTTTGTTTGTCTATTGTGACTAATGTTCATGGTGTGCCTTTTGACCTTTTAGTTCATTAAACCTCCTTATTACCTGCACGTCGCTTCCTGACTCCACATCCTGGGTTCACGTCAACTATCGCCATGCGGGTTCCTGATCTAATGGATCCAACGGTTGCCTTTACATATGAGATTGTTCCTATTTCAAATGGCTCAACAAAGGTTGGGAAACACTGTTGCTGTTTGTGTCTCTGTCCTGTGATGCCTGATCATTTGATCTTTGGGACTTTTGATCTCCTCCGACTGTGCCTCCAGTGCTTTTATGTTACAATTGTGGCAGCTGACATGCATGCAGAGATTTAAAGCGTCCTTACTGTAAAACGGTTAATCCTGAATTGGTTAGCAAAAAGCAACATGAAAAAAACACAAAATTGGTCTAATAAAAGCATTTCAAGCACACACACACATGCACGAGTGGAAATTGAGAAGCCATAAGTGGGGAGAACAGCTTCCTGCATCCACTTGTGGAAAGATGAGAACAGCTCGTGGACACCCACTCAGTTAACAGCTTTTCCAAAATTAACATTTTGAATAGATATCTCACATTACTATGCAACACCTCTGCAATCTACCCAGGGGATTTCTTAATGCTTTTCTGTTTATGTGTACTCTGTTGACCACATGGGAACTGTGATTAAAAAAAATACCATGAATAGTTGTTTTATTTTGGGACATTAATTGGTGAGAAAATTGCTTGGAAGTCTTTCCGCACAGGAAATTAAAAGTGAACTGACCATTAACCTTGCATTAATTCCTGCAGGATGACAGCACTATGGGTTGTTTGGATGAGATTGTCCCTGTGTGATAAACAAATCTAACTTGCTGGTGATTTAAACGCACTATAAATTGAACTCTACTGACCAGAGGCAGAAACACTGACTTGAACTTACTGGTATACATGGTCCGGTCACTGGGTTTGATATATTTTTCTTTGGGATCCTGTTCCCATTATCCATGCATAGCATTGGAGATTATGCCATTACATTGATTTAGCGGTAAAAACAAACTCTTCAAGGAGGACGTAACAAACACATGTCAAACATTAATTTGAAAATAAAGTAAGCAAAAGTTCAGAAAGAAAGTAAAAGATTAAGAGGAAAGCATTTGAAGAATATAATTCAAGTATAGTTTATTTTAATGTATAAACAAACACAGCTGTTTACACCACACAATACAACTCACATATTGGAAGATTAAAACAATGGATTTAGATTAAATGGAAATAAAAAGTGTGCTTCTAATGAATATTAAATACGCTTAAAACAATATACATGAACATGAACATGATAACTCTGAAGACGTGGTCTTAACTTGGTCTTTACCGCCATCTAGTGTCACATCTTCATAGTTGCAGTAGATACACTGTTGAGCCTTTGAAGGCACTGCAAACCACACGACCGCATTTTGTTAGTTCAACACAAAAACATGAAATCAAACCTTAAAATTGGAATAAAAGAAACTAAATTAAAATGTGACATGATTAAAATAAAACAAAAAACGGAGTCAAAACTAGCGGTGGGTAATACTGTGCAACAATATCAACATACAAGAATCGAATAACATGTTTTTATTTGTCACTACATGTACCATGAAATCAAAAGCAGCAGAATAATAGAAAACAAGTTGAGAAACAAATGTTAAAAAATAATGCAATTAGATGAAAAAAAAGGAATAAGGAATAACAGGTGCATTGTTCCGTAGTATGTGTGGGTTATTGTACAACTACACTCCCTCTTTTTTATTGCATACAAATGTTCGATACTATTGTTTCCTTTGGTATCGATATGATGGACGCGTCCACCCCAATTTAAAACGTACCTATTATTTAAATTGGTAATGGTTGGCCTCTACAGACCACTTTCATTACGTAACTTTGTTGTGCATTCGGGTCGAGTGACGTAAGCGCTGACTGAGACATGAAAGGCCACCTTCATACACAGTGGAACATGACTACGTCACGTGATTGCCCCCCCGGTGTGACTTGCACGTATACAGAGCAGCTGGCTTTCATACACAGATGCGTCGTCGAGTTGACTGTCGTTACACCGCATTGTTATTTGAAGGTTTTTCCAACCATGCATCTCGCGATTTGGATCAGAACCGACGAGCTTAGTTGATTGCTAATTGGAGTGACGTCATCTCATCGCGATGGCTGCCGAAATGTGTCCTCAGGAGACCATCCCCATTTTCATTGACAAAAATGTTGTCATGGAGAGGCCGCAAAGGTATATCTATCTTATCATTCCACTTGGGAAAAAATAGATCATATAGCATACCTTTTCTTAAGCCCCCCTAATAATAGGCATTGAGTTTGTTTTTAACTTTTTCTGTAATGATTCTAAAAATAATTAAACGTAATTGCATAAAAGTTCAATCCTAAGTATGTTTAAGCATGTACTTAGATATATTTAATACAGTAAAGGTGCCAAAACCAAGTCAATATTTGAAACTATTGTAAAAACAAATGTTATATCTACTAATATTTGTAGATATTTTTATACATAATATATAATTTATATTTTATTTCTATGATGTAGTATGATGAGGGCCAAACACGTTCCCTGGCCACTCTCTTTTGGACACCATTGGTTTATACTGACAGATTATCCATCTTTCCATGTCATCATTATCCATGTACCGCTTATCCTTATTAGGGTCGCGGTTAAGCTGCAGCCAATCCTAGCCGACTTCATGCGAGAGGCAGGATACGCCATAGACTAAAGCTATTCAAATAATGGTCCAGGATACAAATCTTGCCTGGGAAAGACCCCATTTCAGTTCAAAACTTGGGAACACTGCGGTCCAAACTTGTGATTTACATACAGTCGTGGTCAAAAGTTTACATACACTTGTATCAAAAGTTTACATACACTTGTAAAGAACATAATGTCATGGCTGTCTTGAGTTTACAATAATTTCTACAACTCTTATTTTTTTGTGATAGAGTGATTGGAGCACATACTTGTTGGCAGTGTTGGGTTGGTTACTGAAAACCAGTAACTAGTTAGTTACTAGTTACTTTATTTCAAAGTAACTCAGTTATTAACTCAGTTACTTACACCAAAAAGTAATGTGTTACTGTGAAAAGTAACTATTTAGTTACTTTTATATATATATATATATATTTATTTTATTTATTTTTTATTTATTTTTTTTTAAGGCCCCCTTCAATGCCCTTTTAGCCTTCATTTCAGTACTGCTATTGCACTGGAGAATAATACAATCTGTTGATCAACTTGACATGCATTTGCATCACTGAACTCTGCTAAGCAATGTGGTCTACATACAACACACAAAGACAAAGATATGTTTCAAAGGGCCAATTTCTTTCAGGCCAGAACAAATTGACAAAACTATTTTAAATAGCTGCAACATAGCATACATAAGTAACAAACAGCATAATAACATAGCTGTAAACCAAGGAAGGCACACACTACATACACAAAGCCTAACCAGGCGTTTTTTTCTCTCAAGGAATTCTGAAATAAAATCATGTCTGAAACCCAGAACACTACACATGTCCACAGTTTTAGTTTAGAGATAAGGAACGATTGGCCTGGCCCACTAGCATCCCTCTTTATGTTTGTGAACTTTATAGTCTATACATTTAGAGTGATGTGATAATCAAACACTCTAGAAGTGTAGAATGAAAGAGCAACAGTATATACGAGAATTGGCAGAGTGTGTGTACCTTCAGTGCGCAGTGCCTCGTTAAAATCCAGCCGCTGTTGCTTAAGAGGTGAAGTGTGTCTCTCTTTACTAGCTTCATCAAAGCATTTTGCTTTTGTAGCTGTTTCAGCAGATTTGAATTGCTAGGATAGGATATTTGATCCAAGACACAACTTACATTTAACTAAAAAGTTATTTTCTTTGTGGTAGACAAAAGAAAAGCAGTGAGAATATCTCCATGTTAAGAAACTCGGCTTCGGGCTTCGCCATGTCTTGTTAGTAAACACAGACACGCCCCTCCCACAGACGCACATACACACACACAGCGCGCGGCGCACCTCAGCCTTGTCGCCTCTTCCGCAGCGCTCCAATAAAACACACTTAGATCTTCTCAGTTTCTAGCCGATACTACATAAAAAATAACAAAATAAAGCAGTAATGCATCATGTAGCAACGGTAACTGAGTAACTGAATATAAAAAATAAAGCGTTAGATTACTATTTACCGCCGAAAGTAACGGTGTTACAGTAACGCGTTACAAAGTAACGCGTTACTGTAACACTGCTTGTTGGTCACAAAAAACATTCATGAAGTTAGGTTCTTTTATGAATTTATTATGGGTCTACTGAAAATGTGACCAAATCTGCTGGGTCAAAAGTATACATACAGCAATGTTAATATTTGGTTACATGTGCCTTGGCAAGTTTCACGGCAATAAGGCGCTTTTGGTAGCCATCCACAAGCTTCTGGCAAGCTTCTGGTTGAATTTTTCACCACTCTTGACAAAATTGCTTCAGTTCAGCTAAATTTGTAGGTTTTCTGACATGGACTTGTTTCTTAAGCATTGGCCACACGTTTAAGTCAGGACTTTGGGAAGGCCATTCTAAAACCTTAATTCTAGCCTGATTTAGCCATTCCTTTACTACTTTTGACATGTATTTGGGGTCATTGTCCTGTCGGAACACCCAACTGCGCCCAAGACCCAACCTCCGGGCTGATGATTTTAAGTTGTCCTGAAGAATTTGGAGGTAATCCTCCTTTTTCATTGTCCCATTTGAAGCACCAGTTCCATTGGCAGCAAAACAGGGCCAGAGCATAATACTACCACCACCATGCTTGACGGTAGGGATGGTGTTCCTGGGATTAAAGGCCTCACCTAGCTAAACTGCACCAATTTTGGTGGAGTGGTCAAAAATTCAACCAGATGCTTGCCAGAAGCTTGTGGATGGCTACCAAAAGCGCCTTATTGCAGTGAAACTTGCCAAGGGACATGTAACCAAATATTAACATTGCTGTATGTATACTTTTGACCCAGCAGATTTTGTCACATTTTCAGTAGACCCATAATAAAGTCATAAAAGAACCAAACTTCATGAATGTTTTTTGTGACAAACAAGTATGTGCTCCTATCACTCTATCACAAAAAAATAAGAGTTGTAGCAATTATTGTAAACTCAAGACAGCCATGACATTATGTTCTTTACAAGTGTATGTAAACTTTTGATCGCGACTGTAACTGAGACATTCTTCAAGGCACCCCTTTCAGTCCTCTCCTTTTTGGCAGTTACAAATTGTCGTAATGTGTTTTATGTAACTATGTAACTTACGTGGTCAGTTGTTTTTTGTTTTATTAGTGGCGTTCCTCAGGGTTCCATTCTAGGTCCTCTCTGTGGCCCCTGAAACATTTTAGTTGAATATCCCTGCCCTAGACTGATTCAAACCCATATCTCCTGACTACGCGGTCTCTTTGTTAACCACTAGGCCATCGTGCGACCCAAAACTAGACACACCAGCCAATTTTTAAAAATTTTTTACAATTACCGTATTGTCATCCTTATCAATTTAGGCATAAACAGTATGTGTTTTGTAGGGGAGTAACGCTACGACATCATCACAGTTTGGTACGTACCTCGGTATTAAGTCCACAGTTCAGTTCATTTTTGATATAGTAAGGGAACAAAATGCAAAACATAAAACTGCTTAGTTTTGTGTTGAATACATTTTAAAACTAAAAGTAAAACTGCAATTGTAATCCGCTATCAGGTATATGAAAATATAGATACAAAAATGTAGTCCACTTTTACGCACACTATATCTGAGTACCTGCGCTTGTGGAAGTGCGTCGCAACACCAACTCTGCACTTCTGTCCCTCACTTGAAATGTGTACTGAGTGTGGAATAGTACATATCTTTCGGTGCGGAACTGCTAATTTGATGTAAATGTTTGTTACACCCCTGCAGTAGTTTCAGGAGTTCCTTGGACATCTTAGATTGTCAAGAGCTAAATCGGGGTCCTAAGCAGAATTGGATTTGGAAACCCCAACTTACAAAATTGTGTTCACACTTTTTTTTTATATGAATCAATTGTTAGACTGTTTTGATCAAACTTTAAATTGATGCATGTTTTGTCCTAAAACATATTCACGGGAAAGTGTGCAAAATGAAAATGTTAACATAATTAAAGCATAATTATGCAAGCCTTCCAGACACAACTGCGATTAGGAATCAAAACCAGTACAATAGAACCTCAACTTCACCATCTGTGACTGGGCTCTTAACTCAAAACCCTTATATCTCAAATGAACCTTTCCCATTTAAAATAATTGTAATCAGTTTAGTTACCCAAAACAGCACAACTTTTTTTTTTATCATGAAACACGCCTTTTTAAAAGAAAAAACTAACTTCTGGATAAGAAATATTGTTTTAAAAACAATCCGATAGAATGTACTACTAACAACTGTGTGAAGTAACGTAATGATAATGTACCTGGGAGAGTGGAGAGTCATGTTTACTCATTCCAGATGCTTCTCCATGAAACACACAATCAGCAGCTGTTCAATATTTTCATTGATAAATGTCAACTGTTTAGATATTATTTAAACAGTCTTGGCTGGCATTAGACTCATTCTGCTTCAGTATGGCGCAGACTAGCAGTGATACGCTCAAATTGCTTCACCAAATTGGCGGATTTCTCATCCGCTTCTGCTTGTCAGCTGTCCTTCACACTCACTTTCTTCCTTCTCATGGTTGGATGATCTCTAGCTATAAGCTATTGCTAGCGAGTAAGACCAGATGTTTTGTCTGTGATCTTATTGAGTTCACTGTGATATTTGTAATGCTGACTAATGGTGGAGATACGTGTAACTAGCTAAGAGACAGCTCCTAATCTCGTACCACTTTTAAAGATGGGGCACTCTTGAGTTGAGGTACCAGTGTACTATTTTCTTACAAGACAAACACTAATGCTGTGTGCCACGGGGCCGGTGAGACAGCGCCCTGTCAAAACGGGAACCCCCCACCAATGGAGGGGCCCTGCATATAGGGAGGGTCTGCTCTGTAAAGAGATTATCAAATCAATTAAGTAAAATTTAGTACTACTAGTGGTTTACGATGTTCTGTGTTACAACATGTTGTGGATACAAACGCACTCACATTTATCCATGAAAATATGGAAAAGCTGATTATGGTGTGTTTGAGGGAAAATCAGATAGAAGGAAATACTGAAGTCTGTACATTTAATATTACATAACTTAATGAAACTACTGTAATTTTTTGTACTACATTCAATAATTCTTATCTAAAAAAAAAAGTTTTTCTTTTTAAAAGACATGTCATATGTTAAAATTATGCTGTGTTTGGGGTGGGCAAGCACCAAATACATTGACTTGAATTAATGTCACTGGGAATCATTGATTTGAGATACAAGTGTTTTGAGTTTAGAGCTCGGTCACAGAACCAAGTAAGCTCAAAAATTGAGGTTCTACTGTATTTTGAGCCACATCTTATATGCAACTAGTTGTTGTTTCCTTGATTAAAAATAAAACAGGCAAAAACGAGCCAGTCTTCTGAACGGCTCTTTGAAAGTAACGGCACCTAAAGATCCTGCTCCCTTCAAAGCACTAATAAATCCCTTCTCTAGGACTCGTTTCTAGTCGTCATGGTGATGCATGCACCTGCAAAAGCGTCTTCTCCTCGCTGGATATAACTCCATAATGACACTTTGTATTTTAACCACACTGATGTCATGTGTGATGTTAAGGGTTCTGTTTAGTACAATCGTTTGTCATGTTTCAGGATAGGTTTAGACAGCTGTTTGTGTGTTTGTGTGTAGGTTTGTGTCCAACTCTCAGCCCAACGGGAAAACAATGGGACCGACAATAGTTGAGTTGCAGCATTCGGACAATTTTGTGAAAAGGCACTCGAAAGACCCCACGCTGCCTGAGAGTGAGTGAATTGTTGCTGAGCACTTGTTGTTGAGCACTTCTAGCCGTATTCACTGCCACTTTGTCTTGCAGTCAAACAGCGTGTCAGGAATGTTTATTGTACCTGCACAAAGCCAATGCTCTCAGCTGGGACTTTTCTGCTGCCTGCTGGCCTCCCTGCAAAGAGGATGTTTACAGCCACGCCAAAGGTGTCCAAACCGCCCTTGTGTATTGTTGACACCAACAAGGGACACAAGGAGTACCATAACAAGTTCTCAGGACTTGTCCCTGTGTACGTTAAAAAAAAGGTAGTTATTTGACAACGAAGATGTTTTGCACTGGATTTATTTTCATTGATACAATGAGTAGGTTTTTATTTTCTTTATTGTAGGATTATGGAGTGATACCAGCTTATTTGCTGCGCCGCAAAGGACACATTACAAAGTCTCCACAGTCCAATTCTGAAGGCAAACCGGAGGAGTCCGAAATAGAAATAGAAATAGAAAACCTTACGGACGAGGAGTGTCGCGAAATCATTGAGGTAAGTCATTACTCACCTCACCAGGCACTCTTAGTTACATCTTGAGTTTGAGTTTGAGTTTGAGTTTGAGTTTATTTCGAACATGCAAGCATACAACATAATACATCACAATTTCCAGTTTCTCTTTTCAACATGTTCGAAAAGGAGTAGGAAGAAGCAGAGCTTATTTAATCCTACCCCTTTTCTTTACATAACAGTTGCTGAAACTTTTTTTATTCACTTCCTGTTCTCAATTTATTCACAATAAACTCCATATGTAATCACAATAAAAATAAATAAATAAATAATAGTAAGAATTTAATAATAATAATTGGTGAAGAAAGTCATATTTCATATGATGAGATAAGTAAGATTACTTTAAGAATGAATGAATGAATGAATGGATGAAATAAATTGAAAATGTTTGTCATGGTTCTTCTTCTTTGTACTTTGTAAACACTTTAAGTTTGAAGAGTTTCTTGAAGTGGATCATATTAGTACATTGTTTGATTGCTTTGCTTAATCCATTCCATAATTTAATTCCACATACTGATATACTGAAGGTCTTAAGTGTTGTACGTGCGTACAAATGTTTTAAATTACATTTTTCTCTAAGATTACATTTCTCCTCTTTTGTTGAGAAGAATTGTTGTATATTCTTGGGTAGCAGGTTATAGTTTGCTTTGTGCATAATTTTAGCTGTTTGCAAATTCACTATGTCGTGGAATTTCAGTATCTTTGATTCAATAAATAAAGGATTTGTATGTTCTCTATATCCAACATTATGTATTATTCTAACTGATCTTTTTTGTAACACCGTTAATGAATGAAGTGTACTTTTGTAATTATTTCCCCATATTTCTACACAGTAGCTCAAATATGGTAACACTAGTGAGCAGTATAGACTATGAAGGGATTTTTGGTCTAGAACATGTTTTGCTTTATTCATTATTGATGTGTTTCTTGCTACTTTATGTTGTATATTTTTTACGTGAGATTTCCAGTTCAATTTATCATCAATCATTATACCTAGAAATTTGGTTTCATTTACTCTTTCAATTTCTATTCCGTCTATTTGTATTTGTGTTTGACTTTCTCTTCTACTATTACCAAATAGCATTATTTTAGTTTTACTAAGATTCAACGATAGTCTGTTTTTGTCAAACCATCTTTTTAATTTGTTAATTTCTTCTGTTATTATTTGTATTATCTCCTGTGTGTTCTCTCCTGAACAAAACGCTGTTGTATCATCCGCAAATAATACTAACTTTAAATCTTTTGTAACTTTACAAATGTCATTTATATAGAGATTGAATAATTTAGGTCCTAATATTGATCCCTGAGGTACACCACAGGATATATTTAGCGTTGTAGACATGTGTTCGCCTAGCTTCACGTATTGTTTCCTGTTCGTTAGATAACTTCTTATCCAGTTTAAGACTAACCCTCTGATGCCATATCGTTCTAGTTTTTTGATTAAAATATTGTGATTAATTGTGTCAAATGCTTTAGTTAGATCCATAAAAACTGCTGCTGCACATTTTTTACTGTCTATTGCATTGGTAATTTCTTCTGTAATTTCAATTAAAGCCATTGAAGTTGAGACATTAGCTCTGTATCCATATTGGTTCTCTTCGAGTATTCTATTTTTATTTATGAAACTCTCTAATCTGTTATTAAACAGTTTTTCAATGATTTTAGAAAATTGTGGAAGTAAAGAAACAGGTCTATAATTTGTAAATTGATGTTTATCTCCAGTCTTATAAATTGGTGCAACTTTAGCTATTTTCATTTTGTTTGGGAATGTACCTGTTTGAAATGATAGGTTACTAATATACATTAATGGTCCTGAGATCTCTTCTATAACCTTTTTTATCGTATCCATATCAATTCCATTACAATCAGTTGAAGTCTTAGATTTACATTTTTTCACGATTATAACTATTTCCTCCTGTGTCACATTACTGAGGAACATGGAGTTGGGATTTCGCTCTATGGTATCATTATATTCCTCAATTGGAACTGGGTCTGGAATCCTTTCTTCCAATTTTGGTCCAATATTTACAAAATAATTATTGAAGCTTTCAACTACCGGTACTTCCTTTATGTTGTCATTGTTTTTATTTCCGTCTAAAAAGTATTGAGGGTAGTCCCTCTTTGTGCCATTTTTAATAATGCTATTGAGGATGCCCCATGTTGCTCTCATATTATTTTTGTTCCTGTCCAATAATTCACTGTAATATTCTTTTCTACATGATCGTAGTATTTCTGTTAACTTGTTTTTATACTTTTTGTACTTAATTTCTGCCTCTATAGTTCTTTGTGCTATAAATTCTCTATATAGTGTATTCTTCTTCTTACAAGCATTTTTTAATCCTTTTGTCATCCATGGTTGGTTATTCTTTCTCTGTTTATTACTAAGTTGTATCCATGGACAATGTTTGTCATAAAGTATTATGAACTTGTTTAAGAAATGTTCATATGCTTCATCAACCTCTTTTTCATTGTACACATTGTCCCAATCTTGCTTTTGTAGCTCAATTTTGAAAGCAGTCATCCTCTTCTCTGTGCACAGTCTTCGAAATGTCCTTTTGTCTTCCATGTTCTTCTTGTAGTGTCCATCATATATTGTAAAAACTGGCAGATGATCACTAACGTCGGTAATAAGTAGACCACTTGTAGTGTTATTGTCAAACTCATTGGTAAAAATATTATCAATAAGCGTGGCACAGTGTGCTGTGATTCTACTTGGCTTTGTGATTTTTGGATATAAACTGATGCTGTACATTGTATCAATGAAGTCATCAATAGACTTTTGCTTGTTAGGGTTCAATAAGTCAATATTAAAGTCACCACATAAGAACATTATTCTTTGACCATTATCCATGTAAGTAGCCTTGATCCATTCTTCAAATGTTTCTATACTTGATTAGGTGATCTATATATACAACTGATGAAAATGTTTTTGCTTTTTTCCTGACATATTTCAATGGTTATACATTCTAAGATATTATCTATAGCAAATGACATGTTTTTTACCACTTTGTAGTTCAGGAACTTCATCACGTACACAGCTACTCCTCCTCCATTTTTGTTGGTTCTGTTGATGTAGTTTAGTTCATATCCCTCCAGATCAAAATCTATTCCTTTTTTATCATCAATCCATGTTTCTGTGACAGCAATCACTTTGAATGGTTCGTTGATGTGTTCCAAAAAGTTCTTAATGTTGTTGTAGTTTGCATACAAGCTTCTGCTATTAAAATTAATAATTGACAATTTGTTATCGCATGTAATGTTGCTATTATATTGATCATCTGTATAATAAAAACAATTATTACTGATGTGGGAGAAAAAATTTGTATCTGGATCTATATCATTTTCCAAATCCTGGTTTTTGTAATCTTTGTTGCAGAAATTTTTTAGTTCCATATTTTCTTGTTCAACAATCTTTGATGTTGTTTCAATAATCTCTATAAGTGTAGGTGGATGTAATCCTGAATGTAGGTCCTCTTGTTTAGTCGTCCCTTGGAACATAGTAGTGTCGATGCTGAATTTGGGTGTTTGTTTTCTGTCAGAGTCCATTATCATCGTTGTTTTGGTAGCTGTGTAAACTTTAAAAATTGTCCAGGTCCTTGATGTCATGGACAACAATTACTCTTGCTTCTGGACTTCCATTCAGCTTGATGTAGATTTTACAGTTGGTGGTCCAAGTTCCCTGGATTTTTCCCTGCCTTCTCAAGTCGCGTGCTTTCTTGGCGATTCCAGCATTGCGTTTTGTGAGATGCTCATTCATGTACACATTTGTTCCCTTCAGCTTCTTTCCCTGTCTCAGCAATTCCATTTTAGATTTTCTGTTTACGAGTTTCACGAGCACGACTGGAGTGGCGTTGTTGTTTCTTCCGTTCAGTGGGATGCATGTTTCGATGGTATTAATGTCAATTTCAATTTCCTTTGATTGCAGAAAGTTGACCACTTGCTGTTCTGCTGAGATCATATCCATTTCATCTGGTTCACCTTCATTATTCACAGCTTTTGCATAGGATCTTGGTTTAATTCGGTGCCCAGTCACGATGATATCATTCATTCGTTTGTCCTGATCCATTTCATCTATGATATTCCTCAGCATGTTGTTGTCTTCTTGAAGGATCTTCATTTGTTTGCTCATTTCAGTGGCTTCATTATTTCTTCTGTAGTTCTGAGATTGCAGATTTTCTATATTTTCCTGCAGACTTTTCACATCTTGTTGGTGTTCTGTTGTTACTTTTCTCAGATATTCTTTCAATTCTTTCATTTCTTCTTTCATTTCTTTCAATTCTTTCATTTCTTCTTTCATTTCTTTCATTTCTTCTTTCATTTCTTTCATTTCTTTCATTTCTTCTTTCATTTCTTCAAGTATTTGTATTATCACTTTTTGATTCCCATCATGTCCTGTGTCCAACCTCAAATCTTGTTTCCAGTTGTGTTCTGTAACAGCTGACCCCGAAGGTTTCGGGATTTCAATCTTTCCTTTACCTTTTCGCATCGCGGCAGTCACTGACGTCACTGCCTCTTGCTTGTGTCTTAACGGCAGTTGCTTCTTTAGCGACTTGCGGCACTTTAACTTGTTTTTTCCAACAATTTCGTATCTTGCGCCGTTCAGAGATCAATTTGAGGTGTCAGCCTGTCAACTTATATCACTCTGCGACGTCGGGATCACTTTAAAACAGCTGTAAACTCGCCGTAGCTTGTGATTGTAATGATTAATACAAAAACTTGCATGCCGTGAGAGGTGTACTGAAACATGCTCATGTTGACAACTAGGATTGTACCGAAATGAAAATTATTGACCAAAACCGAAAATGAGGAAATCAAGACCCAAAAACTAAACACAGAAATAAATTATCCCAATTATTATTACCTTTGCTTTTACAGCTATGATTGTGTACTAACCTCATTAAAAATCAAGGCATTGGAATTGCACAAATTTATATTTATCCTTCAAAGAATAAAAAAAAATCATACAATTATGACAATATGTATTTACAACAGGCATGCCAACAATATATGGATAGGCCAAATACTGAATGGAACCACAGACGGAGTCGATATGCGTCAAATAAGTCAACAGGAACCATAGAGTGGGTTGTTCTATTGCAGCGAAACGGGACAGTCATTTGATATGTTGGTGTCAGTCAAAAAGGGATTCAGCCGTCTTTCAAACATGCTCAGCGTCCAGATTAGATGAGGCCAAGCCCACTTTCCATAAACTCCCAGAGGTCGCTGAGCGTCCGACAAACCTGAGCTTTTATCCAATGACTGTCTAGTTACGCTGGAACCACCACCCGCTGAGCATCCCTCAAGCTTCATTCTGTTGTTCCGAGTTGATTGGGAGACTTTTCTAATCCTTTCAGTGACTTTTCGTTTAAAAAGGACTAGTGACAAATGTAGCAACATTCTCTTGTGTTATTAAAGATTGCACTCCTGTTTTGACACTCTTGACTTCTGTCGCTATGCAATCTGCTCGACTAGCAGCGAGTGCTAGTCGAGCACTTACAGAAAGACCAATTGCCGTCACTGCCCTCTTGATATTTCCTCTCTTACAGATCGCCGTCCACGAGTCTGACAGGATGCTTCTTGCTTACGTCAGCACAGCATCCTGTTTCGGTGGTCAAATACTTTTTGCCCGAAAAAAGCATTATTGGGTTTCAGAAAAAAAAATTCAGGGGCTAAAATGTCGGTGCATCTCTATTCTCAACCCATCTGTAGAGCAACTCAAGGCGACTGTGTTCTTATTACTTAAAAGTGCTGTCGAAAATGTCGACATCGACATTCATGGTCTTTTGTCAACATACAAACGTTTGTACAATTCAAGACCTAAGTTGGTCATTTCTATGAAAATTCCTGCCTCCAGGTTAGCCTTCGCCTTTCCAGGCCTTCCCACCTTATCAATTGTCCTGGCTTGCTTCTTTCAGCCTCCTCCTGACGACGCACAATTTTTACCACCATTTTATTCGTCTCTGAAGTTAAAGCTTTGCTCCAAGTTGGTTTACTTGCTGGAAGAAAGGCTTTCTCTTCCCAACTGGACATGCCCCATGATGTTATTGTACTTCAGGGGTTACAGGGTTATGTAGCATGCTGCAACACATCGGATTGTGTCCATTTTGATCCAGTTGCCAGAGGTGGTGCAGCATTACTGATGGTTTGATATCTGGAGTGCTTCAGCGTCATCTAGAGCACTTGTATTCATCAGTGAGGCTCGTGATAGGCAGTTCTACCTCAAATGAAATCATGGTTTGCTCCCATCTCTCCCATCACAGTTGTCATTGGGACCTCATAGATAGTGAATGATCACATTACATGATGGAGTAGTCCAAATTTCAGGCACCAGAGCTTAAGCTTCCCTAGCATTTGGGTTTGGCTTTGGCCCTGAGACATGCGTTGCACCATCTGCCCAGGCCCTTGACAGGTTGCTCAGACTGGGTCGTCGCCAATGCAGAATTAAAAATGTTTAAGCTTTCCTTTGATTATTGAGATGCTTTGTAACAGGCACGTGCACAAATAGGGCCCTATGGGTGCTCGAGCCCCTGCCCTTTTTTGCCTCATCTTAAAAAGTGCCCTCTGCCTGTGTGTGTGTGTGTTTTTTTTTTTTTTCCTTTAAACAACATTAATAAATTCCTGTCAGAGATGTAAAAAAAAAACAGCGGTACAAAAACTCCACGTTTTCTTGTAATACCGGGTGAGTGAGTGAGTAAGTGAGAGGAGAGAGAGCCAAGTTACTGCGCCCCTGAGACGTGACAGTGGAGCTAGTTGAACCTATGAGTTATGGTCTAGTCGCCGTCCACTTATTCAGCATCTAATATGGGTAATATTTCAGAAAAACGCTGTATTATTCTATTATTCAATGTGTCAGCTTCTGTTTTTGCCGGACGTCGGAGCACAGCGCATCAATTGAGCACGGCACATCAAGTCCGCACAGAGCAGAGCGGACCGTGCGGGACGGGAAGTAGTGAACAAAATACAAAATAAAACACCGGGTTAATTTTTAAAATAAAATGCACTGTGTTTACGGCGGATCACATTTTTCTCACAGTAGAGTTTTAGATATAAAGTTTATTGTGACTTTGCTATTACTGTGTGGGTTTACAAAATAATAATAATGATAATAATAACAATAAGAAGAATAAACATGATAATGATAATAATAATAATTATTATTATTATTATCATTATTAATAATAATAATAATTTCAGCATTCTGGGGATATAAGATGTAGGTTATCTGTTAGGAATATTGCCATCTGTATTTAAACTTGATTCATGTTGATTATGCCTGCAGCACAATGCCAAAAAAGAAAGGATACAGCCCTACTGGCCCCTGGTCAATATTTTTGGCCCTGTATTGTGTTTCAGTTGTTTAGTCTGAGCATTAAGTGGGAAAGACCATAAGTTACAACTTGATGGTGTTTTCATCAAGTTAAGGGAAGAAGGACAGATTTTCACATTGAAGTTTTTTCCATTTGGGTATTTATTTTTGTATTTTTTTTCAAAGTTCATGTTGCACTGTTCAATGTTCAATATTAAAGTGCTTATCTTTAACAATAAATAGCCTAATAATAAACCAGTGTTTTGTTGCTTTTCATGTCTTCCAAGCCTATGATAATGTGAATTAACTCATTATGACCATAATTTGTTGACACAAAAGAAATGGCAATCACTTTTAACTACAAAGGACACACAGCTAAGTAGTTAGCTTCATATTAGCAAATTTAATTTTACATTAATTTCCATATTATGTAAAGCAGTGGTTCTCAACCTTTTTTCAGTGATGTACCCCCTGTGAACATTTTTTTTAATTCAA
The DNA here is from genome assembly GCF_033978785.1 of Entelurus aequoreus. Classification (NCBI taxonomy): domain Eukaryota; kingdom Metazoa; phylum Chordata; class Actinopteri; order Syngnathiformes; family Syngnathidae; genus Entelurus; species Entelurus aequoreus. The sequence continues at coordinate 46,026,179 of NC_084735.1, read as the reverse complement.
GTACCCCCTAATCAGAGCTAAGCATTTTTGGTTGAAAACAAAAGAGATCAAGTAAAATACAGCACTATGTCATCAGTTTCTGATTTATTAAATTGTATAACAGTGCAAAATATTGCTCATTTGTCGTGGTCTTTCTTGAACTATTTGGAAAAAAAGATAAAAATAACTAAAAACTTGTTGAAAAATAAACAAGTGATTCAATTATAAATAAAGATTTCTACACATAGAAGTAATCATCAACTTAAAGTGCCCTCTTTGGGGATTGTAATAGAGATCCATCTGGATTCATGAACTTCATTCTAAACCTTTCTTCACAAAAAAAGAAATCTTTAACATCAATATTTATGGAACATGTCCACAACAAATCTGGCTGTCAACACTGAATATTGCATTGTTGCATTTCTTTTCAGTTATTTTTGACAGACATTTAAAAAAAAAATCTCACGTACCCCTTGGCATACCTTCAAGTACCCCCAGGGGTACGCGTACCCCCATTTGAGAACCACTGGTGTAAAGGACCAAAAAAAAAATTCCTGCCCTTTTCTGACTTTGAGCCCCTGCCCCTCTATAATCATGTGCACGTCCCTGCTTTGTAACTTGTTTGGCTTAATTTTCACCCGTGCTCACTTGATGTTCTGCAGTTTTACATGAAGCGCCTGGTCAGACAGATGGGCTATGTCAACCATGTATGCTTAGATAGGTGGAAGGCCGAACCTATTCTTAGTTCGCTCACCCCCCATCTCCCATCTTGAAGACCTGATGATGACCTCCATAGCCATTGTGAAGGCCAAGGATGAGATTATGCAGCCGAGTAAACGCCTACTTCTAGGTGTTGCCATGATGATATGAAGTCGGCTGTTGTACAGTAAACACAGTAGCAGGTCTTCGAAAAAGGATTTCACTAAAGTAGTTATGGATGATAGATCGTGAAAGTTTAAGGATCTCCAGACAAGGTTGTGGGGAACTGCTCCTAAGGCAAAGTCAAGGAAAGTTTGCTGCTCGGATCTGGTGCCAGATATATGCTCTAAGCAATGCTATGCTGACCTTCTGTGCGGATACATTAACATACTTATTCTTCTCCAGGTAGGTGGACAGCATCTTTGCAATAATGGGCAAAAAAAAATTCCCCTAAATGTTGAGAAGGCAGATTGGCCGGAATTGACTGACATCTGCTGCAGCTTTAACTTTGGAAATTAGCACACTTGCAGTGCCGCAGAACATCTGGTGCATTCTTTTAAAGCTTACACAGCACTCCATTCGGCCTAGCGGCAGCTGGATTTCTTGCTCACTGGACTGTTTTCTCTACATCCTTTTATTTAGAAGGGCCAGTCTCCAAGTGCAATTTAGGAGGTTGAATTAGTGGAAGGTCATGTGGATAACTAGCTTACCAGGTCATGGTGGACCTGTTCTTTCTGATGTGCCAACTCTGGTTTGTGTCCCATCCCTGGGCTTAAATCACCCTAATTGACTGGTCGTTATTTAGAAGTACCTGTCAATGTAAGGCCCAATTTCTTTGAAATGTGGTCTTTACCCGGCCACAAGTGCACACCTAAAAGTGAGTGCTGCTGTGACTGCCTCATGTGCCGTATTCTTGCTCATATTAATGTCTGTTTCTCGGTGTGTAGCCGTGTTGTCAGTTGTCAAGCCATCATGCGCATCATTATTTTCGGTCATGACCGCTTGGAGGATAGAAATGTTACTACGACCCTCATACAATTTCCTCATGGCCACAAGCAGGGAAAGGGAGACATCCTGCCACCCATGTCTCCTATCAAAATGTATGTGTTCTCCTCTGTCCGAAGAACAAATATAGTCTTCAAGAATTCATTAATTCAGGTTTCCATGACAACGGTTTCTCTGATCTTGGGCACACGTTGCACCTTAGTGTGCTACTATGTGTGATTTTAAAATGCATACTTTACAGTGGTATCCTATAATATACTATAATGCATGCAGCATGCAGAAATATACCGTATTTTTTGGAGTATAAGTCGCTCCGGAGTATAAGTCGCACCGGCCGAAAATGCACAAAAAAGAAGGAAAAAAACATATATAAGTCGCACTGGAGTAGAAGTCGCATTTTTGGGGGAAATGTATTTGATAAAACCCAACACCAAGAATAGACTTTTGAAAGGCAATTTAAAATAAATAAAGAATAGTGAACAACAGGCTGAATAAGTGTACGTTATATGACGCATAAATAACCAACTGAGAACGTGCCTGGTATGTTAACGTAACATATTATGGTAAGAGTTATTCAAACAACTATAACATATAGAACATGCTATGTTTACCAAACAGTCTGTCACTCCTGATCGCTAAATCCCATGAAATCTTATACGTCTAGTCTTACGTGAATGAGCTAAATAATATTATTTGATATTTTACGGTAATGTGTTAATAATTTCACACTCCTGAGTATAAGTCGCACCCCCGGCCAAACTATGAAAAAAACTGCGACTTATAGTCCGAAAATACGGTAATGCTAGCAATGTGTGTAGTTAGCATTGAAAACTATAAATGCCTTCAAATTACTGTTGAGAACTTGATAATATATATTTATCTGTTAAAAAATATATATATATATATTCTGGTTATTGTTACTTATTTGCCTTGGCACTGACAACTCCTCTTTTTTATTTTCATTCCTGCCACTTATCCAACTCTCTACCTCTACTAGCTCTGTACACGTGTTCCTGTGTACTTACTACTTTTACGAGGTAGTATAGGGAGCCTGTTGATTAGATTGAGCACTGCTGCCCCTTAGCCCCAGGCTTGTGTATCGTTCTAACATGAATACTGGAGTGTACACACAAATAATGAATATCTACCCTGCCTCTTCGTTTATGTTGCACGTAGCTCTTGCTCTGGCTGTGGACGTACGATGTGCCATTTTTGGTACGCAAGTTAATACAGCAAATGTATATTTTTGTCAATACTTTCTCAATTTATTACACTGTCATAATTCATTGTTTTTTCCACAATCCAAGGACCTGAAGAAGAAGTGCTCAAGGCTGAACACGGCCTACCAGCGCCTCCCATTTGTCATAGACACCCCATTATTGAAGACCCGTAAGACGCGACTGGAGGGTGATATGCAGCAGCTGGAAAATGACCTCAAACTCCTTGAAACATTGGTGTCCAACAAGTAAAAGGTGTGCCAGCAATTTTAACTTCAAAAGAAGCACATCAAAGTCAATCAGAGGCAGTCCTAATTTGGGTGGGATATCATCCTCTCATCGAGGCCCCAAATGATGAACGATTGATGTTACTAAACACATTGTTTGATATGATGTCACTCATCGTTCAAATGTGCTGTTTATGTCCTCATCTTGACTTTTAACCTCAACCTTTAAACGATTTAAATCTGATTTTGACTGAGGAGAAAGACGTAGGATATATACAAGTTTATTATAACTGATTAGAAAATGCTTTGCTGAGCAAATAAAGTTTTCTTCTTTTTACTGTGCTTATTGTTAGACCTCTTTATTCTATTCTTCATCTAGCTGTGACATTTTAAACTATTTTTTGTATCCAAAGTTATGGGAACAGTTTAAGGAAGGTCCCTTTCCCAGTACAAAGCAAGTCATGCTTGGATGAGAGATGTGTGAAGAATAACCTCAGAGACCTAACCCCAACTCTGTTATAGGCCTACGATAGCGATTACCAAGCACATTCGCATGACTTGAAAGATCATCAATTTCAGTTAATCAGTCAAAAAAATTTTTTTTTACTACAAACAATTTATATTTTTTGCTATTTTATAATGTGGACATTGTTCCCAATGGAGTGTATATAAGTGCTCTATGGCGACAGGGAGAACAATTAAAAATGTGCTTCCATTAGATAGCAGTAAGTGTCGTATCGGTACTCTTTGTTTATTTTCACAACGTTTGGGACTTTTTGGTTTGTTTTTGGAATATTTTTATATATATTTTATAGTGTTTGAAAACTTAAGGAATATGTATTTGAAAACAGAAGGAATTTGAAGTAAAAAATCCCAAGGATTTGAATGAGAGCCAATAATAATTTTTGCTTATCTTCACTTATTTTGCACTATTAACTTTATTTTTGCTTAAACAATTAGTACATCATATTTTGTTGATATTGCTACATTGTCTTATATTGTTGTATTTACATTTATATATATATATATATATATATATATATATATATATATATATATATATATATATATATATATATATATATATATATATATATATATATATATATATATATATATACACATATATATATATATATATATATATATATATATATATATATATATATACATATATACATATATATATATACATATATACATATATATATATATATATATATATATTTTTTTTTTTTTTTTTTTTTAAGTACAGTGCTTTATTTCCCTATATTCAAACACAGTGTTACTGTTTAAACTGTTTGTATGTATATATATATATATATATATATATATATATATATATATATATATATATATATATATATATATATATATATATATATATATATATAAATGAAAAAGAATGAAAAATAAAATTATTGCAGAGTAACATATAGTATTATTAATTTTTAAAACATTTTAGAAAACATTTTAAAAGGTTTTTAAATATTTTCTTAAACTAAATAGTATGATTGTAATATTTTGTAGATGTACTACATTGTTGTACATAAAAATTGTTACATTTCTGACAAATTTGGCAATGTTGCTGACAATATCCTATAATTATTCTGACTATAAAAGGTACTGTTATCAGTAATGGTCACACTACCCCTTATGCCTATCAGGTCAATACCAATATCAGATTAATACCAATATGCAACAACTTATTTTGTAATTTACTTTGTAAATTTCCTATATTGTGTTGAATTGATGCAACTGCAAGTGTATCAAGTGGATGTAAAATATGACTTATTTATGTTGATATGACTATATAATGCTTAATAATATATATATATATATATATATATATATATATATATATATATATATATATATATATATATATATATATATATATATATATATATATAGTACACTGTAAAAAAAATCATATTTTTATGGTTAATTTACTCTAAATTTATACTGTAATTTTTCTATTTTTTTTAAATAGTTTATAAAACTGTAGAATTGAAGACATTATCTGTAAATAAACAATCTGCCTGTTATTATAAGTAATATGCCAGTAATGACAAACTGTATATTTCTAATTTTTTTACAGAAAAATACCAAATTATTATACATAGCATTTTCTGTTTTCTTAAATTACTTTCAAATTCATGTAAAATTACGATATTTTTCCGCAAAACGTTTCATGAAAATTTCTGTAAATATAATGTTTTTGATCATTATTTAGTTTACAATGTTTTACTTTAATTTTATGGTTTTCGTTTGGCAGCCATAGCTGCCAGTAGATGACCGTTTTTTTTACAGATTTTTTTTTTTACAGTGTATATATATATATATATATATATATATATATATATATATATATATATATATATATATATATATATATATATATATATATATATATATATATATATATATATATATAAAGAAAAGAAAAAAGCATCTAAATGCATTTGACAAAATGCACAAAATGAAAAGTATTTCTTTGTTTCCTATTATTCAAAACAATTGTTTACAAGGGGAACGCTTGTGTGTATGAATATATATATATATATATATATATATATATATATATATATATATATATATATATATATATATATATATACATATATATATATATATATATATATATATATATATATATATATATATATATATATATATATAAAAAATAAAAACAATTGTTTTGAATAAAAGGAAAAAAATCATTTCATTTTGTGCATTTTGTCAAATGCATTAAGATTTTTTCTTCTTTTTTTTGAGGAAAATATTGTTCTGTTCTTTATTATGAGTATAAACATTGCCAAATTTAAGAAAATAATAATAATCATTCCATGATTTTGGGGGGGGGCAAAGTCGTATTGGCAATATTGGCCATGTATTTACCAAAATCTGCAGTAGCCCAGCCCAAACGGGAACACTCTTTAAGTTATGACTGATTTCAATGCATACGCAGATATGGACACCTAAAACAACGCAGTGACGCCGAGGTGCAAGAACATGTACAGTATCTTTTATACACAGAGACCGATATCGACGTTCTGACTGTGTGGTGCGTTCACTGGGCGGTGACGTGTACGTGCAGCGCGGATGTCACCTTTATACACAGCAAAAAAAGATTGACGTCGTCAGTGGCCACATGCCGTGGGTTTAACACACAGCTTTGCATTTGCATCGGCGAATCATGCATTACTCAACAATATGTGGATTGGCACCCATAACTTTTGACCCTATAAGACACGTGACTGGCTGTCAATGATCAATTGGGCAAGATGGCTGGAGAACTGTACCCGCAAGAGTCCATTCATAATTTCATTGAAAAGAAAGTTATCATCGAGAGGCCAGAAAGGTAATAGTAATGTAATATGGACGAGTTATATTCAGAAATGGTATCTCTGTATCCTCCCTCGTATGCACACACTCAACAACACTTCATTACACACCAATCACCTTCATGGCGCGTTCATGAACATGGGAACTGTGACCCTCAACATTAACGCCAGCAGTTGGTTACAACATAACGTCCATCCATCAAACCATTTATACCACTTGTCCCTCTCGGGATTGTGTGGGTTTGGGGGAGCCCACCCTTGCAACCTGGTTTAATAATATCACTTTACAAAGTCTAACTATATACATTTTAAGATATTGTAGTTACATTCCTGTCATAAATTATGGTTAGGGTATTAGTTTATTTTGAACATGTAAACATTTACTACTTCTCGGAAAAGGAGTAGGAAAGAGCAAATCGTATTTATTCTTACCCCTTTTCTGTTTCATAGTAACTGGTAACACATTTGTTTGTTCACTTCCTATGTGTGCAAGCACAAACAGTGGTGTGCCGTCAGGGCCAGCAAAGCCTTCTGTGCTGGCCTAACATAACCAGAAATCATGATCATAAATAAAGATAAAAACATTTTTTTATTTACTTTCCCTAAATATCTAAAAGTATTCATATTCTCTTCATGTCATATACCGTATTTTTCGGAATATAAGTCGCACCGGCCGAAAATGCATAATAAAGATGGAAAAAAAAACATAAGTCGCACTGGAGTATAAATTGCATTTTTTGGGGGAAATTATTTGATAAAACCCAACACCAAGAATAGACATTTGAAAGGCAATTTAAAATAAATAAAGAATAGTGAACAACAGGCTGAATTAGTGTACGTTATATGACGCATAAATAACCAACTGAGAACGTGCCTGGTATGTTAACGTAACATATTATGGTAAGAGTCATTCAAATAACTATAACATATAGAACATGCTATACGTTTACCAAACAATCTGTCACTCCTAATTGCTAAATCCCATGAAATCTTATACGTCCAGTCTCTTACGTGAATGAGATAAATAATATTATTTGATATTTTACGGTAATGTGTTAATAATTTCACACATAAGTCGCTCCTGAGTATAAGTCGCACCCCCGGCCAAACGATGAAAAAAACTGCGACTTATAGTCCGAAAAATACGGTAATGCTCCTTCCAGTGCTGTTGTTTTTAGTTTAAGTTTGTATCCAATCAGAATACAGCTATCTTATGTTGCCATGCTGTACAAAATCCGCCAGACGCCTTCAGAATCAACAATGCGGGCGTCCGTGCACTGTAAGTGAACGGGGACATACAGTTAATAGACAGTTACGATAGCCAATCAGATCACGAGTTGTTGTCAGTAAGGCCTTCCAGCTGGCCTCACGTTGAACGTGACATTTATGCGTCCTGTGATTAGATACTCATCGGGACCATGAGCGGATACATTTGAGAACACATACATTTGATAGACAGTTGCGATAGCCAATCAGATCACAAGTTGTTGACAGTAGCTGTTCTGTTACAACTAAAAGTTGTAAACTCTTGTTGTTAAAGTCTGTCATGCTTGTCATTTAATTAACATTGTTTAGATAGGCTCCAGCAACCCCCGCGACCCCAAAAGGGACAAGCGGTAGAAAATGGACGTATGGATGTTACATGTGTATTTGTCGACATCATGTGGTCAGGGCAGTTAATATATCTTGGAGAAGTGTGTACTTTGAATCAAACTTTATTGCCCGTAAGTTGCATAAGCCAAGCAGAGAAATTTACAGTATATATTTTAATTGCTGATGTGTTTTAATTTATTTTTAAATGCGCCAGAAAATAACCCGTTTTGTATAATGTTGATGTGATTCAATGCTCAGTAGGGTGTAAATGTGTTCCTGTATAGTATTTCTCTAGCAATGATCATGTGGTGACATCAATTATGGTATTTTGAGAGTTAATCATTGAAGTCGGAGATCACTGAAGGCCTAGGTGGGAAACGCACGGCCCGGCACTGCAAACAAATGCATAAATAAATACTATTAAAGTTCTCATGAATAGATAGGTAAATGGTTGATTATGTAATTAAATACATCAAATTCTCATTTTTCAATAAGGTTCAAGATGTTTGTTATGTTTATTGTACTGAATGAACACTTTTGAGTTTGAACAGTTTCTTAAACTGGATCATATTAGTACATTAGTCTTTGCTAAGTCCATTTCATGATTTAATTCCACATACCTTATTTTATTGTTGTACATGTATACTCATGTTTTAAGTTAAAAGAAAATAATCATAATGTTGTATTTCTCTTGTTGAGAAGAATAGTAAAATTTTGGGTAGCAGCTTGTACTGTAGTTTGCTTAGTACATAATTTTAGCTGTTTGTAGATGTACCAGATCTTTGAATTTAAACATTTTTAATTCAATAAATAAAGGGTTTGAATGTTCCCTATAACCGACATGATTACCTTTTTTGTAACACGGTTAGTAAATTAAGTGTACTTTTGTAGTTTTTCCCCAATATTATTAATGTTTGTGTTCATAAATTTGCAATAGTCCAATAAACCACACTGCAAAAGTTTTCAATGTAAATTCACAGTAAATGACTGGCAAATAATTGCATTGCTTTCACAGTAACATTTACAGTAATTTATTGTGAAGAGTTCAGGTGCAAAAACTGATGATTGTCATTCCGTCGATTTTGAGCTCTGAGTTTACACCAGTGGTTCTTAAACTTTTTTTTTACCAAATACCACCTCAGAAAACACTTGGCCTCCAAGTACCATCCTTATGACCAACATTAAATAGCATAGTAGGCCTAAGTATTGATTAAAAAAAGGCGGAGGTTTTATTTAACAAGTATATTACTTCTTTTTTTTTGCAACATTACCGTATTTTTCGGACTATAAGTCGCAGTTTTTTTCATAGTTTGGCCGGGGGTGCGATTATACTCAGGAGCGACTTATGTGTGAAATTATTAACACATTACCGTAAAATATCAAATAATATTATTTAGCTCATTCACGTAAGAGACTAGACGTATAAGATTTCATCGGATTTAGCGATTAGGAGTGACAGATTGTTTAGTAAACGTATAGCATGTTCTATATGTTATAGTTATTTGAATGACTCTTACCATAATATGTTACATTAACATACCAGGCACGTTCTCAGTTGGTTATTTATGCGTCGTATAATGTATACTTATTCAGCCTGTTGTTCACTATTCTTTATTTATTTTAAATTGCCTTTCAAATGTCTATTCTTGGTGTTGGGTTTTATCAAATACATTTCCTCAAAAAATGCGACTTATACTCCAATGCGACTTATATATGTTTTTTTCCTTCTTTATTATGCATTTTCGGCAGGTGCGACTTATACTCCGGTGAGACTTATACTCTGAAAAATACGGTACTTACAAACAGTTTAAACAGTAACACTGTGTTTGAATATGGGGAAATAAAACACTGTACTTAAAAAAAAAAAAATTAAAAAAAAATAAAAATATATATATATATATATATATATAATATGTGTGTGTGTGTGTGTGTGTGTGTGTGTGTGGGTGCGTGCGTGCGTGCGTGCGTGCGTGCGTGTGTGCGTGCGTGTGTGCGTGTGTGCGTGTGTGTGTGGTGTCGCTCATAAGGATTTAGAATGATAGGCAAAATTCCAAAAACTCAAATTCCCCATTATCTGTTTTTGCTGCAAAATTTGTACAAAATCATCAAAATTCCATTTTAGTAATACATGTGCATTTTTCAAATTGGGAGTCTCATTTCCCAGCAGGCACAAGACGTTAAAACAATGTTGAGTACTTGTTGAATTAGGTCCTGGCGTTGAGCAACTCAAACCTAACGTTAGAACAACATGCTTTTTGACAATGTTTAATCAATGTTGGGTTCTGACGTTGAGTTGATCATTGAATTTTGGTCATTTACCAACCAATATTCTACAACACAAATACAACATTGAAACAACATGCTTTTTGACAACGTTTATTCAATGTCAGGTTGTGACGTTGATTTGACCATTGAAATTCGGTCATTTCCCAACCAACAACATGGATCCAACGTTAGACATCAACGTTGTCTCAATTTTACAATACAACTACTTTGCAAGGTTGTTTAGAAGTCAGTTTTAAAAAACATGTTTAATCAAAGTTGTGCCTACTGGGTTAAACAGTTCAATTGCAACCCACATCAGCAGGATGGCTGCACCATGAAGTGCTCCACAAAAAACCTTGATTTACTCAAAACAAGGACCGCTTTGGACTTACATTGGCTTTTTCTCTGTGTTTTTTTAGTTCCTGTCCTGTGCTCTTATTTTGGTATATTCACTTCCTCGAAGCCATGCTGCCTGATTGGCAACTGGGTTGAACCTGCTACCGGTTGCCAATAGGTTCATTTTCATTTGCTCTGCCTGTCGTATGCTTTATGCTATGCTCTGTTTTTCGTCTTGTATTTTGCTACGCCTAATATCAAAAAAAGAATTTCCATGACTTGTGCATTTATTTTAGCATTCACCTTCTTAGCTCTTTCGTCCCTCCTCCCTTGTGAGTTTATTTATTTTGTTCATTAAATCATATCATTTTACTCACCATCTCCCATCTTGTCTGCTGTATCTTGGGGTCACATCATTGAAGCTGCCTTGCATGCATCCACGCCTGACAGAAGAAAGAGATCTGTTTTTGCATCTTCATTTGCTTTAACATAGAAGGACACTGTAATTCGTACAGTAATATGTTGTAAGGTTACTGTACATTTTGATTACAGCATTTTACTGTGAAATCATACTATTAAATGCTTTGAAAACAATTCAATGAATGAACATGTTTAATATTACAAAGGGTAATTTTTTTAGCTTTTAATTAGACATCTATTGGAAGTTTTGAAAGTGAGATGGTGAAAATGTTTCAGTTTTTAGCAGCTGTAAAAGTTGTTTCATTAATAACAATGTGTACTTTTTCCTAAGGTATGTGTCCAAGTTCAGGCCGGTAGTTATAGAAGAATGCAGGCCAACAAATTACATGAAAACCATGGGGCCAACCAGAGTGGAGGTGCCAATCCCAACTAATTACCTAAAAAAGCACTCAAAAGAACCTCAACTACCTGAGAGTGAGTGTACCCTTGCATTGTATTAATGTTCTTGGAGAAACCACCACTATGCTCACCTTCTAACTGTATTTCTCAGTAAAACAACATGTCAGGATTAATTGCACCTGTCCCACCAAAAAACCAGCCGTCCCTTCTGGGCCATTTCTACCACCTGTTAGCATCCCAATCAAGAGGAAGACAACCACGCCGAAGGGGACCAAACAGTCTCCGTGTGTTGTTGACACAAACAAAGGACATAAGGAGATTCATAATAGAAACTCGGGACTTGTCCCTGTGTACATAAGGAAAAAGGTATTTTCCTGTGATACTCCAGAAAATGCTGTTTGAAATTTTATAAAACTTTGAATGCAACAGATAAAGATGAGTAGTTTTTGATTGCTTCATTGAGAAAGTCCTGCACTTTTGCAGCTCATATATGAATATTTGCTGTTGCAGGATTATGGAGAGGTACCAAATTATTTGATGCGACGTAAAGCAAAGCATCAAAAGGCGCTGGAGGAATACAACATTAATTTGAAGAGGCAGGAAGAACACGAAACTATGAAATACCTTTCAGACAAGGAGTGTCAAGCCATCATTGAGGTACTGGAACACGAGGCTGCACATTAACAATGTATTTTTGTTTCTCTACCTCATTTACAGATAATCCTTTAGATTAGTTAGTGCGATACCATTTAAAATATTGCTGTTATACCACATCGCTGATTTTTTAAAGCATATTCTAGAATATTTTTAGTCTAAAAATGGCTAAATGAACTAAAAATGTCTACATTATTAGTGAAATAAAGTGTGAATGAATGATGGGTTTTTAACATGTAAAGCGACTTTGGGTACTTAGAAAAGTGCTATATAAATCCCAGGTATTATTATTATTATCATTATTATTACACTACAGTAGTATTGGCCATTAGAGGAGACGAAACCAATCAGAGCAGGCTGTTCAGTTTGGTGGTCATTGATTGGTTCAACCTCAGGCAGCATTACTATACTGGTTTAAAAGAATGTAAAGGTGACTAAAGGGTGTTATTTCATGTCCAGAGGCTTCTTGTTATGTTGGAAAACGTATTTAGAATGTAGGAAACAGTTGTTATGCTCTAGGAATGAAAATATAAACCCAATTAACCGTGATAAACGATATTAGAAAGATTCCAGAACAAACCACAAAGTCACTTAAACAATGCAATCATTGCTGGACAGTTCAATTTGATAAGCACCACATTTTATATTAGAAAGCATTAGAAAGACTCTAGATTGAATTATCCACAAAGTCAAAATAGAGACGTGTCACTTAATAATGCAATCACTCCTGGAAACATTTGGTAACCACCTCCTTTCATAATAAAAAGCATTAGAAAGACTAGAATAAAAGACTACAATAATCAACGAGGTCAAAATAAAGACATGTCAATTAAAGCTGGGTACTTAAATTATATTCTTAAACTAAAAATAAATCGTATTTATTAGCATCATACAGTATATCGTAACAGTGATAATTTCGGAAAAAATATTATGTCTGTGCCTTATAATTAGGTATTTTAATAAATAAAACCCCAGAAGACAAAATGTTTTCTTCCTGGCGATCAACCCCTCCAGATCCAAGCACAGGATTTAGAGAAAGGAGGGGTGAGTAGAGCCCACGAAGGAGCCTCCTCATGGGCTGACGTGATATATACTGAAGCGTGTACACGTTACGAACTTGTTTTCAGTATAGCACACCTGCCGAACACCCACGTGGAAAGATTGCAATGCCTGTGCTTGCTGTTACAGCATATACTTCTAAAAAACTCAAAAAGAGGAAATCAGAGGAAGAAAAGAAAAACGCTGTACGTCTAAAAAAACAAAAACAACAAAACTTAAATAAAATGTATTTGGGTCCAGTGTATTCAAGATGGGGGGCAGTTTTGGACTAACTTTGAGGAGGAGACTGGGAGGGATTATCAGCAGTGCACAGGTGTGCAGAGTGGGGGGCGTGATTTACAGTTTGAATTCTGCCTGTTGACACAAGTACCCCAGCTTTAAGTAATGCAGTCGCTCATGGACAGTTGCATTTGATAACCACCACCTTTCATACAATAAATCTTTAGAACGATTTTAGAATAAAAGACTCGAGAACAATCCACAATGTCAAAATATAGACGTGTCAATTAAGTGATGCAATTGCTCATGGACAGTAAAAGTACAAGTAAAATGTGATCTTTGTCAGACTCCAGTCAGGAGTGTCAGGCCCAATGTTGCCCCAATGTGGCCTTGACGTCACTTGCATGCGCAGTTCGATAAAGTCAAAATAAAGGAAGTTGAACAAGGAAGAAATAAAGTCGCTACAACTACAAAATCAAAAGTTGCCACACCTTAAAAAAAATTTTTTAGGTGTCAATAAATGAATGTAATACAATGTATGAATGGATATATAGTGTAATATAGGGACGGCGTGGCGAAGTTGATAGAGCGGCTGTGCCAGCAATTGGAGTGTTGCTGGTTACTGGGGTTCAATTCCCACCTTCTACCTTCCTAGTCACGTCCGTTGTGTCCTTGGGCAAGACACTTCACCCTTTGCCTCTGATGGCTGCTGGTTAGCGCCTTGCATGGCAGCTCCCGCCATCAGTGTGTGAATGTGTGTGTGAATGGGTAAATGTGGAAATACTGTCAAAGCGCTTTGAGTACCTTGAAGGTAGAAAAGCGCTATACAAGTATAACCCATTTATCATTTATAATATATTTGGGAAGGCTCTAATCTTTTTATGGCTGTCAAGTAGAGAAAACAGAAATCAGTGTGGATCTTTGTTAGCTTTATTTTTCAACTCACTTATGTAGACAACTTATGCAATGAATGTAACTTGTAAGCAAATAAATACGCCACAATGTACACATCATTTCTAGTCCTTCAACAATCGCTATTTCTTCAGAATCATGTTACATGTAGCTTATTTGCGCGCTATTAATTACCTGGCGAAGAAATACTTTTCTCACCGAAACCGATTGTTGTGATGACGTATCTACTTCCGCCGGCGGGGACTGCGTCCTTCCCCACGCACACGAATGACGTAGCTCGCCCAAAGATGACATAAAAAAGTCGCAATCAGGTTGCATTCAGGTCGCACTTACGTTTAGACTAAAGACACATTTGAAAATATTAGATTCCAATCGGATTCGGACTACCTCCTGATGTGGCCCAAATTTGATGCAAAAATATCAGATGGGAAGCACTTTGGAGCGTTAAGACTGACAAAAAATATCCCATCTTTGTCAATTGAGGACAAAAAAATCAGATTTGGTATGCAGTGTGAACGGGGCCATAGAAAGCATTAGAAAGACTAGAATAATCCACATAAAGACATGTCACTTAATTGATGTAAACGCTCATGACCACCACCTTTGATCATAGAAAGCATTAGAAAGAATAAAATACTCAAAAAGTAAAATAACATGTGTCACTAAATCATTGCAATCATTCCTGGACAGTTACATTTGATAATCACCACCTTTCATAACAGAAAGCATTACAAAGACTACGTGTTAATACAATTACACATTTTACATTACACAATAATTTTTTTTTATCAATAAAGATTAAGTGCTTTATTGATGCACATTATTTTCAGGCTTTTGCCGGCCACCTAAAATTTATGTTGTGGGCCAGATCTGGCCCCTGTGCCCTGCATTAACTGCCCTTGCATTGTGTCCATTCCTCACATTCTATGTGCACCATCGCTTAGCGATGAGATATCATAGCAACTTTTCTGAATTTGTGCCTTATTTGTGTCAAACTGCTCTTTTTGGGGACTTTTTCATGTATGGTATTTAGAATTAGGGGTGTCAAATTACTGCGGTAATTGCGATTAATTAATTGCAGTAAAATTTGGCACATTGCGTTTTTAATCGCATTAATCACATTTTTATTTCGGAATGTTACTGTCTCTGTTTGCCTGCAAGTTGTCTCGCCCTCTTCTTGTGCTTAACTGAAAGCAACAACACTTGTGCCACGCAGCACAAAGATCATATGTAGCCACGGCGAAAAAAGTGAAGTGAAGGGAATTATAGTTATATAGCGCTTTTCTCTAGTGACTCAAAGCGCTTTACATAGTGAAACCCAATATCTAAGTTACATTTAAACCAGTGTGGGTGGCACTAGGAGCAGGTGGGTAAAGTGTCTTGCCCAAGGACACAATGGCAGTGACTAGAATGGCGAAAGCGGAGATTGAACCTGCAACCCTCAAGTTGCTGGCACGGCCGCTCTACCAGCCGCTCTACCAACTGAGCTATACCGCCCCAGAGGTATCACTCTGTCACGAAACTTGATGTTGATGTTGGCAACTTTAAATCGTGGGGATAGGATGAATTATGTCTAACAAATATATAATATAATATATCTAACATATCTAAAATATTCATAATCAAAATGAATATTTCAAATTTGGGTATTTTTTTAGCGTTACATGCTATTATATTATTATATATTATAAATAAATTCTATTACACAAGCTTTGGAGAAATAGTGTCACTTTCGGGCGTGTTTTTGACCCACATTACACTGACTTTACACTTTTATAACACATGTGTATCATATAGTAATACATTACATGTACAATAATGTGTACATTATATTTAAAAATCAATTTAGGGATATATTACAGGTAATTATACATGCAATTTGTTATATTACATCAAATTGTGACAAATATAGAAATGTATTTGTTGAATATTTTCTCTTAAACCACTAGTGGTAAAATATACTAGCACTGTGATTGTTGGGTATGTTTTATTTATTTGATGTTTGAAGCGGAGAAAAACAACTAATACTTAGCCCTCAAAAAAAAAAAAAAGAATAAACAAGGACCTCATGATTTATTTTAGTAAATAAAACCGACTATGTCACGATCGGCCTTCGCCGGAGTAGGACCCCAACACAGAGAAGAAAGAATAAAGATAATAACAAAAGGCACAAAATGTGTGAAGAAACGGAAATCGCACCAAAAGGTGTGGAGAGGAACACATAAACACTACACGGCAGAGCTGGGACACAGCCACAGTAATAAGGAGCGTGAATGAAGTTAGCGTAGAGGAGATGAACCCGGCGGGAAGGGTGAAGTGTCAGGAATAAACTGGCGCTGAGTGAATGCACTGGAGAGCCTAAGTAGTCAGGTAGGAAATGGGTATCAGGTGTGCGCAAAGGTGACGTCGCCTCAAAGCCAGAAAGCCAGGCACTGCAACACAAAGCAGACACGCGGTCACAGAGCTGCCAGATTATGTCTGTTCAAGTCTGTTAAAAACAACAAATGATTTTTGTAAAGCCACTTTATAATAATGTAATTAATTTAAATAAAAATACCAATTTGATTTTTTTTGGAATCTTTTTAATGAGGTGGGATTAAAAATAAGGGACTAATCGCAAATTTTTTAAATCGCTTGACAGCAAAAATGAGTAAAACAGGAAATATTATGAACTGATGAAGCACTTACATGACATATATACTAAATCTTTCAATCAATCAATTTCCCACTTTGGCAGATAGACTCAAAGTCAATGTATTATTTATTATTTAACCTGCTCTCCACCCAGGACCTAAAGAAGAAATACAATGAGCTGAATGTCGAGTACCAGCGCCTCCCATTTATAATTGACACCCCATCAATGAAAACACGTAAAGTACGCTTGGAGGTGGAAATGAAGCAGCTGGAAGACGACATTAAACTCCTTGACAGGTTGGAGTCCATCTGCAAAAACAAATAGCGCATGGATGTGCCCATGGTGTCTTCCATCCATGGCATCTACTGAACTCAAGTTGGGAACAATTCAAATGTTGAAATGTTGAAATGATGTGTTGGGAAATTGCTGTATGATTGGTGTCAGAGTTATATTCTGTCCTATATCAGCAATCAAATGTTTGTTACGTCATAACAGATGAGTGTTACATTTCTTAATGTTGTTCCTACAGATACTATAGAGGACATATCGTCTCCGAGGCAGATTTACTTAAAAAATGTTTTTTTTACATTCTGCTAAATGTGGCCTTTGCAAAGTATTTTTTTTACTCGTTTTTAGGAAGCTGTCGTAAGGTTGTTATACAATTCAGCACTAAAACCTGAAATGCACATATTGCTAATGTTTAAAAGGCCTCGAACTTCACACTTGATTGTCAAGTCAATTCCTGGGATTGACCTCAACAAAATGGCATAGTTGAGTAAGCCAGTTGTATTTTTGTGAATATAATTGTATTATATTTTTCCATCTGTGTAAAGAGCTAGAGTTGTGATTGTAACTTGTCAATATGTAACAAAGTCATGTGTTTTTATTGCAAAGTAGCAATAAAACAGTATTTTTGCTCCTTTTTATTCCAAACCTATATAACGCACATGACCATTCAATAGCAGTGTGGATTGTATTCACCATTAATATAGACTTTTTAAAGAGTAATTATTCAATTGTTTTTATAGTTTATAGTTGCATAAAAATTAATTTAAATGAAAAATGAGGTGAGACTCAAATCGAATATAGTCGTACCTCAATTTAAGAGTGCCCAAAGTTTTTTTAAAACATTTAGTTATTAGGTTTTAAACACATTAATTGACAAATCGCCAAAAGTGCATCAAATACTGTGTGTCCTCCACAACATGTAAAAAAAGATAAATAAAAATAGAATCAAATAAATAAATAAAAACCACAGAAATCTATCAACATAAAACCACAGACAGCTGCATTGCTGAATGGCCCCAGAGAGACAACAAAATAACATCCGTGACGTGTGGACCAGCCTGAAAGAGATTTCAGGTCATGGAAGAGGTGGAAGTGGTCACCAGGATTTTGGTTAGGTTTGGTTCACCTGTGAGCCTAATGGTTAAGGGGGTAAAGAAAATATATAAATGGAGTATAGGGGTGGGCGATACAGAAAAGTTTGGTATTGAGCAGGTATTAAGTAAATACATAGCCAGTATTGCAGACACCGATACTTTTCACTTGAAACTTGTCCAAACTATGGAACATGATCATAATCACAATACATTTTAGGCAAACGAAACAATGAATACATTAACAATATAATGCAATAACATAAAACAATATATCTACAACAATGTCGGGCACTTGTTTGGCATTGTTGGTGCGACACCAAGATGCAGAGACAGGAGACGGCATGCAGGCACAATGATAATTTGCACACAAAGATCAACACCTGTCCTGAGAAACGGCAGGCATTAGATGTACGCCAATCAGGTACAGGTGAGGGAGGCAATGCACAGGCCATGGAGGAAGTGGCAGGAAATGGAAGCGCACAGGAAGTGAAAACGAGCACTGAAATGGAAATACCAAGCACAGGAAAATTATAAACAAGTCCATTATGTCATGAAGTATCATGGTAAAATAATACAAGTATTCCCGTATTATCATTTATTGCATGAACGTGTTTGTTTGAGCAAAATAAAGCTGTTAAACAAGAGCAAATTTGCTCTAAATCCAACCCTTTGTCTTTTTCCTCCCAATTCCTTCCTGTATCCAAACCTCAAGGACTTATTGACTTTTTAAGTGTCTAAAGAATGTATCAATACGACACTTCAATATAACAATATAGAAGATGGAAAATGATTGAGACTTGTCCCAGGTGTATTCTGCCTTCCGCCCGAATGCAGCTGAGATAGGCTCCATTGATTGATTGATTGAAACTTTCATTAGTAGATTGCACAGTACAGTACATATTCCGTACAATTGACCAATAAATGGTAACACCCAAATAAGTTTTTCAACTTGTTTAAGTCTGGGTCCACGTTAATCAATTCATGGTAAATTGCATGGTTCCAGGGCATCTCTATCCTCCAAAACCGCACTAAAGGAACACCTTCAGGCAACTTCAACCCTAAACTAACACCTATACCTCCCCGGATTGTAAATAATCAAATGTAAATAATCAAATGTAGATACTTATTCTTATGCTTTCTGATCTCTCTATGTCCACTACTTGCAGTACATATCAAGTCAGTCCTACACTGTTCCAATGTCCATTTCTCTGATGATGCAGTTGTTGATGACTGAAGTGTTGATATCAACCAAACCTAACCCCCCCACCCCACATCCCACACCCCGGATTGTAAATAATGTAAATAATTCAATGTATATACTCTGATGATTATCTTGTGTGATGCCTGTATTAGTATATATCTGTATCATGAATCAATTTAAGTGGACCCCGACTTAAACAAGTTGAAAAACTTAGTCGGGTGTTACCATTTAGTGGTCAATTGACGGAATATGTACTGTACTGTGCAATCTACAAATAAAAGTTTCAATCAATCAATCAAAACCAGCACCCCCGCGACCCCAAAAGGGACAAGCGGTAGGAAATGGATGGATGGATGGATGGAAAATTATTGACCTCACCACGCAAGTATCGATCAGACAAAGATACTACCCTTGATATCGATAGTACCGATGGATCCGCCTACCCCTTGTGTCGAGTGCAACTTCCAGGTACTGACGGTACGGCATTTTCTCGTATTTGTGTGAAGCGAGAACGGATATATAAATATGTATATGAACGCACTTATGTACTGAAAATTCTACGGTAATAAGTATGAAATTGTGCAAACTGAGATCAAAATGTTTCAGTGGTAAGTATGGAAGTGTCAGCTAGAGACACTTCCGGGTCTACGTCCTGTCTGTGTAAAGAAGGACGTCACATCCGGTTAGTAGATGGAAGTGTTTGAATATGTTGACACAGGGACGACTCACCGCCTTTAGGTTAATATGGTTTTGTTTGGGTTTGCGAGAAGTTTTTTGCACTGTGAACACAGGAATGTTATTTCCTCGGGAGTCTTCCTCCAGGGAGGTGAAGGAGCTGAGCGGACTGTGGAGCTTTAGGGCCGACAAGTCCCCGAGCAGGAATCAAGGCTTCGAGAAGGCTTGGTACAAAAGTCGCCTTGCTGAGGTAAGCCGTAATCATTACTGCTTACCTCAGCATTACTGAGTAATGTCGACTTTATAGTGTGGATGGTTAAGCTTATTTTTACACTGTTAAGTCAATTTTGCCAAATGTCACTTACGTTCGCACTTTTGGTCAAATTTCAGTCTGCTTAACATTGCAAAACATACTACTGTATTATAATCAATATTTCAGCTCAATGTTTCCAATATGGTTTCCAATTCAGTTTACACCAGAGATAAAATATTGTAGTTTTACTGCACTACATAATGTAGTTTTATACTAGGCTACTGCAAATTATGCCGACCATAATTAAAATTGTTACAAGTATACAACAAACTTCTTTAACATGTAGTTTTCTAATATGGTTAAATTTAGTTGAGAATAAATATTACATTAACTCCCCAGTATGATGTGTGTACAGCAGACGTGTCCAAAGTGTGGCCCATTTGCCAAAAAACAACAGTAACAAGGTAAAATTAATATAAAAAGACAATTTAATTTAAAAACAGCTATTTTTGATACTACAAATAATACTCTTTGTTACCTGTAACACAAAGTTGTCTTTGACTTTTGGCTATGTATGTGTTTTTAGAAAAAAATAATTTCCATTAAAAAAATATATCAAATTGGCCCCTTATGCTTTGACTTTTTGAGTTTGGACTCCCTTAGTGTACAGTATGTATTTTGCAAATTACACACACTAAAATTAACTTGTCAAAATATTAAAGTGCTGTTAAATGATCATTTTAAAAATCTGATTAATCCTAGTTTTGAATGTAGATTAATCAAATTATTACTTGATTGCATAATTTAAATCATCTTTAAAAAAGGAGCCTAATATTTTGACACAATTTTATAGTAAAAATGTCATACAGGAACATGTTTTACTTAAATGCTCAAAACATAAAAGTTTTATAAAAAGTTGTGTCGGGATTCATTTTGAAGTGAGTTTTCCAGTGAGTACACCAGTCTTCTCACTCATCTTTGCACTGGTGTATGCACTGACGTGATCATTGACCATATAACAAAAAAGGAGCATGTACGCTCAAAATAAATTGCCTGACTAATCCGCGTATATACATGATTAATGTGACAATATTTTGCGATGAATCGCATGAGTTACCTTTTTGATTAAAATTATTACTTTTATATCTGATGTGGTAGACTGGCCCTGTGGTGGACATGCCCGTTCCTTCCAGCTTCAACGACATTACCCAGGACCCCAAACTGAGAGACTTCATTGGCTGGGCGTGGTATGAGAAAGAGGTGGTGGTGCCTGCCCGCTGGCTCACAGATGAAGGAACAAGAGTTGTTCTCCGAGTGGGAAGTGCACACTATTATTCTATTGTGGTAAGCATTATGGACCCAATAAAATAATCATTTGTGTATGTTTTGAGATGTACCCACACAGTGTCTGTTATAATTCGCAGTGGGTGAATGGGGTGAAAGTGACCAAGCATGAAGGTGGCCATCTTCCCTTTGAAGCTGAGATAAGCGGCGTTCTCCGAGATGACCCGACGAGACCCTGCAGGATCACTATTGCAGTCAACAACACTCTCACTCTGGAAACTCTTCCTCCTGGAACCATCCAGCACCTAACCGACCCCACCAAGTAACCTTGTTCACCTCGTATACTAATTTCAAAAACAACATTCAGGATTTCAGTAGGACTTTAAAAAAAACAAAAAAATATTTTTTACTTCTCAACAGGTATCCTGATGGTTTTTTTGTGCAAAACATCAACTTTGATTTCTTCAACTATGCTGGGATTCACCGTCCTGTATTACTGTACACTACTCCCAAGGCTTATGTGGACGACATCACAGTGGTGACAGACTTCGTGGATAGCACAGGTACATTTTTG
This sequence comes from Entelurus aequoreus, assembly GCF_033978785.1. NCBI lineage: Eukaryota > Metazoa > Chordata > Actinopteri > Syngnathiformes > Syngnathidae > Entelurus > Entelurus aequoreus. The sequence goes on along the minus strand of NC_084735.1, from coordinate 46,003,844 downwards.
AATGTTTAAAATTCCACTGACTTGAGAGTCATTGGATCCGCGCATACTCACAATTAAGCATTAACATTCTTGTAAATTTGCAGATATTGGTAAAAAAAAAAAAAAGGTCTACAGTATCTGTCACAACAGTGTTCCCGTGGTTTGGTCTCCCAGTTGGTGGCTGCTCTTTGTGAGGCTTCTCCCCTGTACCCTTCAGACAGCTTTATTCTTAAATGAAAGCTACACTTTTTTGGGGGGAATTTTGCCCATCATCCACAATCTCTATGTGAGACACTGCAGGTAATAGGATTTATGTACTCCGCCTTTAAAAGTTCTAAAAAAAACATCCAAGAACTGCCAACTACGCTCTATTTACATGCCGTGACCTGCATATTAAAGGCCTACTGAAATGAATTTTTTTTATTTAAACGGGGATAGCAGATCTATTCTATGTGTCATACTTGATCATTTCGCGATATTGCCATATTTTTGCTGAAAGGATTTAGTATAGAACAACGACGATAAAGATTGCAACTTTTGGTATCTGATAAAAAAAAGGCTTGCACCTACCGGAAGTAGCGTGACGTAGTCAGTTGAACATATACGCAAAGTTCCCTATTGTTTACAATGATGGCCGCATGAAGTGAGAGAGATTCGGACCGAGAAAGCGACAATTTCCCCATTAATTTGAGCGAGGATGAAAGATTTGTGGATGAGTAAAGTGCAAGTGAAGGACTAGTGGGGAGTTGAAGCTATTCAGATAGGGAAGATGCTGTGAGAGCCGAGGGTGACCTGATATTCAGCTGGGAATGACTACAACAGTAAATAAACACAAGACATATATATATACTCTATTAGCCACAACACAACCAGGCTTATATTTAATATGCCACAAATTAATCCTGCATAAAAACACCTGCGTGTTTGTTATGCTAGCTCCTAGCTCCTCTGCTAGCTCCTAGCTCCATAGAACACGCCAATACAATTCAAACACCTGATCAACACACACAATCACTCAGCCCAAAAGACAGTTTACCTAACCCAAGGTTCATAAAGCTTATATATTTTTAAAAAGTTACGTACGTGACGCGCACATACGGTCAAGTTATCGAATGTTTAGCAGCCAAGGCTGCATACTCACGGTACCTGATATTCAGCTGGGAATGACTACAACAGTAAATAAACACAAGACATATATATACTCTATTAGCCACAACACAACCAGGCTTATATTTAATATGCCACAAATTAATCCTGCATAATAACACCTGCGTGTTTGTTATGCTAGCTCCTAGCTCCTCTGCTAGCTCCTAGCTCCATAGAACACGCCAATACAATTCAAACACCTGATCAACACACACAATCACTCAGCCCAAAAGACCGTTCACCTAACCCAAGGTTCATAAAGCTTATATATTTTTAAAAAGTTACGTACGTGACGCGCACGTACGGTACGGTACGTGTTATGCTAGCTCCTAGCTCCTCTGCTAGCTCCTAGCTCCATAGAACACGCCAATACAATTCAAACACATGATCAACACACACAATCACTCAGCCCAAAAGACCGTTCACCTAACCCAAGGTTCATAAAGCTTATATATTTAAAAAAAGTTACGTACATACGCAAAAAAAAGCCAAAGCTGCATACTCACAGTAGCACGTCTGCGTCTTTGTCATCCAAATCAAAGTAATCCTGGTAAGAGTCTGTGTTGTCCCAGTTCTCTACAGGCGTCTGTGTATCCAAATCAAAAGTCCTCCTGGTTAGAGTCTCTGTTATCCGAGTTCTTCCATCTTGACTGCATCTTTCGGGAATGTAAACAAAGAAGCGCCGGCTGTGTACTGTTGTGGCTGACTACGTTCGAAAAATACGTCCATTTCGCACCGACAACTTTCTTCTTTGCTTGCTTGGCTTCCTTCTCCATAATGCAATGAACATGATTGAAACAGATTCACGAACACAGATGTCCAGAATACTGTGGAATTATGAAATGAAAACAGAGCTTTTTCGTATCGGCTTCAATGTGGAAGGCATACCCGTGTTCGCCGGGCTACGTCACGCGCATACGTCATCCGCAGAGGCGTTTCGAACCGGAAGTTTAGCGGCAAATTTAAAATGTCACTTTATAAGTTAACCCGGCCGTATTGGCATGTGTTATAATGTTAAGATTTCATCATTGATATATAAACTATCAGACTGCGTGGTCGGTAGTAGTGGGTTTCAGTAGGCCTTTAACCAACGTAGAGCAACATTGTTATTGTAGGAGCTAACACAGGTACTTTTCTGGTGTCCTGACACATCGCCTTGCTCACACAGCTTCTCAGACCACTAGCAAGTAGCATGGTATTAGCTACAAGCTAGCTTGAGCTGCTAATTATGTTGATTGTGCCCCCATGAAATAAAGAAGGAGCTTGAGCTGCTTCTACTGCTGCTGTATTTATACTGTAAATCATGCAGGAAATATAAATATAGTAGAATTTTGTATTACCCAATCCACATGCTACCAACTTGATACTACTGTACATGGCTGTCAACAAATGAAATGCAGCACAAGACCATCGCAATATTGCAGTATCGCAATATAATATTTATCTGAGGAATGATAATTATTCTGAATTTAGCAGCTCAAGGAGAGCATAAGTCTTGTGCTGAAAGAACATCCCACCAGTCTGCACCCCAGTGAGAGTGGACATTGTAGGTCACTGTTTGATGTTCTTATTTGAAGCATTTAGTAACAGTACTGCATGATGATTCTCCAAGGCGTTCGTGATGTTTGACATTAGTGTTAACAAACAAAGAAAGTGCTCTCTATGCTGTTGTTGTTGGCATGTATTTGATTGATTGAAATCAATACGTCCTAGGAAAGAAGTTATGGTAATGCTTAAAATGACCAACATACTGTAAATATTACATGTTATCATGAATGAGCCTGTTACTACATTACTATATAATTACAGCATATATATAAAATGAAAGGTTTTGGAGTTCCTAATTGCTTTTTTTCCGACATGTGACTTCGTCCCGAAAGTGAAACAAGCGGTGGTCAACCAAGCCAAGATGGCTGTTGTGCTGCAAGCATTGCACAAACTATCTTGAGTACGCAAGGGGCCTAAACAAGCAGATATGAGGAAATAATCCAACTGTGCAATGGAATATATCCCTATACTTTATCAAAAAAAGATTTGTCGAGTGATTTCAAGGATTATCCGTTGGTGGAGTTCCCAGACATATTGAACTATCTTGTGCTCCGATGACATTCTACATGACAAAACAGACGAAAACTTGGAAAAGCATGAAGGCCTACAACTTTTTTGTGTTTTTGTCTGAGTCAAGGAAATTGGCATCAAGACTTTCCCGGATAAATATGCATCGTAAGGTTGCATTTCATGATTAAACTTTGTGTCTTGCAAGGATGAGTCCATGTAAACAAACTAGCACCCGACAGCTGACACACGTGACTGCATAGACATTTAAAAAACAATTACTAAATCATCAACATTTGATTTTTACACTCTGTACTCTGACACATTTGTGTACAAAATAAACAAGAGGGGAGACGTAGAAGTACCGTTCCTGAGGAAGTATAGATTCTGACTTTGTTTTTTCTTAGTTAAAAAATTAAATACAAACAATATCAAGATAGTACTTCAATGGGAAATACTAAACAAGTATATTTTAAAAGAATTCTAACAAACCTTTATCAAAGTGGTCACTGCAAACCCGTGCTTTGACTTTGCGCCCTTGTACTGGCATGCGGGCCACCTTTGTCAGTGTCTTTTGCACTCTTCCATCGTTCTTGATTACCTCTCGAGGAACTCTGAAGAAACGTTAATCCTTTTAGCAATTTGAACGGTTCGTACAGCCGAAAAACCGGAAGCACAGGCATTTTTCTTCGAGAAAGGCTATGGGGGCTAGTAGCCATTGAAAACAGGCACTGCTTGACCACCACACATATTCAATGAGCAGAACGTGACGTCATTAAAATCCAAGCAATAAGTGAATAGCTCGAATCCCCATTACCTGCATTGATAGCCGCCTCTTACTGGCAGTTTTTTTTACCATTTATAATAAACAGAAAATGGAAACACATGTTTGTCTCACATAAAGATTGTGGATCATGGTCAAAATGTTTTAAAAAAACAGGCAGTTCCCCTTTAAACAAGAAATATCGTTATTTTTAAAGATCAATCTCGTCACACCTGTACTTATTATAGTGATGTGATATAATTCCTCTGTAAAGACATAACTTTAGCTGCAGTTCTTGTTTTGGATTCCCCTACTAGATTGTACCTGTGATGTTGAGGTCAATGACTAATTGTTTGTGTTTCAGGTTTCGTCAAATACAAAGTATCAGTTCAAAATGCTGCTGAAGCCATCCTGAAGGTCACATTGATAGATAAAGACACCCACACAGTGGCCTCTTCTAGCGAGCCAATTGGAGTGCTCATATTCACTGACGTCAAACTCTGGTGGCCGTACTTGATGCACGAGAATCCGGCTTATCTTTACTCTTTGGAGGTGAGCCCGTTTTAAGTCACTGTAATACTGAAAGTGTAATACACCTAACCATTTTTACAATAGTGTCTATCTGTCAAGAAACAATACTTTAGAAAGAAAACATCCATATACTTTTACAGTAGTCCTTGTACATGTTTTTATCACTTCACTTGAAGGTTCACTTGATGGCAGCGGATGGAAGATCAACATATGAGGATGTGTATAGTTTACCAATTGGCATCCGTACTGTCAATGTAACCAGCACCCAGTTCCTAATCAACAGCAAGCCCTTCTATTTCCATGGTGTCAACAAGCATGAGGACGCTGATGTGAGTACCACTAGAGGGAAGCAGAGGACTTATGTCTAACCTGCAACAGCTTTTTTAAAGCGGGTTCTCTGGAATAAACTGCACATTTCAGAGTGCATTAGTCTACAATCCTGAGGGGTATACATTTAAAAATGTGTATTAGAGATGTCCCAATCCTGATCATGGGATGGGGGGCTGAAATTTGCCTTTTTTAACTGCCCAGCGATCGGCTGATAATGAGGTGCCAATTCCATCTGATCTTTACCACAGCTGTGTCCAGTGTTCACATGGTTAAAAATGTTCCTCATGTAAAATATTTATTTAAAATGGATGCACACTCAGGGAGAAACAGTTACATTTCTATATTTTTTTAGTTGCATGCATTTTAGGAGGGTGCGTGCCTTTTGTGAGCAAACTGCAACGAACATGTCGTCCATCCATAGTGCAAAGCTGCTTCTAAGACACCAATCTTTACCACCATGGTGGAAAATACAGTAAATAAAGTTTCTTTCAATTACATTATCACTGTAGGACTAGAATAAAAGGAATGACACTTGATACGTAGTGGTATACTATCAGTATATACACCATACTTAAATGACTGGATTGATATATATTTTTTCCTTGTTCACATTCTTACAATCTCTGGATACAGGAAAACTTTGAAGGCAAAATCTAAATAATGTAAATAGGAGACAATAGTAGTTTTTGTTTATTGTGCACTACCCACTTTATTTTGTTAAATAAATTGTATGTAAAATTCAGTACCACAAATGTAATACATCTGATTTACAACAATACTAGCAAATTTAAAAAGATGAGCTTTATAAAAATGTGTCATTGTGTTTACTTAAGTTACTTGCTATAAAACATGTTCAGTTTTATAATCAATTGTCGAAGTATTGGAATCACAGGCCAAATAATGTTGGTTGCGACATATTAGGCCATATTTAGATGTTAACCAATATATTTATATAATAACTCTCTATACTGTTGTATACTTATGTTTATAAAAGTGAGTCTTGTACGTTTGTGTAGTATGTATGTTAATTTGTATACTTATTTACAAACGGTATACTGCATCTCTTAACAATTGCACGTTTGAACCCTGCGCATTTAGGTTATTGCTCTGATTGCACAGTAATTTTTGATAATACATAATGTAAGTTTTGTAATTTTTAAATTGTTCTTTTGTTTTTTTAGTTGAAAATGTGTTTTATTCTTTGTGCTGGTGCAAACAAATGTCCTGCAAACGATCAATAAAGTACCTCTACTTGAAGGATTACATTGCGAATGACAACTTAAAAGTGTTTTGTTTGGTATTTGTGTAGGAAATTGTTTTACAATGTATTCAAATATGTGCCTCTAATATGATGTAATATAATTTTCTGTTTGCGTTTTGTGGTAGATTCGCGGTAAAGGCTTTGACTGGCCCCTGATTGTTAAGGACTTCAACTTAATGAAGTGGTTGGGAGCCAACTCGTTTCGCACCAGCCACTACCCTTATGCAGAGGAGATTCTCCAGATGTGTGACCGTCACGGCATTGTGGTCATAGATGAATGCCCAGGAGTGGGCATCAAAGACATGTAGGTGCAAATGATCAGTGACATCATTATTGATTGATGAAAACATTGACCTAAAATGATGATAGATGTAAAAGATAATATAAAATATGAAGCAATGTTCCTAAAAACAAGGATATTTTTAATTTCCTTTTTGTTATGTGATGATTGCAGTGGGATGAGAGATTTTATATGTATGCTTTTTCCGGAAAGCGTGACATTAAAATGCCTGCTTTTTGATACAAAAAACGGGGAAATTAATGTTTTTTTAATGAGTGTACATCTGTCTTTGACGCAGTCGTAGTTTCGGCAACGCCTCTCTGGCCCATCATCTGTTTGTCATGGATGAGCTTGTGCGTCGGGACAAGAACCATCCTTCTGTGGTCATGTGGTCAGTGGCCAATGAGCCAGCGTCAGAGATGCCCCCTGCTGATTTTTACTTCAAGTGAGTTCTGACAATGTATTACTGTGTGACCCTGTATTCATTATTTTGCTCACTTTCCAAACCCTCCAACATGTCATAACTAATACATACATGCAGCCATACATACATGTTCTTATTAGAGCCAGCACTGGAGCCTATTCCAGCTGACTTCGGGCGAGAGGACTGGTCACCAGTCACTCACACGACACTTATAGACAATCAACCATTCACATTTACGCCTACTGACAATGAAGCCACCAATTAGTCTAAAATGTATGTTTTTGGAATGTGGGAGGAAGAAAACCCACACAGGCACACATAACAAGGAAACTCCAGACAGAAGTGTCCCAATGGAGATACAAACCCAGATGTCGTTACTTTTGGGCACATATGTTAACCCACTCACTATATATATATGTGTGTATATATATATATATATATATATAATTTTTGTAGCACAGGAAAAATTTAGGAGCAATATAACATTTCTTAAATATCACAATTTCATTATTAACACTCAAACAAGGTACACATGTGCACTCATACAAATAAACACATTACCATCATAAGGCCTACTGTAACGCTCAATTAAACAGAGAACATCCCTAAACTTTGCTAGCACTGTCGAGTGTAGAACTGGGCGATATGGTTCAAAACTTATCCTGATACAGTTTGGCCTATAAACTAACCCATAAATTGAAATATCCGTTGGGGTAACTAAATATCTCCACCATGCCTTGATTTTAAATTTTCGGGACTGATGGGGATCCTAAATACACCAACGGGTACCAACAAGTAAGAAAAGTAGGTTTTGCATATTAGGATCCCAATTAAAAAGGTGTTTTGAGATAAGAAAAAGCCTTGAAAATAATATAAGAAAATTCAAATATCATCTCCAATCTTCTTTTAAACAAAAAAAATTTAGCTATGCTCAATTCTTCAGCTAACAAAAACCCAAAAGAGCAAAATGGGAAAAAGTGCCCTGGTTTAAGAGGACATGTTTAAATGTCAGCTGCAGCATTAAAATAATTGACCTTTAACAATGGTCTTTTTATAGGTAAACATTATTATAAGATATACACACAAAGATGTTAGCCAGGAACACCAACCTGCCAACTGCTTCATGATGCTGTATGATACAGGCTGTGTTCTGAAAATAATTTTTTTAAAGTCATTAATTATAGTTACTCGTTACTTTATAAAGCATGTAATTTAATTACTAACATAATTTCTCTTTAATACATGCAATTAATTACTAGGGAAAGTAATTAATGCATTACTTTAAAAAATCTTCAAATGTCTGTCATTATGCAGTTGAGATACGTTTCATATAAAGAATGTATATGAGAGCAGTTTGTGTCTGTTCCTTCAAAAAACGGTGCCTGTTGCTGTGTGACGTCAGCGAGTCCACGCTCAGTCTGAGTCTCAGGCATTTTGGTTTGAGCTGTTTTTGTTAGCTTAGGAGGCTCGCAGCGGCAGTCTGTCGGCTCGCAGCGGCAGCTCTTTTGAATCTTTCACTGGTTTGTGTTATCTTTGCTTGATGAATAGATTGATTATGCTTCCATGACTGTATGTTTTTGTCAACAAACTGAGTATTGTTTGAATGGCAAGTTTGTGACTTCATTAATTTGTTGTTCAATATTTTGATCGAATGTATTTAATAATTTAGAATGCATTTTAAAAACCCATTCGTCATCATGTCTCTAATAATGATTGTGAACGATAGGCAACATTTTAAAAAAAAAAGTGCAATTCCCCCTTAAAATCTGTATTCGCACGTGTGCTACTTTTTTTTTCAGTACTTGCATGACCTATTTTTAGTCGCAAAGGTGACTAAAATGCTCGCATTGTACAGCCCTGACACACTGTATGTAGTATGTGAGTATGTTGTACTCATGCCTTGCAAGAAGTACTTATTGAAAAAATGTTTGTTTAATCAATCAATTTAACTATAATATCAACTTTATTTACCGTAATTTCCGGACTATAAGCCGCTACTTTTTCCCCTCGTTCTGGTCCCTGCGGGTTATACAAGGGTGCGGCTTATTTACGGCCTGTTCTTCTCCGACACCGACGAAGAGGATTTCGGTGGTTTTAGTACGCAGGAGGATGACAATGATTAAAGACTGACTTTTCATATACCGGTAGGCTGGTTATTTTGATAACGTACAGGCGAGCACTTTGTATTACTTTGCACCGTTGTATTATTTGTACTCTGCACGAATGCTGTTCGCCATGTCAAAGATGTGAAAGTTTGATTGAATGATTGAAAGATTTATTGTTAATAAATGGGACGCTTTGCGTTCCCAAACAGTCATCTCTGTCCCGACAATCCCCTCCGTGGTAGCAGGAACCCCTATATACTACGGTAATTACACATCAAAACCCTGCGGCTTATAGTCGGGTGCGGCTTATATATGGAGCAATCTGTATTTTCCCCTAAATTTAGCTGGTGCGGCTTATAGTCCGGAAATTACGGTATGTAGTACTTTTCTTTTACACGCAAGTTACAATACCAAGAGCTTTCCACCTATTTAAAAGGAAAATACGCACCACAACTGACAATAACAAAATGCGGTACCTCTGTTTTGGCCTTGTTGAGCTGTCGAAAACTCGCTGCCATCCAAAATGCAGTGATGTGTTGATGACTTCCCCAATAGGCAACATGTAAAGATGAAATGAAGTATATTTATATAGCACTTTTCTCAAGTGACTCAAAGCACTTTACATAGTGAAACTATGTAATATCTAAGTTACATTTAAACCAGTTTGGGTGGCACTGGGAGCAGGTGGGTAAAGTGTCTTGCCCAAGGACACAACGGCAGTGACTCAGATGGAACCTGGAACCCTCAAGTTGCTGGCACGGCCGCTCTACCAACCGAGCTATGCCGCCCCAAGATTAAAAAGAATACGACCCTTGCGGAACTCCACATCTCATTTCATGTAACCATACATAAAAACATTGGTATGTGAGATAACAGCGTTACCAGTTAAAAACAGCACCGGTCTCACTTGTTGGTCAGATTGTTAAAGATATATTTGTTTTATATGTTTTTTTTAAAACAGCTGGAAATGAGTGCAATACCTCTGGGGAACAAATAAAGTGTGTGTTTGTGTGACAGGTATGCGTTGATGTTGTGGAATGTCATTACTTCGTGTGAGACTATCCACCATAAGTTAACTTAATATGTTTTTGACGCTTCATTAGATACGCCTTCACAATGATTAATTATACAATTATAGAAATATTATACAACAACAAGAATTATATAAAACCACCCAATCCCATAATTTAAGTGACACTGTCAGAAAGTTGTTTTACAGTTCGAAATTGTTCATTGGTGTCCGTTATAACACTGACATTGTTGCCAATGCATTTCCTCTGAATTGCATAATTTTAACTGCCAATTGTTCCTGTCACTAATCTTTTTTTTACACACTCAAACATGCATTTTGTCTGTCCCTCAGGAGTGTGATTACACATACAAAAACTTTGGATCCCACCCGACCGGTGACTTATATCACAGACAGTAACTATGCCAGAGACAGAGGGGTGAGATATTTTATGTTCATGGAGTCAATATACTGTATTCTTTATTGTATTGGTCATCGAGGCACACAATTAGTGAGTTTGAACTACAGTAACAAACATGTAATACTAAAGTTGGGGTAAAATGGGGTTTCTCTCATGTTTCCTCATTGCACACTGCAAAGATAGACCTGTTAATTGGAGCCTCTAAATTGTCCTTAGATGTGAATTGTTCATGCTGTGCTGTCGGTGGGTTAGGTTGAGCAAATCAAGCACTCATTTTCACCTACCTGTGCTGTTCTTTAACCAGTTGTGGTAGTGTACTTCCCCTGAGCTCACTGTGAACATACATGGCGTCGATAGTGGGGTACTTCTCATTGTTTCAGAGGAAGCATTTTGCACCAAATATTCTGCAAAAAACTCCACAAGGAGGGGAAAAAACATCATGCTTCAACACATCCAACTTTATCTGCCACATGAAACGCTAGTATCGCTACGACAGTGTTTTTGAAAGCCTACAGAGACACCTCCGGTACTAAAGCAGCTGCCCCAAAGAAAGATGTGCACAAACTACAGGTTAATCTAAATTTTAAAAATTCATTATAGATAAGTTATCAGTATCGGCTTTAAGCAAATCTCTAAAATAAAGCAATACTGAAACTAGCAGAATATTTGCAGGATGACTCAGCCTTGGTGACACTTTATGGCACACTGACCAGTGCTTCCAGCAGATTGCCAATATTTGCCAAATATATTTGTGGTGGTTGAGGCGTGGCCGGGGCGATATCATTTTGACATCATATAATTTACGTTGATGCATATACATTTTCTGAAAAAAATGTATACATAGATTTAATAATACATCCGTGTTATCGGTAATTATTGTTAACATGTATTTTTTTCCTATATTATTTTTGTCTATTTTTCCAATTGTTGCTGTTTATTTTTTTACTACAGCGTAACACATGCTGCACTTTGTACACCCTTGGTTTATTGATAAATATTATTCTGCCTTCCCTGAATGTTGGAATTTAGTTTGCCAACTATGTAAGCAGTCTTTTAAATTATAAATTAAAAAATACAACTTGAGGTTTTGTATTAATAAGTTCCACAATGAAGTTACTGTAAAACTAAGCACACAAAGGAAAGTTCAGAGGCCACACTGAACAAGAGGTAGTCATCTCCTCCGCTGTGACATCAGCCTGTTTCAGCATCTTTTTCCAGAAAAGTCCGTTCTCATCACAGTTAAACATTTGCCGTGGTATGAAGCCTACTTCGTCAATATCTTCAATACGAGCAAACACAAAATAAATGAATGAATGCAGCGTTCGTACACCGAGACATGGTCCGCACACAGAGACGTAATTGGCTCAATCGAAACGTTCGCAAACAGAGGGGTTCGTAAATTAAATTTTCACTGTACATAAATATACATATGAAGCGCACAAACTTGTAGAATCATGTTAAATCAACAATATGGTTTGTTATAAACTGAAAAAAGCAATACAGGATGAAGGTTGGCTCTGATGCTGCTAGCTTAATGCTAACGTACAATGGACCAATTCATTGACATAGCACTAAGTTGGAAACACTGATCCCTCTTGCTAGGTCTTCTAATATTTAGTGAGTAAACAGACAAAGGGTGGGGGGAAATTATCGATATGGAAATATGTTTTGCTACTTTTTAAAACAATATATCGATCGTCTTCATATTAATTGATTTTTTTTTTTAAATACGTTCGTTTTTATTTTTAAAAAATGTAATCATGTTTTGGGGCCGATAGTAACACAAGGATGACTTCCGTACCTGCAAGGTGTAGCTTAACTGCTACCTCACTGTGCAGGGTTAGAAACATGATCCACTTTCTGTACAATTGCAAAAAATGGAAATGGATTACTTAAAGGTGCGGTTTGCAACTTCCTCACAGTAACATTTTTCATTGCAAAACAATATAACAAGAACACCACCAGCTAGCTTATGTTACCATTAGTAGTTTAACAGAACACATTTGTTTGACAATTGTCTATATTTTTCACAATTACAAAGTTTTTGTAATAAAACTTTTTTACTGGCCCGAATAAAATGATTGGTGTTTATGGCGGTCACTCACCCGGGCTCGTCAACACGTACACGAGGAAGTGCGTGCACAGATACAAAAACAGTCCAAGAGAAGCAACAAACGTATCATAACAACAACATGTTGTTGTTATGATAGAATTTACATTCAATGACAGCTAACCCTAGCTATCCAAATTGCTATTATTAGCTAACAACACCTAAAGCTAATGCACGTACAAGTGTTATGTACGTATGTCATTACGTACGAGAAGCTGTGAGAGAGCGGGATATACTGTGTAAAGTACTTCGTAAAGTTGGCGCCCTCTATCCATCTGTGTAAATGTGGCAAACAGCCCCTGTAAATTACATAGTTTTTAAATTCCGTTTGTCCAATTAATTATTACCGTTGTCTAGTGCAGCGGTCTTAAACAGGGCCTCTGCGGAGTTGGACATTTTCATATGTTATTTTTCCATAAATTTAAATGCTTTTCAATTGCTATTCCCATTGAGCCAACATACTGAAGTGTTTATAAATGGCACTGGCACGTACACTCTACCTTGCAGTTTTAAAAAAAAACATACAAAACGATATTATTGTATTCATGTTAGCATTTAAGTTGGCTAGCGATTAGTGCTGTCATTGCCAGCTAGCACTTTGTGGACTAGTTGCCAGCTAGCGATTAGTGCTCTTGTTGCCACCTAGCGATTTGCGAACTAGTTGCCGGCTAGTGATTGAAGCTGTAGTTGCCAGCTAGCGATTAGCGCTCTTACTACCAGCTAGCGATTAGTGTGCTAGTTACCAGCTAACAATTAGCGTGTTATTAGCCAACCAGTTATAAGTGACACTACTGCTATTATTTGAATATCTTAGTATTGCACAATAACAAGGTAGTTTAATTATATAACACAATATTTTACAAGATGTACAAGTAAGGAGCCCCAAATATATCATTCCATCAGTTTGGGGGTCCTTAGCCTGGACAAGGTTGAAGACACCAAGTTTAGTGTACATATATACAACTTGTATTTTAAACTGCATTTTAGATGTATTATTGAACTATGTAGGATCTAGCAATACAGTATATCGCTGCGGCTGCAGCTATCGATTATTATAGTAATCGATTAACATACTGCTTAGTTTGTTTTATTAATCACGTAATCGGATAAAAAACACTGTATAGCCGCAGTGCCTATTTTTGGGGAATATAGTTGAAATAATCCAGATGTAATCAATGCGAGACAACTTGGGAAAGGGGGGCAGTGAGCAGTTATTTTAATAAGGTGACCTGTTTGTGGTCTGCGAGACAAGATGTCAGCCAGGTGAGGGTGTCATCTGTGATGTGGAGAACAGATTTTAGATGGGAAAGGAGGATGGAATTATTAATTGGCCAGAGTCTGAAGAGAGGAGGTTGTTTGTGACCTGAAGGAGGGCAGTTTCAGTGCTATGTTAAGTATAGAACCTGGTGAGATGACTTTTGGAGACTCCGGCATGAAAGCAGATATTGCTCAGCGGGTGCTGCTGCTGCCCTTCTACCATCTAAAAGCATTCACAGCTGTGTCTTGTTATATTTTTCAAAAATGAAAAACAGAACGTGTATTTGTATTTTTAAAAATAGATTTTTATAAATCTACTTCAATCAAATCTGATAGTCGGCACTGGAATGTTTTATTTCAAATCCATCTATCACGGCAAAATCATACAAGGTTATTGTTCAAATACTTGGACTTAACCTTTTTTTTTTTTTTTCATTCAACTTAAAAAATAAAATATGTCTGATAGACAGTACTTGACTTAGGAATTTTAATATTTTCTGTCATAGTCAGACTTTACTGGGAATGCAGCTTAAAGGCCTACTGAAATGCGATTTTCTTATTTAAACAGGGATAGCAGGTCCATTCTTTGTGTCATACATGATCATTTCGCGATATTGCCATATTTTTGCTGAAAGGATTTAGTAGAGAACATCGAAGATAAAGTTCGCAACTTTTGGTCGCTGATAAAAATGCCTTGCCTTTACCGGAAGTAGCAGACGATATGCGCATGACGTCACAGGTTGTGGAGCTCCTCACATCTGCACATTGTTTACAATCATGGCCACCAGCAGCGAGAGCGATTCGGACCGAGAAAGCAACGATTTCCCCATTAATTTGAGTGAGGATGAAATATTTGTGGATGAGGAAAGTGAGAGTGAAGGACTAGAGGGCAGTGGAAGCGATTCAGATAGGGAAGATGCTGTGAGAGGCGGGTGGGACCTGATATTCAGCTGGGAATGACTAAAACAGTAAATAAACACAAGACATATATATACTCTATTAGCCACAACACAACCAGGCTTATATTTAATATGCCACAAATTAATCCCGCATAACAAACACTTCCCCCCTCCCGTCCATATAACCCATCAATACAAATCAAACACCCGCACAACACACTCAATCCCACAGCCCAAAGTACCGTTCACCTCCCCAAAGTTCATACAGCACATATATTTCCCCAAAGTTACGTATGTGACATGCACATAGCGGCACGCACGTACGGGCAAGCGATCAAATGTTTGGAAGTCGCAGCTGCGTACTGCGTTACACATACAAATTAAACAAAATGCTTATGGCAACATTCTGGTTGCGTACTCACGGTACCGCTTCTGCGTATCCAACTCAAAGTCCTCCTAGTAAGAGTCTCTGTTGTCCCAGTTCTCCACAGGCCAATGGTAAAGCTTGACTGTCATCTTTCGGGAATGTAAACAATGAAACACCGGCTACATGTTTGTGTTGCTGCAGCCGGCCGAAATACACCGCTTCCCACCTACAGCTTTCTTCTTTGCTGTCTCCATTGTTCATTGAACAAATTGCAAAAGATTCACCAACACAGATGTCCAGAATACTGTGGAATTTTGCGATGAAAACAGACGACTTAATAGCTGGCCACAATGCTGTCCCAAAATGTCCGCTACAATCCGTGACGTCACGCGCAGGCGTCATCATACCGAGACATTTTCAGCAGGATATTTCGCGCAAAATTTAAAATTGCACTTTAGTAATCTAACGCCGTATTGGCATGTGTTGCAATGTTAAGATTTCATCATTGATATATAAACTATCACACTGCGTGGTCGGTAGTAGTGGGTTTCAGTAGGCCTTTAAATATAAAAATAAAATGAAAAAGGTGACTCAAGATAGCTGACATCTGCTTTTCTTCTGTGTGTCAAGGCACGCTACGTGGACGTAATCTGTGTCAACAGTTACTTCTCCTGGTACCATGATCCCGGCTATGTCGAAGTCATCCCCTTCCAACTCAACACTCAGTTCGAGAACTGGTACGGAAAGTACCAGAAGCCCATTATCCAGAGTGAATATGGAGCAGACGCAGTGCCTGGTCTTCACAGTGTGAGGATGCATTTCCATGCAGCGTGAAATGATCCACGTTTGAATTCCAAATCCACTCCCTAGCTGCAATAAGCAGGGAATTTAACAAAAGCATGTTAACGCCCTGGTTTGTTTCCTTTTCCCCACACCAGGACCCGCCCGTGATGTTTACCGAGGAGTACCAGAAGATAGTCTTGCAGAGCTACCATGACGTGTTTGACCAGAAGAGGAAGAAGTATCTCATCGGGGAACTCATCTGGAACTTTGCCGACTTCATGACTGTACAAGGTACTGCTTCTGCAGATTATGACACACCTGCTCTAATTAGGAGTTTGAATCCCAAGCATGTAGTTTAAAAAAAAAAAAAGACAATACTTTATTATCCGTGCTGCTGGTAACAATTTAGTCTAGTAAGACCACGTTTTTCAGTAATGAGTGATCTAACATGGTACTATTTCCAAAGCAGTAATCCAACTAAATTCACTGTTACTATTTTAGTCATTTTCTGTTGCAAAAGCATATATTTGTTTCTTCTTGCATCTCGGGGAGTGTTGGCACTTATGCCACAAATCATATTTTCAGCCAGGGACAACTCGCGTGTGAAGCAGTGATCAGACTCAGGGACAAACTTAGCATTAGGCAAACAGGAAGTTACCTATATCACTAGCAAATCATATTACATACTGTAATTTTATTTTGAAGTGTGGAATGTTAGAAAAGGTTTGATCAAGTGGATTGTGTTAGAGAACAATACTAAGTATGAAAAACCCTAACCTTATGGCATATAAGTGCATTGTTTTATTATTTTATAGCGTGGAATGTTACACGCTATAAAGGCTTGCTGAAAGAAAATACTCAAAGAACAATGGTAAGTATGAAAAAGACTAACCTCGTGACAGATGTATGCTTTTGAACTGGAGTGACATTGTGTTTTGGGGACACCTAGTGGTCACAATAATTCATTAAATTGTGGGCATGATGCAGGAAGTTGAATGATGCAGACACGTTTGTTACTGGATACTTTCTAATACGCTTCTTCCTTGGAGAGTTATATCTGTAAGTAATATACAGTTATGATTATTTTATATTTGTTTATTTTGACAAATGTGTGTGTGTTTTAGACTGCAAAGTTGTTCAATGAAGGACACTTATTATGTATGTCCATCTTGTGTGCTATTGTGTGCTTAGCTGTTGTGTAGCTGCTAGCTCCTAATAGCCTATAGCCTACCATGTTTACATTTTGTAAATTACTTGTCTAAAGTACAAGAAAATACCAACCTTGTGCATATTGGAGGACATTTAGAGCCTAATTTACTAAAGATTTGCGTGTACTAAAACATGTGCAAACCTGATAGCACACGCAAAGCTGATCTACTAAACGTTTGCAAAGTGAATTGCGTCTATTAAGTGAGCAAAATAAGGCGTGCAATCCATTTTGCGTCTCTGTCTTCATTGATATGCAAAATATATGCTGATCATCAAAACGGGCACGATACTGAGATTCAAATATATTAAACAGCACGCGCAATGTTATTAACACTTGTCACCATTTTATGAGCTCTATTTTGCGTTTTCTTTAGCACGTGTCAGAAGGATGTGCAAACTGACACAGGTGCACTCGGCTGTAGGAAAAGAAGTGCTTGCGCTGCACAGACAGGCGATGAACAGACAAGAACCCTCCATACTACGTGTGTCAACATTTTGGACGGCCAGAAATAAAAAATATTAAACATATCGTCTATTCAGCAACATATTATATAATTTTATTTAGAACTGAAACGATTACTCGATTAACTTGAGTAATTTGATTACAAAATATATTCAAGGAATTTTCGCTGCGTCGAGGCGTCGTTAAGTTGTTTTTTTTTACAGCATTTTGCCTCCACACGAACACAGATACTTAATAAACACATACTTATCTGTGTTTAGGCCTCTTGTCCAAACGCAGACGCATACCTTCGTCCTTAAAAACGCAGACTTTTAAAAAGCTGGCCAAAGTGTAAAGATCCAAACCTCTCCACTCAGTGGAGACTCGTGATGACGTCACGGTTGTACGCTATCATTTCCAACCTCAACAACACTGCCTGGCTGCCTTTAAACACATTAAGGACTAAATGTATGTTTGAGTGTAAACATGCTGCTCTTTTCACTCAACATTAATAAAAGACACATCAAAATGGGCTTTGCGACACTAATGACAGTCATCTTTTGGATACAATCACTGTGGAACCTCCACCTGATGGAACAATTTTGACAAGCAAGACTTTTTGCTGTGTGTCATAAGAAAGGTGCAACATTATCTCATGTTTTTAGTCCTTGTTTAATGACAAATCGTCCATTTTTGTAGACCACCGTGCTCGCGCGTAAAAAGCGACCAAGCAACTAAAAAAAAAAAACATCGTCCTCCTTGTAGTGTGTACTAATGTTAAAGACTATATACACTTCATTACACATGTACCGTATCACTATATCCATGATTAAATGCTTTATAATTTCACGAGAGTTTTGCAGCGGTACACGCACGTCCGTGCACTTTTTCGTTAGTGCATGCTGATTTTATAAATAATGTACACTTCTCCGCACATGTAATACATCACCATGTTGCTGGACATGTTATAATTCTATCAGTGTTGGGTTTCAGCAGCACAGGCGTGAATTCTGTCTTTAATAATGTTCCCAGGATTCTGTGTACGTGCAGGCAGGTTTTAAAGATAATGTACATGTCAAGTCAACCAAAATAAACATAATAGGAGGTGCAATGCCACTAAGTCAGATATTGCTGCTTTTTTTCAGGCTTCTGATTGGACAAAATGTACAGTACATGACAACAGGAGTATGCGTTTGTGTGTAGACGTAGACACTTTTGATAATACACTTGTGTGGATGGAGATTGTTTTAACCCCAAATATGTGTTTTTGAAACTCTCTGTGTTCGTGTGGACATGGCCTTAGGCTGCACCAAATAATAATATAAATCAATTTAATAAAGTCTTTATACAAAGAGAGGTATCCCACACTTCTCTATTGTAAAGTTGATTTGTACAGCCGATATGGGCATCTACATCAACAATATGATTTGCCTGAGAAGCAGGACAGGACAAAACAAAAAGTATTATTATTTATTTATTTTTTAAAGCAAAAATATGATTTATTCGATTACTCGAATAATCGATCGGGGTATTCGATAGAATACTTGATTACTAAAATATTCCATAGCTGCAGCTCTAATTTTATTGTTTGAGGCCGATAAAAACTAATTCAATTGATGCGTTTTGGTGTCTCCTTGCGTTTTTGTTTTTTTTTGTTTGTTTTTTTAAATGTTCCATCCATCCATTTGTCTACCGCTTGTCCCTCTCGGGGTCGCGGGGGTGCTGGAGCTTATCCCAGCTGCATTCGAGCAGAAGGCAGGGTACACCCTGGACAAGTCGCCACCTTATCACAGGGCCAACACAGATAGACAGACAACATTCACACACTAGGGCCAATTTAGTGTTGCCAATCAACCTATCCCCAGGTGCATGTCTATTACTATAATATACCTCCTACATGAAAAGACGTCTCTCATTGAGCCTTTTTCTTGCATTCGAGTCATTCCAGACGCACGAATGCGCTGGTGATGCAATCCACCGTCTCAGGCTCAGAATTAAGTGTCAGTGTGCATATGCTTCTGTTGTCTAGATTGTGATCCAGAAAAGGTGTTACAGATTATAAATGTGTGCTGGTGGGTCCACATCGCACACATGATGACATGAATGTGCAGAAAATTATCAAATGTAAAAGCCCCGTATGCACGCAAAATCCTCATTAAAAATAAAGCGGTCTGCACCACTTTTCAATTGCACACGCAGTCTTAGTATATCCCATGCAACACACCCACTAATAGTACACGCTATTCTATTTTTAGCACACACTGCCTAAGCATGGTATTTGGATCTTACTTAAATCAGGCCCTTAAATGTTAATTGGCTGTCCAACTTTGCTCATTAAACACATTGCTGGACTGCTTGTACTGGAGATTTTAAATGCAAGCCGATATTATTCGATACTTGTTTTTTCGCTGACATCGGACTGATATCCGATATCAATATTGAATCTGGACACCCCTACCTAATCTGTATTAATATTACTATTTATTCTGCTACAATACAGTATATAGTATATACACTTTTTTAAATGTATGTACTGTACATATGTAGTTCACAGTAGTTGAAAATGTTTAAACAAAACATTTTAATGTAGGCATGGAATGGAAAAATAACTCAGTGAGTTGGAATCATTTGCTGACCTTTTCATCCTCCGACTTCAAAAATCCCATTCGCGCCCCTGATGAATAAATACTAAAAGTAAGCAACACAAACCTAAAAACTGACATTTTGTCAGCTAAAAATAACACTAGGAAGATTCATTGTATACTCTGTGCTGGCAACAAAAAGTAACTAATTCGATAACTTTTAATCTAAGTTACTTGTAAAATAATTAATGAAGTACCGTTAATTTTTAAAGGAGTAATCAGATTACCTTTTCAAGTAACTGTGGCAACACTGATTATGATACGCAAGTGACTGATTTTTTAATGTCAAGCTCTGTCTGTGCCTGCAGGGATCACTCGTGTGGTGGGGAACAAGAAGGGTATTTTCAGCAGGCAGAGGCAACCCAAAGCAGCAGCGTTCATCCTGAAGGACCGATACTGGAGGCTAGCAAATGAAACCATGAAGATTCCTCCTTGGACTAAATATCCCTGTGTGCTCTGAGGCTTGAGTCTCAGTCCACAACTCACCGGTAACAATACAGTTCTTCCTTTTGGAGTATTACAACACTTAGACCGGATCAAACTACATTGAATGTTTCTCTACCGTATCAATAATGCCTTATCAATCCTTGCTGCTTTGATGAGCTTGATGAACTGGAATGAACGCTTGGCTTGGTTAAAACTAAATTTAGAAATCCTCAATCTGTGATTTGAGGCACTAAACCATAAAAAAAGGGTTAGATTTCTTCTTGACAGCTTCAAATTAAAGATGTTTGAGAGGAAAGAGAATTTTCCTAAAGACACTATAGTCCAGGTAGAATCATGTCACCTGTGATTTTATAGAACATTTACTATATAATTTGTATTCAGAATTAATTATTTAATCAATTCAACAGGAATTAAAGTTTAAAAGTTTTGTTTTAATTGTCCTCCAAATAGACAGGATTTCAGTTTCTGTTACTCATATAAAAGAAAATGTTAGCCTTACAAAGGTATTTTTATATCCATCTATCCATTTTCTACCGCTTGTGCCTTACGGGGTCGTGGGGTGTGCTGGAGTTTATCCAGGCTGCATTCTGTAAAAAAAAAAAAAAACATTAAACAAGATCCATACAATCACTACAACTGTTACTTAGGTTTTTTCCAAATACACCTAACATGTTATCTATCCAATGAGAACAGCACAGTATGGATGGGTACTCAACTGCACCAATTTTTGGTACTTCTGTGTGTGTTCATGTGGTAATACGTCTCAAAATGTATAATAATAAAATTTAATATTTTTATTCAAGATTTAACACTGAGCTGATATTAATAACTGTGCTGTCCAGTTGTTATATCTTGCTGAGTCTCATTTGTAATTATTATAAAGTAAACTTTGCATGCAGTTGCAACTCCAAGATATTAGATGGAAGTATTGTATAGGCTACGGTGTATTGCCTAGTCAGGAAGGAGTCTTTGCCTTTTAAATGAATTATAGTCTTTCGTTACGCTCTACAAAGGGTTAATACGGTATGTATTGTCCTTACTCCACACCAAGTGTTTGATTGTAAAGTTAAATTTGGAGGTGTTGAAATCACCATATAAAATCGCTACTGCTAGTCAGTAGCATGTCAATAGCACATCCAATGTAAATTAGCATCTAGCTAGTACATTTTGAAAAAGAGCCGAGACGTTCCGACCAGCTCCTTTATTATAGGGTCCAGTTTTGCACACATTTCCATTCATTTTAATACATGTGGCAATTAATTTAACTGATTCTTATTACAAATGCACTGTTTTCAAAAGTTGCAAGTGACAAATGCTTATTTAGTTAAACGAAAACAAATGTAAAACTGCATCAATATACATACATTTTAAAGATGCATCAATAATCGATTTTTAATCGAAACATAGCTCCTGAATGGTAATTGAATCATGAGGTGCCCAAAGATCCCCACCTCTACTAGGGATATATTGATAGTAAATTAACAAGTAGATTAATAATAGTTTTTGAGTAAATAATACTACAATACAAAATATTACATGTCATCAGCCAAATTAGGAGCTTTTGTAACCCGTTTTGATGGTTCTGTTATCATTTACGTACCAAATAATGTATTGTGATATGTCGTTATAGCAGGAGGCTGCAATATACATCGCCATATAGTTTACAGACTATATTGACAATCTATATTTTTAATTGCCAATAAAAAACATATGCTGTAATTAAAATATGTGTAGCTCACTAGAGATTCATTGTAATATTTTTATGAAATATGTAAAGCAGTCCTGCAAGGAATATTCTGTGAAACATGATTCTGGAATACAACAGAATGATCATTTCGAATTCCAAGTCTACAATTTTACTTCCTGTTTCCACCATCAATTGCTTGGATTTACATGACGTCACGTCCAGCTTGTTAAATATGCGGGGTGGTAAAGCCAGCGTCTGTTCTCAATGGGTACTAGACGCCATTTAGCCTTCTCGAAGAAAAACACGTTTTTGGCTGTACGAACTGTTGTAATCATGAAAAGGATAAACATTTGGTCAGAGTTCTGCGAGGTAATTAAGAACGGTGGAAGTGTGCAAGATTTTACAAAAGACGACCAGAAAAGTGGCACACACTCCAGTCCAGTCGAAGAACGCACAAAGTTTGCTGTGATCACTACGTTAAAGGTTTGTTTGATATACTTTTAATATACTTGGGAACGGCGTGGCGCAGTTGGGAGAGTGGCCGTGCCACCAACCTGAGGGTTCCTGGTTCAATCCCCACCTTCTACCAACCTCGTCACGTCCGTTGTGTCCTTGAGCAAGACAATTCACCCTTGCTCCTGATGGGTCGTGGTTAGGGCCTTGCATGGCAGCTCCCACCATCAGTGTGTGTGAATGTGGAAATAGTGTCAAAGCGCTTTGAGTACCTTGAAGGTAGAAAAGCGCTATACAAGTATAACCCATTTACTTTGCTCGTTTAGTATTTCCCATTGAAGTATTATGTTGATATTGTATGTATTAAAAATTTTAACAAACAGAAAGCATAAAGTCTGGGTCAATGATACTTTGTCAGGAAAGGTACTTCTATGATAGTTTGTTAAATGGATATGCAGTTACGGGCGGCAGCTGTCGGGTGCTATATATATCATAGCTGTTTTTGTTTTACATGGACGCATTCTCGCAAGACACAAATCATGAAATGCAACGTTACTCGAGCAAAAACGATGCACATCTTGATACCAATTTCGTGGTTAGGGCCTTGCATGGCAGCTCCCACCATCAGTGTGTGAATGTGTGTGTGAAGGTGGAAATAGTGTCAAAGCACTTTGAGTACCTTGAAGGTAGAACACACACACAGAAGTTGTAGGCCTCCATGCTTTTCCAACCCCCACTGGAAACGGATCCGACTTACATCCAAGCACCCGGACACAACTCTCGCTTTGGTTGTACAGAGATTAGATAGCCCTTAGCAGGGTTCCCCTCACTCCGTACTCCCTCAGCACCTCCCACAAGATCTCCCGGGGGACCCGGTCATACGCCTTCTCCAAATCCACAAAGCACATGTAGACTGGATAGGCATACTCCCAGGCCTTCTCCAAGATTCCCGCAAGAGTAAAGAGCTGGTCAGTTGTTCCACGACCAGGACGGAATCCACATTGCTCCTCTTGAATCTGAGGTTCGACTATCGGCCGGACCCTCCTTTCCAGTACCTTGGCGTAAACTTGCCCATGGAGGCTGAGTAGTGTGATACCCCTGTAATTAGCACACACCCTCTGGTCCCCCTTTTTGAAAAGGGGAACCACCACCCCAGTCTGCCACTCCCTCGGCACTGTCCCAGACTTCCACGCAATGTTGAAAAGACGTATCAACCAAGACAGCCCATCAACACCCAGAGCCTTCAGCATTTCTGGACGGATCTCGTCAAACCATGGAGCTTTGCCACTGTGGAGTTGTCTAACTACCTCAGTGACTTCACTCTGAGAGATCGACGTCGATTCCCCATCATCCTCAGGCCCTGCTCCTGTCAGGGAGGGTGTGTCTGATGTAGTTGGGTTCAGGAGTTCCTCAAAGTGCTCTTTCCAACGCCCTACGACTTCCTCACTTGAAGTCAGCAAAGTCCCATCCTTGCCGTACACAGCTTGGATGGTTCCCTGCTTCCCCTTCCTGTGGTGCCGTATAGTCTTCCAGAACAGCTTTGGTGCCGCCCGATAGTCCTTCTCCATGGATACCCCGAACTGCTCCCACACCCTCTGCTTAGTCTCGTCCACAGCCACGGCCGCTGCCCTTCGGGCCTGCCGGTACCTTGCAACTGCCTCTGGAGTCCCCTGGGATAACATAACCCGGTAGGACTCCTTCTTCAGTCTGACGGCTTCCCTGACCACAGCTGTCCACCAGGGTGTTAGAGGATGTTACCGCCCCTTGAGGCACCTAAGACCTTCTGGCCACAGCTCGCAGCTGCAGCTTTAGCAATAGAGGCTTTGAACATTGCCCATTACTGTTCAATGTCCCCAACCTTCACAGGGATGGCAGAGAAGTCCCGCCGGAGGTGGAAGTTGAAGTCCTTCCGGACAGAGGACTCCTCCAAACGTTCCCAGTTCACCCGCACTACATGCTTGGGTTTGCCAGGTCTGTCCAGAGGTTTCCCCCGCCATCTGACCCAACTCTCCACCAGATGGTGATCAGTTGACAGTTCAGCCCCTCTATTCACCCGAGTGTCCAAAACATACGGCCTCAGATCAGCTGATACGATTACAAAATCGATCATTGATCTTTGGCCTAGGGTGCTCTGGTACCAGGTACACCTATGAGCATCCTTATGCTTGAACATGGTGTTTGTTATCGCAAGTCCGTGACTAGCACAGAAGTCCAATAACAATCCACCACTCAGGTTCAGATCAGGGAGACCGTTCCTCCCAATCACGGCAGTCCAAGTATCACTGTCATTGCCCACGTGCGCGTTGAAGTCCCCCAGCAAGACTATGGAATCCCCTGCCGGCGCCCCATACAGTACCCCATGCAAGGTATCCAAGAAGGCTGAATACTCTGAACTCTTGTTTGGTGCGTACGCACAAACAACAGTAGAGTTTTCCCCCCTCCAACCCTGAGGCGAAGGGAGGCGACCCTCTTGTCCACTGGGGTGAACTCCAGCGTACAGGCACTCAGCCGGGGACTCGTGAGTATCCCCGCACCCGCTTGGGCCCTCGCACCCTGAGCAACTCCAGAAGTGAACAAGGTCCATCCCTTGTCCAGGAGTGTCGTTTCAGAGCCCTTGCTATGCGTAGTGGTAAGCTCCACCTCTCGCACCAGCTCAGGCTCCTTCCCCACCAGCGTAGAGACGTTTCACGTCCCGAAAGTCAGCCTATGCTGCCCCGAATTGGTCCGTCTGGAGCCTCCACTTTCACTGCCATCCACCTGGCAGCGCACCCAACCCCAATGGTTCCGACCGCGGGTGGTGGGTCCACGTGGCGGAGAAGATGGTGTGTCCACGTAGCTTCTTCGGGCAGTGCCCGGCCGGGCTTAGTGGCTAGCCTGGCCACCAGGCGCTCGCTGACGAGCCCTGCCTCCGGGCTTAGCTCCGGAGGAGGGCCCCGGGCTTCCTCCGGGCCGGGTAACGCATCTTCTCTTCGTGGGCAGACATTTCTTACTGTAGTTCAGTCCAGTAAATTCCACAGAGTAGTTTCAGAGGGAATGTTTTAATGGTTGATCGTTTCCACATGACAGTGCCACAATTTAAAATGTTCTCATGTCTCTTTCGCAGTTTCCCTTAATTCAACATAAATTGTACCATTTTTAGCACCCCGCCCCCCACATACATGTAACACTTTTTCCAGGTAAGAAAATACAGCGTTTTCAACACTTTTGGCAATACACAAGCAAACCCAGTACATTTTTCATCCACAAAGAGAATTGCAAGATTTGCTGACACGTGGATTCCCAGCATTCCACCCCCTCCAGTTTTTTTTTATTTTAACTAGAAAATAACCCAGAATGTTAACAGTCCATACAGCTAAAGGGCAGAATTGATGATGAAGAAAGTTACAATCCTTTTGATGGACAAACGTGACAAAATAGGATGAACGTTTAAAAAGTGGGCGTAAGGAATGACCGTTGATTGACAGGACTTCTTGTTTTGTTTCTGTTTTTTCCCAATTTGTCAGTGCCTGTTACATTTTTTTTAAAGGCTATCACTGTTGCCTGTCTTTGGCTCAAGGCCTAGCGATTAAACAGAAGGCACTTAAGTTGGCATTGGTGGTGATGCAACTAACATGGCAGTTCTCCTCAGGGCCGAAGTGAACATGAAAGAAAAACATATTCATAGCTTTGACCTCTTTTTTTAACATCAAAAATGATCTCACATCAATCCCTTTCAAGACGTCTGAATTGCTAACGTGACCACTGGCTTCCGGAGTGATGACCTATACTTTTAACGACGCTTGTCAGCTATATGGTCATTACTCGCAGTAAAACGTAGCAAGTCGTCATTCGATCCAATAGAAAATTGAATATGCAAGTGATTCCATAGGACAACCTCAATGTGAGTGTGCCCCAAATGAAAACAAAAACAAAGTGGGAGGGGTTTTGTGTTGAGATTAACAATAAAATAGGACTACCATGGAACCTGTTTATGTCGACATCACTCGGACGGGCTAAACACAGGGACCGAACCAACATTTTACCTAGTCATTACTTACACATTTATTTGGGACTTGGTCACACACATAAAGTTTGCACATTTTTATTCTTCCGTTTTCAAATATTGTATACTTTTTCTAGGATCTGTTCAATGGTTCAAGTTGTACTTGACAGACAGGACTTTTGCAGTCACAATTAATGACTGCAAAAGTCCTGTATAATTGTGCAACTAGGAACTCGGAAATTCCGACTTCTTAGTACAAATTGAACGCACCGTTAGAACTGGGGTTCGGTTTTTTTTAAATATTGTTAGTGTTAGGAGTAGTATTATATGTAGGATTAAGGTTTGAACCTAGGTTAGGTTTAGGCTAAATATTAGGATTGGGGTTAGGAGTTAGGGTATAGATAGGTTAGATTAGACCTATTGTTGGGCATAGATTTAGTGTTGGTTTTAGCATTGTTTGTATTTAACACTACCTAATGCTGTGGTAAAGAATATGGTTGTTAATCTGGACAACAATCTGAATTGACTGTTTTATTCAGCTGCGCCTTCTGGTTAAAGTAAAGCAATAATGCTTTTATCAATTCTTGCCTTGACTATTGTAACGCTCGATGTTGGTGTCAACTAGATCTCTGTAAATAGTCTATAATCGACAATGGCAATACAGCTTTCGTTCACGCACATGGCTATCAACCTAAATTTAATTTAATTGGGTGCATTTTTTTGTTAGTTGCTGCGGGTTAATAGTGCTATGCTTTTATTTTGAAGCCCAGCGTGCACCTTTTTAATGGTGTGTAATTAGACCGTAGTCCACACAGCTTGGCAATAATGAAGTCAACATACTACAACACGTCAACATAATTGTAGAAATGGCCCTTTTGGGTCCCACATAGAGAAGTGTGAAGTCCAGTCCCCCGGTCCTTAGCTTTCTGGAAATGTGGCCCCAAAACAATTAAGTTGAATATCTCTGTTGTATGTTGTCATCTTAACAGTGGACATACAGTAGACAAGTTGTCGACTTAAGCGGGTTCCATCGTGCTGTATGAGAAAGATTATGTATACGTGCAAGACAGTGCATGTCATCAACTTAGCCAAATGTTTTCCAAAACATTCCACAGTGTTAAGTTTTGTTTCTCCCATTGTGACACAAGTGATGTTGTCCAATCACATTCCAATAGAATGCTGCCGTAACTCATTTGTCAGGTAACATGTCCTTCAATGAATGAATGGACACCACAGTATGTTCAGAAATGAGGTATAACTTTTTTGTGTTTCATACATTACGACATTCGGCATGAGATGCGGTTGAGTAGTCGACAGAATCAAAACGCACAAGAACAATTGATCACTTTTGTACAGGAAAACAAAAGACGATTTGTAAGTTATTACAGGAAGCACATTACTGAAAAGACTTTTCTAACACCGTACTTGGGGAAAAAACTATCGATCCATCCCTTTGCAAAACCGTGCTCAGAGCACGCTTAAATTCTACAGTATTTGGGGGGTGTTGACCTTTCGACGTTTTATGTGTCATATATCAATATACGAGATAGAACCTCTTTAGTGTACAGATATTGTCCTTGGACCGACTGTATGGTTTGGAGTGGGCGTGTGAGTTTAAAATGTACCAAGGAGTATTGAGGACAAACTGGAAAAAGGAAAATTAAAGTCCTAGTTCAAGAAAAAAATTATTACCGTACATGAAATTGAATGTAATTTAATGTGCCTTAATTTAAGTGGGATTTTTGACAATAATAATTTTTCAATAAATACCTTACTTTAAGACAAAAAAATATTAACTACTATGTTAAAAAAGTTTACATATTATGACAATGAACACTTCCTCTCGCCCAAAATGGATGCATGTTATTACATCTACTTGTCCTCATTTTGGTCACAGGTACGCTGGAGCCTATCCCAGCTGACTTTGGGTGAAAGGCGAGGTACACCACGGACTGGTCGCCAGCCAATCACGAAAGCCAAAATATTGTGTAATGGATTAATACAATACAGGTGTCAAACTCGAGGCCACTGCAATAAATTTGGCCAGCAAAAGCCTGGAAAGAATGTGTGTCAATAAGGCATTTCGACATTCTTGTTTATTATACAGTATTGAGATTTTGACGGAAAACATTTTAATGCATGCAAATAGATTTTAAATGATTCATTTGCTTTAATTTTTTCAACGAAACTCTTAAAATTAAATTCTACAGTAGCTGAACCTAAATACCTGCTTTTCACTTTGCTACTGATTGCAAAGCAGTTTCTTGTGTAAAGCATGATAATAATCAAATGAAGGGGACATTGTGTAATAATCACGCCCTCCAGGGTTTTTTTGTGTGTGGCTGTTCCGACCTAAAATTCCTGATTTTGCTACATTTTCAAAAAGTTGCGCAAAATTATCATTTGATCGGTTAGACAGTTGTGTTGCATTCCAGTACGGATTTTAGACAAAGTTGTGCGGCTGCGCATAGTTCTCTGGAATTGTGTTGAATTGGCGCAATCGTAACGTGGTCAAGTCCTGTAGTGACTGATCAATATTATGACGTGGCCCTTGAAGGGTGTCCGTGACTGCGATGTGGCCCATCATGAAAATAAGTTTGACACTCCGGTGTTACAAGGATAATCTAATTTCTGCCGTGTTTCATTACGCCATTAAGACACATGAATTTTACACTTGTGATATTACAACTTTATTTTTCCTTAAATTAAGATTTTCTAACTGGTTTTTGGCTTTTCCTCCTTATTCGCATGATTTGTTTGGCCTTTTTTTTTTGATCTGGAGGATTGCAACTGGCACTGGACGACTCGAATAGCTGGGTGTTGGTGCTCTGGCTGGGAATCAAACACGCGCAGTCTGTATGAAAAACAGTGGTGCGTACCGTTCAATTTTGTACCCGTGGCTCCCTAAATTTCCCCATCACATTTAATCTTGTAACACGTTCATCATTGTTCTTGTCAGTGTGGCCCTTACAATCTATAGAAATTTACCACCTGTTCTCTCTGTCAATGATTACCTTAACTGGAATCCAAACCTAACTGGCTCTGTATGGCTCTACGTGCTGTTTCAAGACGCCGAATGCAAGCGTCCAAAAATCATTCCCCACGTTTTTGAACTGCGAATGAAGCGTAACTCCGCCTGGCAGCATCACCATTACTGTTTAATGAAGGTGGAGTGTACACATAATCACAGTGTAGCCGCCTTTGCTACCATGTGAGACTGGAGGAGGGACAAACAATACAAAACTGTGATCCTAAAAAATAAAGCTTTGACAGGAAAGTCAGGTGGAGTCAAAATGAGCGATGCTTTAGGCACATAAGTCTTTATGTTGAACACTCGGTAACAGAAGTGATGGCGCTTTGTTGCAAGTCTGTGGCTTCAAATGAAGCAAACAGGACATCCACCAATTGTGACCTAGTTTTGTTCCACGTTTTGTCAATCGATCAAGCCTGAAATATTGCTCACCGGCTATTTACAGAATTGGAAAAACAAACTATCTGACCGACCTACACAACGACGATGACAGCTCACGTTCATCTTTAGTGGTCCTCTGAAGAAAACAACAAAAAGCTAACTAGAAAGTGTAAACATGAAGGAAAAAAAACAACATTGTTGATCGTTTTGTTCCCTTCAAACTCCACATGGGACTTTCTTAGGGTGTTTTCTCATTTTTGGAACCCGCCAGCTTACTGCTTTGAGGTGGCGTCTCTTGGATCCTTTTTTCCGGTCCTCCATTGTGTTGCGTTGAGGGCCTCAGTCTCTTTCTTTTAGTCACTAGAACAATTTAGGATGAAGTGAAAGTAAAACAAATCCTTCGTGTATCCAATCAACAGTATGGTTTTGTGTTAGATGTCCTTTTTTTTTTGGAAAACAGCAGGATGAACATAGTTTGGAAGCAAGGTCTCCTGGTGGCAAAGTCAAATGTTCAGTCAGTCACATTTCTATCGGTTTGTATCACATTTTCCTGCACAGCTTTTAGTCCTGCTTGGCCTGCAGCTGCTGCTTCCAGGCCTCGTTCAAGTAAACCAGTCGTTTGTAGTTGAGGATAAAGAGGATGACGTTCAGCACGTACGTGGTGATGCAGATGACGCACAGGTCCTTAAGGACAAAGTAAAGGATGTAGCCCAGGTAGAGCGAGCCCACTACCGACAAGATGGACGTCATCATGAGAATGAGGGCAGCCATTGCACTTACAGTCATTCCTGTGGGAACAAACAAGTCGATCAGATCAGTGTTTTCTTAACCATGGGGCCGGGGCCTATTGTGTGGACGCCAAAAAATATCTTTCTCTGCTGTGGGCCATATGGGCCGCAGACGTACACAGTGGTAATACACCATTTCACCACTTGTGGCAGTAATGACAATATCAATCAAGTGAAAGTCACAGATGTTTGTTAAGCACAAAAATTATGACAAAAGTGGTGAAGCTGCATTTTCATTTGCACTTCAATTTTTTTGACAGTTTAAGAAACATTTACTCTTTTTTTTTATATAATTTATTTATTTTAGCACTGTGTAATTGTATGTAAATGTATTTTTGGTCAGTTATTTATGAGTTCCTTTGCAGTAAATTTGATTAGTGTTTTTTTTTTTTTTAACAATCAGGTGAGGGAAATATTTGTTTTAATGTATTGCAATTCGGACATGGGCAGTTGTAAAATCGATTGGAAACGTCAATAATCGCGTATTAATTTATTTATTGTAAATAAATGCAGTCATTTCTAAAATTTGGCTGACTACAGCGAGCCACCTAACTGACATCCGACCAGCTACTTCATTTTAGGGCACTTATTTTCCAGTTTTGCACACATTTCCATTAATCAAGTGTTTTTCAACCACTGAACAATAGTGCAGTGTTTTTCAACCTTTTCTGAGCCAAGGCACATTTTTTTCATTAAAAAATCCCGAGGCACACCACCAGCAGAAAACATTAAAAAATGAAACTCAGCAGCCGATATTGACATTAAAAAGTCGTTCTCGCAATTGTTGGATATTAATTCAAACCATAACCAACCATGCATCACAATAGCTTTTGTCTCAAAGTAAGTGTACTGTCACCACCTGTCACATCACACCGTGACTTATTTGGAGTTTTTTGCTGTTATCCTGTGTCGTGTTTTTGTTCTTGTCTTGCGCTCCTATTTTGGTGTTGATTGTCATGTACGGATGTACTTTGTGGACACCGTCTGCTCCACAAGCTGTAAGTTTTTGCTGTCGTCCAGCATTCTGTTTTTGTTTACATTGCAGCCAGTTCAGTTTTAGCTTTGTTTTCCACAGCCATCCCTAAACTTTAATACCTTTTCTTAACGGCACTCGCATTTTGTTTCTTTTTGGTTTAAGCGTTAGATTGGTTTAAGCGTTAGATACCTTTTTACCTGCAAACCATTGTCGTCGTTACCGACATCTACAAAGCAATTAGCTACCTGCTGATACCTACTGATATGGAAGAGTATTACATGGTTACTCTGCCGCGCTCTACACAGCACAGACACTCAACAACGGCACATTTGCGAATTATAATCACTGGTTTGCAAAATTATATATATAGCTATATATATATATATATAGATACATATCTATGTAGATATCTATATACATATCTATATAGATATCTATATACATATCTATATAGATATCTATATACATATCTATATAGATATCTATATACATATCTATATAGATATCTATATGCATGTGTATATAGATATCTATATACATGTGTATATAGATATCTATATACATGTGTATATAGATATCTATATACATGTGTATATATATAGATGTGTATATATATAGATGTGTATATATATACATATAAATATAATATATATATAAATATAATATATATATAAATATATATATATATATATATATATATATATATATATATATATATATATATATATATATATATATATATATATACACAGTATCTCAAAAAAGTGAGTCCACCCTTCAACCCTTTTTACTACAGTTCATCTTTAAGGAAGAATGCTAGAAATTAAGCTTGGATATACTTTGTAGAGTAGTCAGTGTACAGCTGGGATACAACATATAATTTCTGTAGTAATATCCTTTAATATTATTTATTAAGTTTAACCAATCTTTAGAACAAATATTTTACTGTGAAAGATTTACGGTATTTTTTCTCATGTGAAGGCTAAGATATCATTCTTACTATTTTCTTACAGCAATACATATGTACTTTTTTTGTGATGAATAAAGCCTATTTTGCACATTTTTGGTCAGATTTTTTTGTCTTGTCCTTTGTGTTTATTAAGGACTTTTTCATAAACAAATTTCCCTTTTATAATTACGGAGGGAAAATCACAACATTTTATTGCAACTTTCACTTTCTCCAGCAATTTTATTGCAGCACCACAAAAAAAAAAGTTTAAGGAAAACTTCTGCAAATTCAGGCATCTGAAAAAAGGTCTGTGAGATCCTGGAGTGACTGGTAAATTGCTGTTAATGTTCAAAAACATTTAAGATGGAAAAAAGCATATTTTGTTAGATTTATTGAAATCCTGTGCTTTTTGGGGTTGGGGTTACACAAATCTTTGATTTCAAATTCATAAAATTACAAACTGATTTAATATTATTGAAAAAGATAAGCCTTAAGACATTGCAATTTTGTTAAAAAAAAAAAAATGCTGCCGCAAATTCTAAAATATCAACTTCTAAAACTTGCATCACATTTTTGTTTCCCCTAACTGCAAATAATGTGACAAACTTCCTCGTGATGACACATTTACCCCGAGCAGATTGGACCTCGTGGGTCACATGCAGTGGCTGTCATATTTCTAAGGCCAACATGCCTGTGTTGAAGGCCTGGAGCAAGCCACAATCCTCATCCATTGTATCTTATCTAACTGTAGTCAACATGTGCTACAAATATCTGTTCTGAAGACTCAGCTTAGAAGATTCTGCTCTCTCTGACTGGGAAGACTACTTAGTCCAGACCAGCCTTTCCCAAACTTAAAAACAAAACAAGGGTCACCTGAGCTTGACATTCTTTAATTTATTTATTTTCTACCACTTATCCTATTTAGGGTCAGAGGTGAGCCAGAGCTTATCCCAGCTGACTTTGGGGAGCCAATAGTCAATATCGACGGTAAAGTTAAAATAACGCCAAGAACAAAGGAATAGAATATCACTGAAAAAATGGTTATTTAAGAGTCATGATACAGTGCCTCTGGAAATAATTCACAACGCTTCTCTTTTCCCACATTTTGTTATGTTACAGCCTTATTCCAAAATGGAATACATTAATTTTTGTCCTCCAAATTCTACAGAGAATATATCCCATAATGACAATGTGAAAAAAAAAAAATTATATATATATATCCATCCATCCATTTTCTAACGCTTAATCCCTTCGGGGTCGCAGGGGGTGCTGGAGCCTATCTCAGCTACAATCGGGCGGAAGGCAGGGTAATATATATATATATATATATATATATATATATATATATATATATATATATATATATATATATATATATATATATATATATATATATATATATATATATATATATATATATATTTTTTTTTTTTTTTTTTTTTTTAAATACAAAAACCAAAAAAAATAAAAAATGCCTCCGCGCATGCGCATAGCATAGTTCCAACGAATCGATGACTAAATTAATCGCCAACTATTTTGGTAATCGATTTTAATCGATTTAATCGATTAGTTTTTGCAGCCCTAATATATATATATATATATATATATATATATATATATATATATATATATATATATATATATATATATATATATATATATATATATATATATATGTACTTTTACATATATAATCGATTTTAATCGATTAGTTTTTGCAGCCCTAATATATATATATATATATATATATATATATATAATATATATATATATATATATATATATATATATATATATATATATATATATATATATATATATATATATATATATATATTAGGGCTGCAAAAACTAATCGATTAAATCGATTAAAATCGATTACCAAAATAGTTGGCGATTAATTTAGTCAACTATATATTTAGTCAAGTATATATATATATATATATATATACTATTTTGGTAATCGATTTTAATCGATTTAATCGATTAGTTTTTGCAGCCCTAGTATATATATATATATATATATATATATATATATATATATATATATATATATATATATATATATATATATATATAATCGATTAGTTTTTGCAGCCCTAGTATATATATATATATATATATATATATATATATATATATATATATATATATATATATATATATATATATATATATATATATATATATATATATATACTAGGGCTGCAAAAACTAATCGATATATATATATATATATATATATATATATATATATATATATATATATATATATATAATCGATTAGTTTTTGCAGCCCTAGTATATATATATATATATATATATATATATATATATATATATATATATATATATATATATATATATATATATATATATATATATATATATATATATATATATATATATATATATATATATATATATATATATATATATACTAGGGCTGCAAAAACTAATCGATTAAATCGATTAAAATCGATTACCAAAATAGTTGGCGATTAATTTAGTCATCGATTCGTTGGAACTATGCTATGCGCATGCACGGAGGCTTTTTTTTTTTTTTTGGGGTTTTTTTTTTTTTTTTTATTTTATTTTTTTATAAACCTTTATTTATTAACTGCAACATTTACAAACAGCTGAGAAACAATAATCAAAATAAGTACAAAAACTGTACAAAACAGCGCCAGGGCGGCGGTGAGGCTACGTCTCATGAGGTGGCGTAAGCTAGCCAATGATGTGTCATGTGCAGCTCAAGTGACGACGGCGTCTCCTTTGCTGGAAAAATTCGAAAAATGGCGCAGGAAAACACTACCGATAGTTTAGCGGAGAAACATCTTGAGGTTATTGCTTCAATGGAGAAAAGTGTACGACCTAAGTCGTCAAAAGTGTGGGAACACTTCACTTTAAAGACTTCAAAGAAGACCGTTTCCTGCAAAATGGCACGGAAGTACAACATTGCTTCAGGAGCACCTGAAGAAGAAACATGTTGTAGCCATGGATGAAGGGAGGAACTCACAGTACGTAACTTTTTAAGTCCATAGTGGCAACAGGCATTCATGAGTTCAGCTTTTTTGTGAGTAACGTTAGTTATGCCTTTGTTGCAACGCGGGGCTGATAATGTGTCTCCGGCACATTTGACTCCATTTTGAGAGAGAAAACGCACGGTTACCAATTTCGAAATAAACGTAACGGACAGAAATATCTCAGGTTGGTTTCATAATGGATCAATGTAGCCGGGCCGATAAAGCTATATAAATCTATTTAGATTTGAGTGACGCTTTAGTACAGACCTGGGCATTGTACGGCCCGCAGGCTGCATCCGGACCTTTGCGCATTCCTGTCCGGCCCGCGTGAGGCCAATCATAAATTACAAAATAAATTTCAAAAAGTATCTATGTCGAGTGTGCAATACAACGGTGCTGCTTTTGTTTTGAAAAGCGTTATTTGTATTACTTCCGTGTGGACGTATGCGATTGTGAGTGAATTGAACGGCGCAATCACAAATGACAAAATAAAGTTTAAAAAACATCTATGTCGTGCGCGCAATACAACTGTGCTGCTTTTATTTTGAAATGTGTTATTTATGCCGTATGTCCGGGAGTAACCTGTGAGTGAAGGTGCATAGAGACGCTAAAAAAAGAAAAGTTGATGACGAATGGCGTGTTTCCAACAAGACATGGACTGCCAAGTATTTCTTTACATAAATTAATGGTAAAGCCGTGTGCTTAATTTGTGGTACACAGCTTGCTGTGTTTAAATAATATCATTTTAATCGCCACTACACGAAGAAACACGAGGGAAAATACCGGAATGTGTCTGATGAAGCGCGCGCAAGGGAGGCCGATGCGTTGATGGTAAAACTGCAAACCCAACAAGGACTTTTTGCCATATTTCACACCCCCAGAGATGCAGCAGTCAGGACAAGTTTCGTCATTTCTCACAAAAGCGCCAGAAAAAGTAAGCCGTTTTCTGACGGAGAGTTTATTAAGGAGTGCTTATTGGACTCTGTTGCGCTGTATGCCCGGAGACTTGGACTGTTTTTCGCTAACTTTGGATGAGAGCTGTGATGTACGTGACACCGCCCAGCTGCTCTTCTTCTTACGTGGGATAACTGCAGACTTTCAAATCACGGAGTAGCTGGCAGCCATGCAGTCAATTAAAGAGACAACCACAGGTAATGACTTGTTCACATAGGTAAATGCGTGTTTGGACATGTTAGGACTGAAATTGGACAAGCTGGCAGGTGTGACAATCCAATCACTTTATTTATATAGCACATTTAAACAACAAAATGTTTCCAAAGTGCTGCACAACAATATTAAAAACAATATTCAAATATTATCCTTAGCTCCACCAATGACTGAATAAAAAGAAAAAACAATTACATATAAAACCAATATAAAATAAATATGATTAAAAACTATTTTTAACAACAGATGGTTGTCCAAATCTGATGGGGAAAAATGTTGGATAATGCAGGATAAAGTGACCATCAAAAGCAATCTGCTTTTGTATAAAGTTAAGTTAGGTTAAATTAAATTATTATTATTAATTATTATTATTATTATCATCATTATTATTTATCTTACGGTATATCAAAAATAATATTGAGCAAAATTTAATTGAAATATTGTCGTGTGGCCCTCCAGCAGTGCTCGGGTTGCTTATGCGGCCCCCGGTGAAAATTAATTGCCCACCCCTGCTTTAGTATAACTTAACGTTATGAAGGTGCTGGAATATTTCATGCTATTATTCAGAGGCAGCCTAAAATGAATCCTTTATTATTCACAACAGAAACGTGTACAATATCTGATTCAGTTCTGATGAGTTACATTTATAATAATGATAACTGGGTTATACTTGTATAGCGCTTTTCTACCTTCAAGGTACTCAAAGCGCTTTGACAGTATTTCCACATTCACCCATTCACACACACATTCACACACTGATGGCGGGAGCTGCCATGCATTTCTGTGTTATTATTGGTGTATGCTGCACCCCCAATGTCCACAACATGGTGCCAGTATGCTGTTTTTTTTCAATAAAATACTGGAAAGGATAGAAATGTAGTTTGTCTCTTTTATCCGATTATTAATCGATTAATCGAAGTAATAATCGACAGATTAATCGAGTATCAATTTAATCGTTAGTTGCAGCCCTAATATATATATATATATATATATATATATATATATATATATATATATATATATATATATATATATATATATATATATATATATATATATATATATATATATATATTGCAAATATATTAAAACTAATAAAAATCACATGTACATAAGTATTCACAGCCTTTGCTCAATACTTTGTTGATGCACCTACAATTACAGCCTCAAGTCCTTTTGAATACGATGCCACAAGCTTAGCACACCTATCTTTGCAGCACCTCTCAAGCTCCATCAGGTTGGATGGGAAACATTGATTTCATTCAGGATGTCTCTGTACATTACTGCATTCATCTTTACCTCTATCCTGAGTAGTGTCCCAGTTTCTGCTGCTGAAAAACATCCCCACAGCATGATGCTGCCGCCACCATGCTTGACTGTAGGGATTTGTATTTCACATAGTGAGATGAAGAAGATTATCTCATTTTCAGTGAGTTCAAAATGTTTATCATGATTCTTATTTTTTGTACATTGTAAACACTTTGAGTTTGAACAGTTTCTTGAACTAAATTATACTAGAACTTTGACTTATTTCCTAATCGAATTGAATTCCACATACTGATATACTAAAGGTTTTAAGTGTTATACGTGCATACAACTGCTTCAAGTTCCATATTTCTCTTGAGGTTGTATTTCTCCTTTTTTATTGAGAAAAATGGTTGTACATAGCAGGTTTGCTTTGTACATAATTTTAGCTGTTTGCAAATGCACCAAATCATTAAATTTCAGTATTTTTGATTCAATAAAAAAAGGGTTTGTATGTTCTCTATATCCAACATTATGTATTAGACATCTTTTATAACACTGTTAGTGAATGAAGCATACGTTTGTAGTTATTTCCCCATATTTATACACAATAACAATATGGTAACACAGTAGGGAATAGAGTAATTTTATTTGTCAAATACATATTTTGCTTTATTTGTTATTGATGTATTTCTTGCCACCTTGTATTGTATATTTTTTATGGGATTTCCAATTCATTTTACCATCAATTATTACACTCAAAAATGTGTTTTCATTTACTCTTTCGATGTTTGCTCCATCTATTTGTATTTGTGTTTGGCTTTCTCTTCTACTGTTACAGAATAGCATTATTTTAGTTTCACTGAGGTTTCAGGATAGTCTGTTTGTGTCAAACCATGTCGTTAATTTATTCAATTATTCTGTTATTTGTATTAGCTTCTGTGTGTTCTCTCCTGAACAAAACACAGTTTTATCGTCCGCAAATAGTATTAACTGTAATTATTTTGTAACTGTACAAATGTCGTTTATATAAAGATTGAACAATTTTGGTCCCAGTATTGATCCCTGGGCTACCCCACAGGATATATTTAGCATTGTAGATGTGTGTTAACCTATCTTAACATATTGCTTACTGTTGTTTAAGTGGCTTCTGACCCAGTTCAAGGCCAACCCTCTGATGCCATACCGTTCTAATTTTTTAATTAAAATATTGTGATTAGTTGTTTCAAATGCTTCAGTTGGATCCATATACAATGCCGCTGCACACTGTTTACCTTCTATTGCATTGGTAATTTCTTCTGTAATTTCGATTAAAGCCATAAAAGTTGAAATATTAGCTCTGTATTCGTATTGGTTCTCCGCGAGTGTTCTATATTTTTTATGATTTTGTACAATCTGTTATTAAACATTTTTAAAACAATTTTAGAACATTGTGGAAGTAAAGAAACAGGTCTTTAATTTGTAAATTGGTGTTTGTGGCAGACCCATCAGCGATCTTGTTCTGTCTCCCTGTAACGTTTGTCTGCTCTTGAATGGGATTGTCCTGAAAATCTTAATTTCCCCCTCGGGGATTAATAAAGTACTTCTGATTCTCTCCAGTGTTATAAATCTGTACAACCTTAATTAACTGTTTGAAATGATAGGTTGCTGACATACATTAATGGTTCTGAGATCTCTTCAATAACCTTTTTATTGTTTCCATATCAATTCCATTCCAATCAATTGAGGTCTTGGATTTGCATTTTTTCACGATTTTAACTAATTCCTCCTGTGTCATGTCCGTGAGGAACATTAAGTTTGGATTTATATCTATATAGTGAAATCCTCAGTTGAAACCGGGTCTAGAATCTTTTCCTGCAGTTTTGGTCCAATATTTAGTATTAGTAGCTTTCAACTACTTCCTTCATATTGACTTTACTTACGTTTCCTTCTGAGAAGTATTGGAGGTAATCCCTCTTTGTGCCATTTTAATAATGCCATTGAGGATGCCCCATCTTGCTCTCATGTTGTTTTTGTTCCTGTCTAATAATTGATTGTAGTATTCTTTTGTACTTGTGCGTAGTGTGCTAGTGAGCTTAATTTTATACTGTTTGTAGTAATTTTCTGCACTTGTAGATAGGGATGTCCCGATCCAGGTTTTTGCACTTCCGATCCGATACGATGATGTTTTTGCACTTCCGATCTGATACTGGCCTATCCGAGCATGTATGAAAGTTTAAAGTTTTTTAGCCTACTTAGTTGTCAGATTCATGTTGAAAAGGGTTTTAGTACTCTTGATAACAACTAGCCAGCTGAATTAGGTGAGTTTGAATAATACACAATGGTTGGTAACAAGAAACTGACCTGTTTATTCAAGGATAAACACAAAATAGACAAAATTATACATGACAAACAGAAATGGCATCATTGAACAGTAAAAAAGTGAACAGTATAAAGTGCAAATAATGCTGTAAACATTATTAAAAAAAGCAAAACACACAAACAACCTGAGTGGGATAAAAATGTCATAACTCAGCATCAATACTTGCTCTTGAACAAGTGTAAACTTAAAAAACACACTCCCTTCAATTGTTTGCCCCCACTGACTGCAGTCCGAGCATAATGTGGAGATGTGTTGGATGGTGCGTCGAAAGCCCACTTTACTCACGAGAGATAACGGCTCATCATCCAGAATTATTTCCTCGGCAATGACTCTAGTTATCCCCTGGGCTTTAGCACTGTTCAGTGGCAGTATGTCACATTTCGCGAACGTTTCTGTCAGAGTTAGTTGGGTAGGACCTTTCTTTTTCTTTTAGTCAGTTTTCTTTAGAAATTCTTTATATTCTTTACGGTGGTATTTCGCTAAATGCTTGATCAGATTTGTTGTATTAAAATGTCTTACAACTTTACCACCACGCTTGACTTTATTGTGGCATGTGTTGCACTCCACCTCTTCATTTTTTTCATTTTGTATGGTAAAATAATCCCACACAGCTGACATTTTTACCGGTAACTTCCGCTCGCCTTTCGGAACCATGAACCTGCATCCAATTACGATTAGGACGGTTAGGACACAGACCTGTGGATGTGTTGAAGGTGTGCTGGAAAATGCGGAACGGAAATTAGGGAGCAGCAGAAAAGTGGAATGTATTATTTAAATCGGTGCGTTGGAAACCATGGACCGGCATTTTTTTAAAAACTGGATCTGGATTGGCATTTTCCCATGCCTTGTTGATACTCATTTTTTGGCAAATATCGGCGGCCGATCCGATCTAAATATCGGATCGGGACAACCCTATTTGTAGATGTGTTATAAATTTTTGTGTAATGTAATTTTCTTTTGCAAGCATTTTTCAATCCTTTTGTCATCCATGGTTGGTTGATTGTTCTTTTTCTGCTTCCTACTGAGTTGTTTACATGGACAATGTTTGTCAAAAAGCATTATGAACATGTTTAAAAATGTACCTGATGCTTCATCTATGTCATTTTGATTGTACGCATTGTCCCAATTTTGTTTTTCTAGCTTATACTCTTCTGTGTATATTCTTCGTAATGAATTTT
Organism: Entelurus aequoreus; assembly: GCF_033978785.1. Taxonomy (NCBI): domain Eukaryota; kingdom Metazoa; phylum Chordata; class Actinopteri; order Syngnathiformes; family Syngnathidae; genus Entelurus; species Entelurus aequoreus. The sequence goes on along the minus strand of NC_084735.1, from coordinate 45,962,159 downwards.
GGTCGTCCATGCTCTTCTTCCTGTAGTTTCCATCATAGATGGTGAAAATTGTCAGATGATTACTAATGTCGGTTTTAAGTAGACCACTTGTAATATTATCAAAATCATTGGTAAAAATACTATCAATAAGCGAGGGACAGTGGCCTGTGATTCTGCTTGGCTTTGTGGTTTTAGGATATAAACTGACTATACATTGTGTCAATGAAGTCATCAATGGACTTTTGCTTATTAGGGTTCAATAGGTCAATGTTAAGTCACCACATAAGAAAATTACTTTTTGACCAGTGTCAATAAAATTTGCCTTGATCCAGTCAACGTTTCAACAATTGACTTAAGTGATCTACTGAATATATAAAGCTGATTATTAT